>NC_084609.1:4255959-4585640 GCF_033807715.1 Cololabis saira
CTTCCTTCCTTCCTATACATTGTGCGTGGATTTAACGCAGAACCATAAATCCGTCTTTACACAAAAACGTATATGACGTAAAATATAATTTTTACCGCGAGATGACAAATGTGAGGAATTTTTTTGACGGTTTATGTTGAACGGTAAAATATCCCCCATTCCTAGTCGGAGGGACAGGTTGCGATCATGAAGCCCGTTTATACCTGCTGCCGTAAGCATGCGGACACTCTCACCCACTCACCTCATTTTCATAATACATTAGCATTTTTGCCATCTTTCTCTTTTCTTTTTGCACATAAACACACACACGTCCGTGGCCCCCGCACCCACCACCTCACACACAAAGCCCTCAGCGTATGTGATGCAGCATCGGCGGGCAAGTGCAAGAGTTAAAAAAAAAGAGAGAAAACAGCAGGGAGTCTGGCAGAGGCGTGGGCGGTGTGTGTGGGAAGACCATATGCATTTCATCAGGGACTGACGAGAACACATGATCCCACACTTAATCACACACAGCATTGTCACACACACAAAAAAAAAAGACTGTTACTGCTTCTTTTCTGCTTTTTTCTTTGTGTTACTCCGTCTCACGTACACATCCATGCAGCAAACCTGGTACAATTTGCAGATGGTACACGCCAACTACAATCTTAATACTTTATCAAAACCTGTTTGTGATAGAGGAGGAGGGGGTGAGGAATCCTGCAGCTGCAGGAAGCTGACACAGTGCCATCTTGTGGTGATGGACATTAAAACTGTTCATCTTGTGTATAAAAGCTGCCCGAGACCAAACTTGTAACTGAACTATAGTGTGATTTATCCTACATGATTAGGTTTTTTTTTCATTTATTGCTACCACACAGCCGTCAAACCTCTGGAGCAAGGTCTTAATTATTTCTACCACTGTAGAAATAATTACATAGTGTGTACTGGAGTGTGTAATATCACCACCGGATCGATACTGGACGTGAAGTCCGATAACACTAAAAAGCTGCTTGTCCAGCGTTTATTCTGTGATCGTTTGGGATGAAAGCTAATGTTTGTCGTTGCCATAAAAAATCAGAGTGTCCCCAGCTATTAAAATCCACTCACCACTTTGAATTTCTCTCAAGTGACGAGGTTGTGTATCATTAGAGAATAACCAAGGTACGTGCAGAGGTGTCCTTCAGTATTCACATTCATTACTCAGGTAGAAGTATAGATACTAGAGTTTAAAAATACTCATGTAGAAGTTGAAGTATCAACTCAAGTTTTTTACTCAAGTAAAAGTATAAAAGTACTGGTTTCAAAACTACTTAAAGTATAAAAGTAAAAGTAATGTAAGGGGGAAAAAAGCCATTAAGGACAAAAGCCATTGAAAAAGAATGCACCTTAGTATAATGTAAATATATTAAAGAAGCATATATGTTGTACTATTGAGCATTAACATGTGTTTCAGAGAGCAGCAGATATGATGACTAGTTGCCTATAAGTATTGTAATGGTGCAAAAAGTCAAACTTCAGAGGCATGTTATCATTTATCCTAATGTTTATTGCAGGGGTCGACAACCCAAAATGTTTTAGAGCCATATTGGACCAAAAACACAAAAAACAAATATGTCTGGAGCCGCAAAAAATGAAAAGTCTTGTATCAGCCTTAGAATGAAGGCAACACATGCTGCATGTTTCTATAATAGATATAACTGGGGGAAGATTTTTTTTTCATTATGCACTTCGAGGAAAAAGTACAAATCTCAAGAAAAAAGTCGAAATGTTGAGGAAAAAAGTCAAAATTTCAAGAAAAAAGTTGAAATGTCGAGAAAAAAGTCAAAATTTTCAAGAAAAAAGTCAAAATGTTGAGAAAAAAGTCAAAATTTCAAAAAAAAAAGTTGAAATGTTGAGAAAAAAGTCAAAATGTCGAGAAAAAAGTCAAAATGTCAAGATTAATGTTGAAGTACAATCTTGAGAAAGAAGTCGAAATGTCGAGATTAAAAAGGAAGAAAAAAGAGAAAAAGGAAAAAGAGAAGACAAAAAGGAAAAGAAGAAAAAAAAGAAGAAAAAAAGAAATAAAAAGAGAAAAAGGGAAAAAAGAAGAAAAAAAGGAAAAAAAGAAGAAAAAAAGGAAAAAAAAAAGGTCAAACATTTTTTTTTAAAAGCTCCAGGGAGCCACTAGGGCGGCGCTAAAGAGCCGCATGCGGCTCCAGAGCCGCGGGTTGCCGACCTCTGGTTTATTGGAATGTACATCCAAGTTTAGTTGCAGGAATCTGAGGGAACGGATGTAAGAACAAAACTGGACAAGAACATCTGAAACAACCACAACCAAATTCACTCTATCCAGATGGAGCAATTTAACTGGATAGTTTTTATTAAAGGCTGAAATGAAATAGAGTAACGAGGCTGTTTTTAAAATGTAAGGAGGAAAAAAGTACAGATAATTGCGTTAAAATGTAAGGAGTAAAAGTAAAAAGTCGTCTGAAAAAATAATTACTCCAGTGAAGTATAGACAAAGATCCTCTATACAGAAGATAGCGCATTACCGTTACTGCCAATGGTATGAAATGGTATCCACTTCCTGTCTCCTAAGTGGGCGTGGCCGCCCCTCTCCCCACATCGTTTTGGAACATAAAAACACTAGATACAGTACATCTTTCTTCCAAAAAGACTTAAATAATAAAAATAACAGTATTATTTAGCAAAGAAGCAAGTTTTGTTTTAGTTTTAAACTTAATTTTATCCAATGGGAAAACGATGAGAGCCAAAATGGCAATGAAAATTGCCATTTTTGGTGTCAGAATGTTCAGAAGGTTTGTGGCTTTTGAAAAATGGGTCCCATATTTACTTAGGTTACTATGGGGTGAAGGAATTGGTAATAATCTGTGCTCACATTCACTTTTCCCATAGGACTCAATAGACTCAGGACCTACTTCCTGTCTCCCTAAAGGGGCGGGGCAGTCACGTGACACGGATACAGGAAACACAACCGTAGTGGGCTGTATCGTTTATTGAACGTCTCTGGTGTAGATAACCAAAATTTCTACTTAAAGTAGCTTGAGGCTCCTTTTAAGAAATGAGACTCTCTAGCGCCACCCTTCACCATGACGGCCGTTGGGGGTACTGCAGCCAACAGCGAAGCCGGCACGGGAGAACGGGGAGAACGTGCATGCAGCGTCATGTGACGTCACATCTGCAGCCCAGCGCGGGAAATTCCGGTCACAATTGCAGCACATTTTGCAGCACACAGCCTGTTCAAGGCAAAGGAGAGATACACTAGAGGAAACATTCTTTTGGGTTTGGAACGCTTCATCTGACATTATTACTAGAAAACTTAAAATGTATACGGATTTTTTTCATAAATCCTGCCTCAATCCGGCCTCAAGCTCCTTTTAAGTAAGGTAACGAAGTATTTCTACTTCGTTACTTGACACCTCTGAGAATAACGCGGGTACGTGTCCTGAAAGCGGTGAATTGACTCGTGTGTGTGTGTGATGGAAAGGTTTGGGACAGGTGCCGCACACTCAGGTGTGCACAAACAAACGCCTGCACCGGCTCGGCCTCCGCGTCCGTCCTTGGCGTGTGACAGAACGAGCCTTTCCCTCTCCGGGCGGCGGAATCAGAATTCACCACAGCCGATAGGGTTCGTGTCTGTGGGGAATTCTGGGAGATTTAAAAATGCTGAGTCCCTAATGGATCTCAGCACGCTCTTATTCCGCCCGCCTTTCTCGAAATCTTTGTCTTTATCCCATTCCTCTTTCAGCATCATTACACTGCGGCTGCGGATAGAGATAGATGATGGGATTCCTATCCTTTCCGTTTAAAGAAGCATTTGTTACCGTGGGTTTAGTTTCTAGTGGAAATGAATCCCCAACTGTTGCTATAAAATAAAATCATTGGCCCTGTCTGCTCTCATCTGCTTTAGCTATCTTGATTTAAAAAAAAAAAAGTACTAAACATTAGGAATGGGCGATATTTTACCGTTCACGATAAACCGTCAAAAAAATTCCTCACGATAAGAATTTGTCATCTCCCGGAAGGAAGGAAGGAAGGAAGGAAGGAAGGAAGGAAGGAAGGAAGGAAGGAAGGAAGGAAGGAAGGAAGGAAGGAAGGAAGGAAGGAAGGAAGGAAGGAAGGACAGGAAGGAAGGAAGGAAGGAAGGAAGGAAGGAAGGAAGGAAGGAAGGAAGGAAGGAAGGAAGGAAGGAAGGAAGGAAGGAAGGAAGGAAGGAAGGAAGGAAGGAAGGAAGGAAGGAAGGAAGGAAGGAAGGAAGGAAGGAGAGAGCAGGAGGAAGGAAGGGTGAAAGGGAGGAAGGAAGGAAGGAAGGAAGTGAGAAAACAAGGAAGGAAGGAAGGAAGTGAGAAAACAAGGAAGGAAGGAAGGAAGGAAGTGAGAAAACAAGGAAGGATAGGAAGGAAGGAAGGAAGTGAGAAAACAAGGAAGGAAGGAAGGAAGGAAGGAAGGAAGGAAGGAAGGCAGCAAGAAAACAAGGAAGGAAGGAAACGAGGAAGGAAGGAAGGAAACAAGGAAGGAAGGAAGTGAGAAAACAAGGAAGGAAGGAAACGAGAAAACAAGGAAGGAAGGAAAGAAGGAAGGAAGGAAGGAAACGAGGAAAACAAGGAAGGAAGGAAAGAAGGAAGGAAGGAAGGAAAGAAGGAAGGAAGGAAGGAAAGAAGGAAGGAAACGAGAAAACAAGGAAAGAAGAAAGGAAGGGAGAAAAGAGGAAGGGAAGAAGGAAGGAGAGAGCAGGAGGAAGGAAGGGAGGGAGGGTAGGGAGAAAACAGGAAAGAAGAGAAAGAAGAAAGAAAGAAAGAAGAAAGAAAGAAAGAAAAGAAAGAAAGAAAAGAAAGAAAAGAAAGAAAGAAAGAAGGGAAGAAGGGAAGAAGGGAAGAAAGATAAATTCCTGTTGATGACGTTTTTTGTGTAACAAACATGGCGGATCTGAGAGCGAGATAGATTTATAGTTACAAAGGTGGAGTTGAATTGGTATTTTTTTTATCATCATTTTTATCGTCATCGGGATAAATAATAGAAATTATCGTGATACATTTTTTAGTCCATATCGCCCATCCATCCCTACTAAACATCCGGTTTTTGCATTTGAAAGTCGTCAAGTTGCAGCGGGTCGTCTTTATAAGCGTCACCGGGTGTTAGCAGAAACACGGCGTCAACAGTTACGGCTCCAGACCCGAAGGCTCCGACATCTGTTTCCTAATGACAGATAATCACATGCTGTCAAGGACAATCATCAGCAGTCGCTGCTGAGGAACCGGGTTTGAAATTCAACTGGTGTCATCGTGTTGCAACCAGAGCAGACCGGCACTTACTTTCATAGGTTATACGAGCATGTTTTTTTTTTATGAATTTGATTGTTCCTTATAAAACAAATGTTATAAAATCAATTTTTTTGAAGCCAGATCGCTGTCTTTTGATAGATGTGCAGTAATCCATGCTCTTAAAAGATGATTATTAAAATGTTTCCAGTCTTCCTCCCTTGCCAGACCACAACTTCTTTATCGCAGTTTCAGTACACAATTTTCAAAGCTTTTAAAGCGTGATAAGGATTCTGTTTTATTTCACGATGCGTCAGATGCTCAGTTTGTCGGGGGGCACTAGGGTGTTCTGGCGGTTCAAAGATTTATGCCGTTACTGTAGGGCCGAGACCAGAGCGCCCTGTTTTCAGGCATCTGTTCCGTTTCCAGCCTTAATTGGACATTCTGATTATATAAAAGATTAAAACATAGTGCGTTTATCGCCACTGTGATCAGTGGAAATATTTATAGCTACCAGAAAATCAAATAGCAGGACAACAAGCTGTGTTTTCAGCGGTCCTAAGTCTATTTCCTGCCTTTGTTATGGTTACAGGGTTTATTGAAAACGGTGCCCGTGTGTGTTGCATGCGTGCGAGTGTAGATGAGCAGATTATTTTAAGTTTATTAAGATTTCACACACAGGGATGAGCTCACACTGTGCTGCTGAGTCTCTCCGCTGCCTCCACAGCGTCTCCTTAGCGACTGGGATGACGCCCGGCTGCGTACAGCTGCCATATGGCTTGACTGGGACCGGTGCGTTTTGTTGTCACTTCGCAGTGAAATGGATTTGGCAAATGTCACATCGGGTCCAATTATAACGGCATCACGAGCACATGTTGGGTTTCTGCGAAAGGGTTGAATGCGTCTTAAGTGTGAGCGCGAGGATTTTAGGTAGAGTAGGAACTGATTAGGAACGCCTGCGCTGTTATTTAATGGCTGCACAGGTACACTTAAAGGGGACCTATTATGAAAAACAGATTTTCTCTGTCTTTAAACATATATAAAGTGGTCTCCCCTCAGCCTGCCAACTCAGAGAAGGAGGAAAGAAACCAGATTCTGCAGTATCTGTACAGCCGCCCGGATGAGCCGTCCAGTGTGATGTGGATCTACGAACCGTTCAGATTCTGCGCCCGTCGTTACGGAACGATGATGCGTGAAACCACAACTAACTCTGGCCGAACAACAACAACTCTGCCAGCCGAAATGTCAAGAAAAAAAGTCAAAATGTCGAGAAAAAAGGCAAAATGTCGAGAAAAAAAGTCAAAAGTTTGAGAAAAGTCAAAATGCAGAGAAAAAAAGTCAAATGTCAAGAAAAAATGTCGAGAAAAAAAAGTCAAAATGTCGAGAAAAAAAGTCAAAATGTTGAGAAAAGTCAAAATGCAGAGAAAAAAAGTCAAAATGTCAAGAAAAAAATGTCGAGAAAAAAAAGTCAAAATGTCGAGAACAAGTCAAAATGTCGAGAAAAAAGTCAAAATGTCGAGAAAAAAGTCAAAATGTCGAGAAAAAAGGCAAAATGTCGAGAAAAAAAGTCAAAATGTCAAGAAAAAATGTAGAGAAAAAAAGTCAAAATGTCGAGAAAAAAAGTCAAAATGTCGAGAAAAAAAGTCAAAATGGCGAGAAAAAAGTCAAAATGGCGAGAAAAAAAATTCAAAATGTCGAGAAAAAAGTCGAGAAAAAAAGTCAAAATGTCGAGAAAAAAGTCAAAATGTTGGGAAAAAAAAGTCAAAATGGTGAGAAAAAAGTCAAATGTCGAGATTAAAGGGGACCTATTCTGAAAACCAGGTTTTTTCTTGCTTTAACATATATAAAGTGGTCTCCCCTCAGCCTGCCAACTCAGAGAAGGAGGAAAAGCAACCAAATTCTGCCGTGTCTGTACAGCCGCCCGGATGAGCCGTCCTGTATGATGTGGCTTCTACGAGCCAATAAGATTCTGCTCCCTTTCATTACGTAACCAAAATGCAAACCAGACCCACAACTAAACACCGTGTCCTGCATGTGAGCGGCCGACGTAGCACTTTGTGACATCGGACGCTCTCTGTCCATCTCCCTCCAGCAGCTGCCACTTTATTGAGGTTTTTGTAGTGAAATGAGGAGGAATCATAGAGATAACTTCTCATTTCAACTACCGTATTGGCCCCGAATATAAGACGACCCTGATTATAAGACGACCCCCTCTTTTACAAGACTCAAGTTTGAAAAAAGATTTTTTGAACACCAAATTCAATTTTCATACAGAAAATAATGACAGTACATCTGAAACAAATGATTATAACAATATATTCGAGAGAAAAAGCATGTTATTTTGCATCATTCAAATAATCTTGAAGTTTGCATCATAACTTCTCCTCAGCTGCCGGTTAACCTGTCGATCTTCCACTCACTTTTCTTGTTTCTCCATCTTCTGTTATCTCTTTTCTTATTTTTTCCTCTTTTCTTTCTTACCACTATTTTTATTTTTCTTCTTCGTGACAGGAGTTCACTTTGTCCTGGGGAGTTAAGTTCAGCATTCGCTTTAAAGATATCTGGCGCCATCTAGTGTTGTGAATGGGTATAATGTCTAGACCCCGAATGTAAGACGACCCCCACTTTTTCAGTCTTATTTCAATGCAAAAAACACTGTCTTATATTCGGGCCAATACGGTAAGTGGATCAGCCGTTCCTCATCCATGACCGTTTCCTACAGCGCTTTCAACACGAGCGACAGGAAGAAAATAGAAGCAGGATAAAGACATGGCTCAGAGGCTGAATTTCTAATTTATTTAGCAAAAAACAATCAAAAGATTGTTTTTAAGACATTCAAGGCCTGTTTTAAAATAGGTATTAGATGCCATAATAGGTCCCCTTTAAACTATAGAAGGTCTGCATTGACGTCACTTTCCCACTGGACCAGCCCCCCTTACTGGCACCGAGTGGCAAAACATCAGCAAAAACAGCTGCAACTAGTGGAGAAGACGGGATAACAGCCGATTATCAGCTTAAATTAGCGTCAGTTGGACTTGACAGTGGACCCCGTACAGTTACCCCAAGAACCAGTGGTTCATGGACATTAATATTTGGTACAGTTACCAAGAACCAGTGGTCCATGGACATTAATATTTGGTACAGTTACCAAGAACCAGTGGTCCATGGACATTAATATTTGGTACAGTTACCAAGAACCAGTGGTCCATGGACATTAATATTTGGTACAGTTACCAAGAACCAGTGGTCCATGGACATTAATATTTGGTACAGTTACCAAGAACCAGTGGTCCATGGACATTAATATTTGGTACAGTTACCAAGAACCAGTGGTCCATGGACATTAATATTTGGTACAGTTACCAAGAACCAGTGGTCCCATGGACATTAATATTTGGTACAGTTACCAAGAACCAGTGGTTCATGGACATTAATATTTGGTACAGTTACCAAGAACCAGTGGTCCATGGACATTCATATTTGGCCACGAATCCAGTTTCCTGATATTTATATTTACTTAATTTCTACACCGGCGAAATACACGAAGCAAAGCTTGAAGGCTTACAAAAGTCTTGACGCTTGGTCCGACTTCAAGGCAGGATTTGTTGTAGAAATTAAAGTGATGAGGACACCGAACTTTATGATTTGACCGTTTTAACGTTAGCTACCCAAAAATCCAACATTACCTGATACAAAATGGGAACCACAAATCCATGTTTCGGTGCCTGGAATCCAGTTGTTTCTGTGAATTGCAGCGATCCATTTGTATCTCTTAAGCTTATTTTTCGGCAGTCTGTAAAACGATAACTCCGATTTCGTGCTAAATCTATGAGTACAGTCGATCGCACAACAGCTCTTTCCCATTTTAGATGTTTTCCAGTTGCTCAAACTGAAAGTTTACGCTGACACTCAGTCTTTCTGACACTCAGTCTTTCTGACACTCAGTGAGCGTAACCCGCTGTGAAGTCGCATCTGTGACGTCATGTGCATTCCCTCTATTTCTTTAGGTTAAGTTAGATGTTCTGAGTGAAGTTGTTTTTCTGCCATTATATTTATAAGATGCCATAATAGGTCTGATGTATTAAAACAGCGTTATTAACACAGTAAAAGACGCATTGTCCAGCAGTTCACCTCATCTGATGACTCTTTAGCGTGGAGTAGCCTTGAGCCATCAAATACGGCTAATAAGTGTATATAAGTGCCATCTGTGAATGAGAGGTCAGACTGTCTCTGTGTAGAAGTCGTGTCTCCAAGTATCTCAGTAAATGGCCTTTGACAACCAGCGAAAATAATGAAGCTCTCAGACATCATTATGGCTTTGTGAGTGTTGATTTACTTGAGTGATATTTGTGATCATCATCATCTAGAAAGTGTTCTCTCTTCATTATCATCACCAGTAATCAGCATTATGTTTGCAGTAATATTTAGAGTTTTGGGGCATTTTTCAGCATCATTTAGAAGTTTCAGCACCGCGGTACTTTCTAAGTAGTTTTTTTGAGTTTTAACCAGGCTCAATATTCTCCATCCAAACCCCTGACATCACATTTTTGTGCAAAGCCAGCTGCCACACTCACTCAATTTGCACTCTTAAAATGTAAATTTGCTTACATGTTCTCTGTGGGCAGTGTGAAGCCCGACGGGCCCCGGTGGGGCTTTTATCCCGGCTAGTCCTACTGAACTTCCCCGCGTCACCCACGGGCCCGGTATAACTGGAGAGCGGCGCCCGCAGCTCCGCGCCAGATGGCCTTCTGGATAGACAAAGCCGTTTTACTGCCCCGTCCCGGCCGCATTACTCAAACGTTATCACCCCTGCCTACAAAAATCCATCTGTGTTCACAAACCACCCCAAACATCCATCATCTTGACACTCGTATTGAAACAATGACAATAATGACGGCCTCCATTGGATCTCAGAACAACATGACGCATGTTTAAACAGGCAACTTTTAACTTTAGATCGATTTATTTTTTTTTTTTTGAAAAGGAAGCTGTCAGCAATTTTTTTTTTTTTTTTTTTTTTTTTTTAACTAAAGGGAAAGCTTTTGAATTGTGCTCTCTACATATTTATACAGATAAGCTCTATAACTGGGGCCTATTCTTTTGCAAGCTTGACAGTTTTAATGAGGCCACAGAAGAGTTTTTGCTACTTAACTTTCTGTTGTGGTAGAGTTTTAGTGGGAATCAATGAAGGATTTAGGATGGGTTTAGGGTCCTTGCTTATCCCGTCTCTCCCTTGCTTACTCTGACACACAAGGGTGCACACACTCACTCACACACACTCACACTCACACACACACACTCACACACTCACTCACTCACACACACACTCACACACACACTCACTCACACTCACTCACACACACTCACTCACACACTCACACACACACTCACACACACCTCACTACTGCCTCTGTTTTCGCTGACTAATTGGCTGCAGGAGCCGAGTGGCGCCATTGCACAGTAGGGATGGGCGGTATGGACTAAAAAATGTATCACAATCATTTCTGGCATTTATCACGATAACGATAAAAATGACGATGAAAAAAATACTAATTCAACTCCACCTTTGTAACTATAAATCTATCTCGCTCTCAGATCCGCCATGTTTGTTACACAAAAACGTATCAATGGGAATTTATCCTCTTTCTTTCTTTCTTTCTTTCTTTCTTTCTTTCTTTCTTTCTTTCTTTCTTTCTTTCTTTCTTTCTTTCTTTCTTTCTTTCTTTCTTTCTTTCTTTCTTTCTTTCTTTCTTTCTTTCTTTCTTTCTTTCTTTCTTTCTTTCTTTCTTTCTTTCTTTCTTTTTGCCTCATTTCTTTCTTTCTTTCTTTCTTTCTTTCTTTCTTTCTTTTTGCCTCATTTCTTTCTTTCTTTCTTTCTTTTTGCCTCATTTCTTTTTCTTTCTTTCTTTCTTTCTTTCTTTCTTTTTGCCTCATTTCTTTCTTTCTTTCTTTCTTTTTGCCTCATTTCTTTTTCTTTCTTTCTTTCTTTCTTTTTGCCTCATTTCTTTCTTTCTTTCTTTCTTTCTTTTTGCCTCATTTCTTTCTTTCTTTCTTTCTTTCTTTCTTTTTGCCTCATTTCTTTCTTTCTTTTTGCCTCATTTCTTTCTTTCTTTTTGCCTCATTTCTTTCTTTCTTTTTGCCTCCTTTCTTTCTTTCTTTTTGCCTCATTTCTTTCTTTCTTTTTGCCTCATTTCTTTCTTTCTTTCTTTTTGCCTCATTTCTTTCTTTCTTTCTTTTTGCCTCGTTTCTTTCTTTCTTTCTTTTTGCCTCGTTTCTTTCTTTCTTTCTTTTTGCCTCATTTCTTTCTTTTTGCCTCGTTTCTTTCTTTCTTTCTTTTTGCCTCGTTTCTTTCTTTCTTTCTTTTTGCCTCCTTTCTTTCTTTTTGCCTCATTTCTTTCTTTCTTTTTGCCTCATTTCTTTCTTTTTGCCTCGTTTCTTTCTTTCTTTCTTTTTGCCTCATTTCTTTCTTTCTTTCTTTTTGCCTCATTTCTTTCTTTCTTTTTGCCTCATTTCTTTCTTTCTTTCTTTTTGCTTCATTTCTTTCTTTCTTTCTTTTTGCTTCATTTCTTTCTTTCTTTCATTCTTTCAGGTTAATTTCCTTCCTTCCTTCCTTCCTTCCTTCCTTCCTTCCTTCCTTCCTTCCTTCCTTCCTTCCTTCCTTCCTTCCTTCCTTCCTTCCTTCCTTCCTTCCTTCCTTCCTTCCTTCCTTTCTTCCTTCCTTCCTTCCTTCCTTCAATAAATCAGCTTTACACAAAAACGTCATCAACGGGAATTTAGCGTTTTTATCGTGAGATACAAATTCTTACCGTGGGGAATTTTTTTCACGGTTTATCGTGAACGGTAAAATATCGCCCATCCCTATTGCACAGTTTGATTTTATTTGCCTTTTTATTTATGCCTATGCATTCAGATGTTTGTTTGTGCACTTACATTTAAGCTTAACTTAATCTAATCAGTCGTCCACCGACTCCGCTCTTTGTCGTCGTTTGTCCGTCTGCTCTGCAACAACAACCGTCCATTACTCAAACCCACTGCTTTACTGCAGCGACTAACTTCATTTCCTGTTGATAAAATGTTAAACATTTTCTTTCAAACTCAATGTTTTATCTTCTCTGTGAGTTTAGATCACACATTAAATGTCTCATAGGTCAAATCTATTTTTTTTTCTCGTGAGGAATTTGATTTATTTGTGCATTTATATAGACTGAACGCTTGAGAAAGCACTTACTCTTGCATGCTTTGCCCTGTGGTGTGTGTGAGACAAGGCCAGTGACCAGTGATTCACTGATAAATGACGTGCACATGTGCCTCTACAAACCCATACATAACTGTCTGACCCTATCTGATGCGAGCAGACACCAGCTTTCCAGAAGAATCCGGAGAGCAGACGCCCTGTAGCTGCGACTGGTTTATATCAACCAGCATTGTTTCTATTTGCAGCTCTTGCACCCAGTACTGGAGTTGGAGTTACTGAAATAAAAACAAGTCAAAATCATCTCCCCTGAAATAAAAACGGTCAAAATCATCCCCCCTGTAAAACTGCCATCCCTCCTTTCCATCCCTTATGTCATTTCATCAATGAATGTGGTTTTACTGCTATTTCAACATTTAGAGTCATCACCAGAAAAATAACACCAGAAAAATATCTTATTTGACAATTTTCACCCGTTTCAAGTAAATTTTCACTGCAAAAACTCAAAATCTTACCTGGAATATTTGTATTATTTTTTAGTTAAAATGTCTCATTTTTAGTCAAAAAATGTCATTACACTTAAAACAAGAGTCATTACCAGAAAAATAACTTATTTGACCATTTTCACCTGTTTCAAGTAAATTTTCACTTGAAATAAGTAGAAAAATCTGCCAGTGGGACAAGATTTATCGTCTCATTACAAGCAAAAAAATCTTGTTCCACTGGCAGATTTTTCTACTTATTACAAGTGAAAATCTACTTGAAACAGGTGAAAATTGTTGTTTTTTCCAGTGATGAGTCTTGTTTTAAGTGTAATGAGATTTATTTACTAAAATGAGTCATTTTAACTAGAAATAAGACAAATATTCTTGTTAAGATTGTGAGTTTTTGCAGTGATCCATTTTACTTATCCTGTGAAGGACAGACTCATATTGATAAGTTCAGAAAAGTGTTTTTTATTGTTGTGTTTTGATGTATTTGATGTAAGCCCAGTGGATATTTAAAGCTTACAGAAGGCTGCATTTAACTGCTGCTATGTCATTCCTGCAGTATTTCTGCAGGTGTTTTGGTCACTGCTATTATTTGTAATATATTATATTATTTGTAATCAGCACAAATTATCTGTCCCCATATGATAAAATCCACCATCCCCCCTGATTTCTCTTTACAACTCGAGTACTGCTTCCACCGTATACAGCAAGCTCATATCCGAGTTTGATAATATAACCAAAGTCTTGCTTTAATGACTGTGAGCAGCTCCACTGGAGCAGTTTAGGTTAACTGCCTCGCTCTGACACGTCTTGAGTGGCATTCATATCTTTCCAAAATGAGTTCCCGCGGCAGATCTTATCCTTCCTATTCGCTGCTCGGCCCGCGAAGTTGCTGCGCTGCTGGTCTCAATCCTATTTCTCGTTACTCCCAGGATAACATTTCAAATAATTGAGGTGCAAATTGGACCACTGTTCGTAGCTCATTTTGATCGTTGCTTTATATTTGTTTTCCTTTTTCCCAGATTCATTCAGGAGATAGAGATGAACATGGGGCCGGGCCAAGCCAAGCAGTGCCAGCTCCGAGCTTTTCTCGCCTACTACATCAACGACCTCTTCCTCAACCAGGTTGGTGAAGTGATACCACACACAAAACCGCCCCTCGGCAGGGCCGGGTCTAGAAAATGATGACTAGGGCTGCATCTCAGATCACAGGGGGTGCACATGCCTGGCACGTTATTCAACACTAAATTATGCATTTTCCTATAATTTCAAGTGGAATGATACCAGTCAAACAATAATATTTAAAGTGACTTTCAAGTGCATTTTTGCAGCAATATCGCTGCAGAACAAAGAAAATGCTACATTTAGTCTGGGCTACCTCACCCATAAGACAATCTACACTGCAAAAATTACTTATTTCTAGTTAAAATGGCTCATTTTTAGTAAAAAAAAATCTCATTACACTTAAAACAAGACTCATCACTGGAAAAAACAACAATTTTCACCTGTTTCAAATAAATTTTCACTTAAAATAAGTAGAAAAATCTGCCAGTGGAACAAGATTTTTTTGCTTGTAATGAGAAGATAAATCTTGTCCCACTGGCAGATTTTTCTACTTATTTCAAGTGAAAATCTACTTGAAATAGGTGAAAATTGTCAAATAACAAGTTATTTTTCTGGTAATTATTCTTGTTTTAAGTGTAATGAGATTTTTTGACTACAAACGAGACATTTTAACTAGAAATAAGACAAATATTCCTGGTAAGATTTTGAGTTTTTGCAGTGTAGCAACAGAAAATAAAACATAGAAAAATGATTAACAAGAATAAATATAACCTGTGTGGTCCAGTCAAGTTGAGATGGAGTCTCTGTCTCATGACCACCGTTGTCTAACTTGCTTTTTTTTGTCTTTTCAACTGAGCATGCAAACACATAAACTGAGGGTGCAATGCTTATGCACCCTCGTAGAACCGGGCCTGCCCCTCGGGGAAACATTGTAGTCTTCCGGGAAGATGCATTAGATTTCCCTTCTACCGTGGGTCATTGGGAAAGATGTACAGACAATTTCTGCATTTAAAAACGATATTTGCATCATTTGAAAGTCATTCTTTGTTCTTGTCCCTTTGTACTTTTTAAAGATGTATTAATTTGCGCAGCTCGAAGGTTTGAAAGTAAGTTGTATTCCAGTTATCCCCCAGAATTCCCACTAAAATGAGAACTGTGTGGTGCCGGGGACCATTTTATTACTTAATCTTCACCGCTCCTCAGAATTGGCCACTTAACTGGGAAGGTAAATTGATCATTTCCTGTGTACCGATAAAACAACGCTCTGCGATGGTAAAAAATTGTTGGTCATTTATTTCTTTGAACTATTCCTTTCCTGGGACAAAATTATTTTGCGTCTTCAAGGAAGATCTACGGGATTTAATAGTGGGTTGTTTTTTTTAATTTATCGACAAAGTTTTCATCTTATAGATAACGTTATGATAGATTTCTATTGACAACCTTTGGTTTTGATTGGATATTTGACGATTGTTCTTTGTAAATCCGTAGGAAAGCCATCCCTTAAAGTTTAGTATCAGCCTTGGCTTGTTTTTTTTTTTTGTGATCAACTTTTTTTTTATCATTTTGTTGATGCATACAATTAAATCGAACAATTATGGACGCAATTGTATAGCAAAAACGTTTAAATCACCCGTCCCCCCACCCACCCTATAGCGATCCAACAAGACAACAATAAAACAACAGGACAAGATGAGCAAGACAAGAAAGAAAAAAAAAACAAAACATTTTGATAAATGTTCAGTCAATATTCAGTTCTTTCAGTTTTTCAATGGCATGTGTCCATATTTTTAATGTCCTGGGTCCCGCACCATGAATTCTTGCAACTGAAAGTTCCATACAGGACTGTCTCAGAAAATTTGAATATTGTGATAAAGTTCTTTATTTTCTGTAATGCAATTAAAAAAAAAAAAAAAAAAAAAAAAAAAAAAAAAAAAAAAAAAAAAATGTCATACATTCTGGATTCATTACAAATCAACTGAAATATTCCAAGCCTTTTATTATTTTAATATTGCTGTTTACAGTTTAAGATTAAGATTCCTAGAATATTTTAATTTTTTGAGATAGGATATTTGAGTTTTCTTAATTTTTCTCTAATTTTTTCTTTAATTGCATTACAGAAAATCACAATATTCTAATTTTCTGAAACAATCCTGTATGTAAAATGTCCATAAACAGATTAAACCAGTGACATGTTGGTAGATCATGTGGTGGTTTCCATCAAAGAGAAAGCATTTTTTTACCAGATGTTAATCCTGCCAGGTACACAACTTTTTCTTTGTATTGTAAATTTACCTGAGAGTCATCATTAATCAGGACCCTGGGAGAACATGGGATTGCCTTTCCAGTGACATTGGATATATATATACTGACTTTTTACCAGAATGGCATTGCCAAAACATGTGAAGGAATGATCCGGTGTCAGCCTTGGCTTGTGATTGGGGTCATCGTCCTAAAACCCTGCTCGTCTTTATATTTCTTACTGATTATTGAGCTCATATTAGTCTGATGTAAATCTCCATTATTAGCTGGGAGGGAATTCATGAAAATCATGCACTTGGTGACAAGTTTTTGATATTTGGCATGGTGGTAGGTTTGGACATAAGGTTTTCAAAAAGCGCCGCAAACAAATTGGGACGGCCCTTTAGTGGCCGGTTTGCAGAAAATTCAAAATGAATCAATAATCAAGGCGATATAGGCAGCATTGTACAGTAGGTGTTAAGTGAGTTTAAACATGCACAGCTGATGTTTTTTTTGTGTTATTTTAATAAAATCCTATTCTTTCACTGTGACTTAGCTCTGAGGTTTTGTTCATCTTAAGCCTGAAGGAAGGCCACTGTTCTCACCCAATGAGATTGACAACAAACAGAAAATTGCATTCCTTGGGGATGAAAATATGGGTCTAGAGCCCTATATAATCTTTCTATGTGACTTAATTCTAGAGATAGTTTTTTGGGCATAAAATGACCTTGAAAATTAAATTTGACCTTCAGCATGACCTTGAAATAGGAAATTTATCTCAGAATTGAATTCCTAGCACCAAAAAAGTAGAGAAAGTGACAATATACAACAATCTAGGACTAAGGCAATCTGAGATATGACCTTTGGTCTTTTCGGTTGGAGCCATTTTGAATTTTCTGCAAACCGGCCACTAGAGGGATGTCCCAATTTGTTTACGGTGGTTTGTGAAAACCTTAACACCATGCCAAATATCAAAAACTTGCCAACAAGTGCACGATCTTTATGATTTTTGACATATTCCCTCCCTATATTGCATCCACTTTGCACGATGTCCAGTTGCACGTGTGGTTGAACAGTCCTGGGATATGATGTCACAGTTTACCCCCCTAACACCTCTGATCATCCTGAGGGTGAATTCAATCTCATCATAAAACTTTCATTCAGAAAGCCTGGTGAATTCCGTCGTCCGCGTGATGAGCTAAATATTTCAGGAGTTACTGAAGGTGAGAGTGGAATCACCTTCCTGGGACGGCGGCGTCTCAGTTCACGGTGACATAAACCCCGTCTCGGTGGTTGTGGTTCCGCTTCAGGCAGCTCCGCTTCGTCCTCGCCGTCCCCGGGTCACGATGACTGTCTGAACTAATTTCCTCTCATCCGAGGTGGGGGTGTGTGTCTTCCTCCTGACTTTGACAAAGAACAAGCGTTTGACCTGATGATAGTGGCATCTGCAGGTTTTTAGAAAGATATTTTTTCTCACTTGTGCACTGAAATCCTTTTGAGTGATCCAACAAGGGATTTAGAGGAAAGCTTTTTTATTATGATGCTAAAGTTACTGTCTGTGATCTATCATGATCGCTTACAGGTGTAAGAGGAACTTTTAACGTGTAAACTTTAATGTTTTAACTGTATTTTTGAATATTTCTTCAACGCGTTGATTTCAGAAATCCCCAAATAATTTTAAAAACCAAAAACGTTTCTGGTCATGTAGGAATATACAAGAATTTTGGGATGGGATCCTAAGAGCTATGGAGAAGGTTTTGGGATATGGGATTCCTAGGCCGCGTTCAGACTGCAGGCAAATCTGATATATATCTGATTCCTTCTCATATCCGATTTTCAGGGCTGACTGCCCACACTGTTTTTAGCAAGTGTCCATATCGGATCTGGCTCTGTTCAGACTGGACCACATCATTGACTGATCTGACGGGTTGCCGTAGCAACGACGTCGGAGCGGAGGCGTCACCCAGCGCGTGTATTGTGTGAAGTCATGTATTTCTTTTATATATATAAAAAATCCCAAAATATCTGTACCGTTTCTGATTGGGTCGGCACTGCGCATCATTTTTAGACATAAAAATGAATGCATACCGCAAAAGTTGTGTGATCGGCGGAGGGACCCGACGTACCAGCAAAATGAGAAACAAAGAAAGGTGTTCAGAACAAACCAACCAACAAAGCTCAGAGTTAACAAAACGAACCAGCAATGAATAACTGGCAGCCCCGCTCCATAACCTCTCCTCCTAGGAGGAGAGGGGCTGACGGGCTGCAGGTTCAGGCTCTCAGCGCGACTGAAGGCTGATTTATGGTTCCGCGTTACACCGACGCAGACCTACGGCGTAGGGTACGCGGCGACCCGCACCTACGTGGAAATGCGGTCTTTTTTTCTGCTATTAAAACATGATTTGTAATGTGAATTTGCAACACTCAAACTACAAATAATATTTTTTGACGTGACATCAGAGATTGTACATGCTCTCTGCGAAAGGATGAGTAGCTCCACAACTGGAAATGGGCGGGTGGTTTGGAGCGTCTGGGACAGTCATATCCGATCTGAGTGTTTGGATGTTCAGACTGACACGCATCTGCCCAAATGAGATATGGATCGGATATGAAACTACCTCCCGGAGGGGGTTTCGATCTGGTTTGCAAAAATCGGATATCATGCGGTTTGGGACTGTTCAGACTTCAAAAGAGTCATCCAGTTTCAATTTGGATGGGCTAAAAATCGGATATTTGCCTGCAGTCTGAACGCGGCCCTAGAGATCCCCAAGTTATTTCCTTAGGACTGATACCAGAGGAGGTAATTACGGAAGAGTATTAGGGCCAGGCAGGAGAAGAATAAAAATTATATTTTAGAGGAGGAAGATTTTTTTTTTCATTATGCACTTCGAGAAAAAAGTCGAAGTGTTGAGGAGAAAAAAGTCGAAATGTTGAGGAAAAAAGTTGAAATGTCGAGAATAAAGTTGAAGTACAATTTCGAGAAAAAAGTCGAAATATATTTCAACTTTATTCTCGAAATTCCGACTTTATTTACGAGATTTTGACTTTATACACGAAATTTCAACTTTATTCTTGAAGTTGTATTTCAACATCAATCTCGACATTTCGACTTTTTTCTAGAAATTGTATTTTCAACACTATTCTTGACAATCTTCCCCTCTCAAATATTTTTTCTCCTGCATGGCCCTAATACTCTTCCGTAGGTAATAAATAAAGAGGACATTACATTTTTGAAATTCTATCTCTAAGAAAGCCATTACAAGAAATTGTCTGAATATGGACTCACCTGGACTGAGCCAATGGTTGGATATTGTAGAAGAAATACGATCAACAAATTACCTAAAGCCTACGACTTAAAACAGAGATGTATTTACAGTAGCAAGACGGACAAAATGGCATTATTATATAAGACAGTAGTGTCTCCCCCCCCTGTTTTCTTGTATAGTTGTATCCCTGTTTTTGTTGTTGTTTTTCTATTATGTCTGAAAATTGAAAACAAAACCGTTTTGTCCTTGAACCACCAGGTCAGGACAGAGATCAACAAGGACATCGAGGCCGTGAGTAAAACCGCCGACCCCTTGAAGATCCTCGCGAGTGCTGACACCATGAAGCTGCTGGGAGTCCAGAGGCCCGTGCTGCAGGTGAGAAACATCCAACATAACACCACTTGTACATTTAAAACACTAATTATTACTTTCAGTTAAGGATTATATAATGGAGGGTCTGCATTGACGTCACTTCCCCACTGGACCAGCCACGAGTGGCAAAAACGGGTACAACTAGTAGGGGAAACTCTGGAAAAGACGGGATAACAGCCCATTATCGGCTTAAATTAGCGTCAGTTGGACTTGACAGTGACCCGTACAGTTACCAAGAACCAGTGGTCCATGGACATTAATATTTGGTACAGTTACCAAGAACCAGTGGTCCATGGACATTAATATTTGGTACAGTTACCAAGAACCAGTGGTCCATGGACATGAATATTTGGTACAGTTACCAAGAACCAGTGGTCCATGGACATTAATATTTGGTACAGTTACCAAGAACCAGTGGTCCATGGACATTAATATTTGGTACAGTTACCAAGAACCAGTGGTCCATGGACATTAATATTTGGTACAGTTACCAAGAACCAGTGGTCCATGGACATTAATATTTGGTACAGTTACCAAGAACCAGTGGTCCATGGACATTAATATTTGGTACAGTTACCAAGAACCAGTGGTCCATGGACATTAATATTTGGTACAGTTACCAAGAACCAGTGGTCCATGTACATTAATATTTGGTACAGTTACCAAGAACCAGTGGTCCATGGACATTAATATTTGGTACAGTTACCAAGAACCAGTGGTCCATGGACATTAATATTTGGTACAGTTACCAAGAACCAGTGGTCCATGGACATTAATATTTGGTACAGTTACCAAGAACCAGTGGTCCATGGACATTAATATTTGGTACAGTTACCAAGAACCAGTGGTCCATGGACATTAATATTTGGTACAGTTACCAAGAACCAGTGGTCCATGGACATTAATATTTGGTACAGTTACCAAGAACCAGTGGTCCATGGACATTAATATTTGGTACAGTTACCAAGAACCAGTGGTCCATGGACATTAATATTTGGCCACGAATCCAGTTTCCTGATATTTATATGTACTTAATTTCTACGCCGGGGAAATACACGAAGCAAAGCTTGAAGGCATACAAAAGTCTTGACGCTTGGTCCGACTTCAAGGCAGGATTTGTTGTAGAAATTAAAGTAATGAGGACACCGAACTTTATGATTTGACCGTTTAACGTTAGCTACCCAAAAATCCAACATTACCTGATACAAAATGGGAACCGCAAATCCACGTTTCGGTGCCTGGTATCCAGTTGTTTCTGTGAATTGCAGCGATCCATTTGTCTCTCTTAAGCTTATTTTTCGGCAGTCTGTAAAACAATAACTCAGATTTCTTGCTAAATCTATGAGTACAGTCGATCGCACAACAGCTCTTTCCCATTTTAGATGTTTTCCAGTTGCTCAAACTGAAAGTTTACGCTGCCACAACCCGCTGTGAAGTCGCATCTGTGACGTCATGCGCATTCCCTCTATATTAGACTGTGTAACAGTCAGCTTTTAAGTATTATCTGTTCCTTCCTGTCCCTCCATTTTACTATCATTTCTCATTTATAATACAGGATATACCACTTTTCTCTCTCTTGCATACACTGAAATTACAGAAAATAGTCTGTAATTTCTGTTTAGGGTTAAATTCCCACTCGCACGCCGCGTCTTTTCCGCTTCTCCCCGAGATGTTGCTGCTGTCTGTCTCACACGATCATAAGTGATGCTCAAACTGTGCCTGATCTTTCTGAGGTATTTAGTTAGTGCCACAGGTAAGTGATGTATACAGTACGTGACAAGCATTCACACGCGTCTGTCCTTGGGCCATTTTCTGCATTTGGTACTCAGATTCAGACGACGACACACGCCGCCGGCACTCGGCTGCACTTAAGCATGTAAAACTTAACTTGTCCTCGCTCGTTTCTGAGATCTCTCTCTCTCCGACGTTTACTGCACAAGCGTGCATGTTCACACGCTAATTCATTCGTATCCTGCAACTCTGTCTAAACATAATTTCCTGGTATAATAATAATTAGCTCTCTTAAATCAAAGAAAAATACCCCAGCACTTTCTTCTTGTCATAATCTTATTTATATGTCCTGATGTTTAGAATCACTTAGTGCAGTAAAATGGAGAGTATTTAAATTCTAATTGTTACTCAATAGAAAATTCCTTCATCATCAATCCAAAATGTAATAGATTTGTGATGTGTGTGTATTTTTCGTTCGAAGGAGACAGTTTCCCAGAGTGTGATTGCGCTCGTTTTTCATTCAAGTTTTTATTTGGAACAAAGCTGATACATGTTATACAATATTGCATGCTTACATCATGTCCCTGTTTTTGATATAAATAAAAGTAAAATAAAAATAAAAAGAAGACAACTCATTCATAAAGTGAGGGAAAAGGGGGTAAAATAATATAAAAGGGAAGGGAGAAAAAAAAAAGTAAAAATTAAAACTAAAATTAAAATAATAATAAAAAAGAAACAATATTTCTCACACCTTTTTACCTGCTCTTTAGTTTAGTTTTAGTTTAGTTTATTTTGTTAGGTATATATATATAGGTATATATATATATATATATATACCTATACACCTTTTTACCTGCTCTTTAGTTTAGTTTTAGTTTATTTTGTTAGGTATATATATATATATATATATATATATATATATATATATATATATATATATATATATATATATATATATATATATATATATATACATATATATATGTACACATTTCCTTTTTTCTTTTTTTGACCAAAAAGGTATAGGCTGAAGCCTCTTGGCTTATTTTGGCTATCCTTTTCAACAAAAGGCAGACTTCAGAAACAAAAAGATACTAATAAAACGAAATGAACGAACAAAACAAAGAAATGAACAAAGAAAATGAACAAAGAAGAGAAGAAAATAAATGTGGTCACTCACGATTGAGGACAGCTGCAGGAGGAAAGTTGCATAATTTAGACAGTTTAATATGAAGATAATTTATATTAGTGTTCTATATTTATCTATTATTTTAGATTTATAATTTTTTTTTAATTTGTAAATTGAGCTACTTTTTTTTAGTTCCTCATCCAGGCGGTTCCATAGTTTCACCCCTTCGACACTGATACACCTTGACATTTTTTTTGTTCTTGGCCATCTTTTCCTAGTATCATTAGCAATGAAAATGGAGAGGGAAAAGGAAAAAAAAGAAGGAAGGGGGACTGCCTACAAACATGTTCCCCTGAAACAATATAATACTTGAAACATCAGAGTCAAAATATTAAAAACAACAGTAGAGTAGCTCAAGAACTTAGGGGGAGTTAGTGGATTATTCTCTTCTACTAAAGATTACTTAAAGTCCAATCTAAAGGAGGATACGTATTCAGTCCATGACTTCCAGCAGTCTTTAAACTTTTCCTGTTTAAGGCCACGTTTCCACATAGCTGGGTATTTACAAAAACGGATATTTCCCCCTCTACGTTTTGAAAAATATCCTCGTTTACACGAACCCGCATACATCCGCTGTTAAGGTGCTATGAGCATCCAAACCTGCAGGGGGCAGTGTAACGAGAAGCGTAAAGTCATGCTAGCCAATCAGAATCCTGGAAAAAAACGTCAACAAATGACATGTGTGAAGCCTGAATAATATGGTTCCGTGTTAAATCGATGGCGTAGCCTACGTACGGTGCGCGTCGCCGCGTACCCTACGCCGTAGGCTCTGCGTTGGTGTAACGCGGAACCATAAATCAGCCTTGACTGCCAGTTACTTCCAAGACGGAACGAGAGTCTTTCGTTTGGAGTGACAGAGAAGTGGAGTTACTTTTAAGTGTGACTTTAGAATATAAAACAGGTAAAATACAAGAAAATATTGACGGTGGCCAAACAAATTGTAAACACAGGTCGCACAAATGATGCTGGTGACGTTTCTGTTGCATAATGTGACGTTCTGGAGTCTAAATCTCAGTTTCCCTCCGTTTACAAGCAAACGTGAAAACTGAGTTTTTGAAAATCTCCACTTTGGCCGGAGTTTTCAGAAATGATGGTTTTTGGTGACTTTGAGCTCCGTTTTCTTGTAAACGAACGGCCAAAACGCATGAAAACACCACCGTTTTTGCTCCGTGTAAACGGTCTAAGTACAAATGTCAGTTTTTCCATGACAAAAATGTCATGGATAACATTGATCCAGTCCTCAACGGTGGGAGTTTCAGTTTGCAACCACTTTCTCGTGAGAGCCTTTCGTCGGCGTGTTTTGCTGTCAGAGCCTTCCTGTCGGTGGGTTCCCTCGCGGGGAGGGAACGGCGGTCGCAGTTCATTACGGAGAGAGAGACGGTGGGCGTCGGGAGTTCAGCGGGGGTTTGTTTACGGCCGGGGCCCCTCCCTAACGAGGAGTTCAGCATCTTGATAATTATGCTGCTGTGGCTAATGAGCCTTTCCACCGATAGAAGGAAGTGCGATAAAACACTCCTTTTGTTTGGGCTCTTTGCCTTTTTTAATTAGGCTGAGTAGAAAACAGCCCTCTATGCTTCCACTATTGCCGTTCTCATTCAATCATCCGGATGACGTTTGTGTTTTCAGTGGGTTTTTTGTTTTGTTTTAAATGTGTTATTTGCGGCTCTGAGAGTATGTTTGCTACCTGTGCGATGTTGTGTTATTTGCTCTCCAATTTGAGAGACATCCCACTGTTTTTTGTGATGGGCTTCACCCACAGTGTCGCCGCTATAACAGGCTCCTCTGTTCCTCGGTGTGGAGTTTTTATTCACCTTTTTTGTCTTGCAAGCTTTTAAAAAAAAAAAGGGGGTTTGGCACCTTTTATACCAAAAGTAGAACTTTAAATGGGTTTTTGATAAAACGCTTTGTGTCAGGAGCTGTTTAGGTGTTGAATCATTCTTTCTTTTTGTTAAACGTGGATTATTAAAGATTAATCCCATCTGCCTGAATGGTTGCGTGGTTGTGGCCCAGCTCATTTTGTCGGGATCTGAGTCTACTCAGTAGGAATGGGTGATATTTTACCGTTCACGATATACCGTCAAAAAAAATGGAAGGAAGGGAGGAAGGGAGGAAGGGAGGAAGGAAGGAAGGAAGGAAGGAAGGAAGGAAGGAAGGAAGGAAGGAAGGAAGGAAGGAAGGAAGGAAGGAAGGAAGGAAGGAAGGAAGGAAGGAAGGAAGGAAGGAAGGAAGGAAGGAAGGAAGGAAGGAAGGAAGGAAGGAAGGAAGGAAGGAAGGAAGGAAGGAAGGAAGGGAGGGAGGGAGGGAGGGAGGGAGGGAGGGAGGGAGGGAGAAAAGAAGGATGGAAGGAAGAAAAGAAGGAAGGAAGGAAGGAAGGAAGGAAGGAAGGAAGGAAGGGAGGAAGGGAGGAAGGAAGGAAGGAAGGAAGGAAGGAAGGGAGGGAGGGAGGGAGGGAGGGAGAAAAGAAGGATGGAAGGAAGAAAAGAAGGAAGGAAGGAAGGAAGGAAGGAAGGAAGGAAGGAAGGAGAGAGCAGGAGGAAGGAAGGAAGGAAGGAAGGGAGGAAGGAGGAAAGGAGGAAGGAAGGAAGGAAGGAAGGAAGGAAGGAAGGAAATGAGGAAAGGAGGAAGGAAGGGAGAAAATGAGGAAAGGAGGAAGGAAGGGAGAAAATGAGGAAAGGAGGAAGGAAGGAAGGAGATACCAGGAGGAAGGAAGGAAGGAAGGAATGAAGGAAGCAAATAGGAAGGAAGGAAGGAAGGAAGGAAATGAGCCAGAAAGAAGAAAGAAAGAAAGAAAGAAAGAAAGAAAGAAAGAAAGAAAGAAAGAAAGAAAGAAAGAAAGAAAGAAAAGAAAGAAAGAAAGAAAGAAAGAAAGAAAGAAAGAAAGAAAGAAAGAAAGAAAGAAAGAAAGAAAGAAAGAAAGAAAGAAAGAAACCCATTGATGACGTTTTTGTGTAACAAACATGGTGGATCTGAGAGCGAGCTAGATTTATAGTTGAAAAGGTGGAGTTGAATTGTTTTTTTTTTTTATCGTCATTTTTATCGTTATCGGGATAAATGCCAGAAATTATTGTGATACATTTTTTAGTCCATACCGCACATCCTTACTACTCAGTCATATTTTAGGAGACTAATGTCTTTATGGAGACAGAAAGTTTATTAAAATTAACTTCAGGCTGATTTTTAAGTCAATCTAAAACAAATGAATGTACCGTAAGTCGGTTTCATATTCTCAGAAGCAGTGAATAAGGCCGGATAAGGTGTTTGTGCCGGCATGTACGTCACGCGCCCCCGTTGAAGTGCCGTGGTTCTTTGTGCACCAGGTGTTGCCGCAGACACACCGTGATATAGGAAGCAGCACGGCTGTCAGGAGGGAGAGCTCCATATTTTGCTACACCACATTAAATTCTCTCATACAGCCTGGCTGCAGCCAAATATGGGAAACCATAGGGAATCAAATTTTATAGAGGCATCTGCTCACTGCAACCGCTGAAGCACACTTCTATGCGTAATTGGAGGAAAATATTTGAGAATGTGTTTTTGTATTCGACTTGGAAAAAATGAAATCCAGTGTAACATCGTGCGTGTGTGTGTCGGTGTCGGCATGTGGAGGTTCTGTTGGATCAAAACAAACCTTTTGACGTAGCCAGTGCTGATTGTCTTGGTGAGACCTGAGAAAACTTGCAGAGACCTAAAGATGTGGCTCTTGGGCGGTCTGTCCAATTATTGTACGGCTTGAGTGACACATGACTGCAGCACCAGCCGAAGACATGGGCTGCTTCCGAAATCCCATACTTCCACCCTAATGAGTAGCAAAAACAGTATGTGAGATTTTTTAGTGCGTCCGAAACATTAGTACGTACTCAATAGTATGTACTATCCATACTCATTCCGGAGAAATTTATTAGTATGGATTGATGGACACTAGCTAAGCAGAAACTTCCCACAATGCAATGCAGCGGTGTTTGGTTGCTAAGTGCTGCGCAGATACGTATATGTCATAAGTATAATATTGTGTATAATAATATTATTATATAATATTAATATTATAATATTTGTATATAATAATATTATATACAGGGACTGTCTCAGAAAATTAGAATATTGTGATAAAGTCCTTTTATTTTCTGTAATGCAATTTAAAAAAAAAAAAAAAAAAATGTCATAAATTCTGGATTCATTACAAATCAATTGAAATATTGCAAGCCTTTTATTTTAATATTGCTGATTATGGCTTACAGTTTAAGATTAAGATTCCCTGAATATTCTAATTTTTTGAGATAGGATATTTGAGTTTTCTTAAAGGTGACCTATTATGCATTTAATGTATATTTTAAACAGGCCTTGAATGTCTTAAAAACAATCTAAAGCTTGTTTTTTCTACATAAATCATAAATCCAGCCTGTGGGCCCTGTCACTAGTTTTACCGCTTCTAACCTCTTTTTCTGCGCCTCATTTTTAGGGAAGGGGGGGTATGATAATGAGGCTCTGTGCTGATTGGCTCCCTGAATGACGTGTAGCAGGGGAGGAGAATAAACCTGCTCCGCAGAGCAGCCCGAGCCTGTAAATAAATCCCAACACTGAAGTTTCACAAATGGAAACTTTATTGTTAAAAAAATAAAATATGAGTTGTATATAAATAACATTTATGCACTATTTAAGCCGGATCTACCCGGCGGATGCTGACGCTGGCCCCGGAGCCACGCCGGGCGCCCGGGAGCAGCGCTGCTGGGGCAGCGCGCATCACCGCGGCTTTAACGGGGGAATCTGACCGGTTCCGACCAGCCGGGACCGCAGGAACCGGCCTGGACTGGTAGCAGGGACTCCCGGGGACCGACCAGCGGAATTTCAGCCGGATCTGCCCGGCGGATGCTGCGCGACGGGCGCCGCAACTCCACGGCGGGCGCACAGATCCGCTCCGGAGCGCATCCGCGGCACATCGTCGGTTACCGGGGATCAAACCGACAGATTTGCCTGAAAATCTCGGAGGGTGAAGCTGGTCCAGCCTGGGACGGACCTCCGAGGACCCAGCTCCCAAACCACCCGGGAACCCTGGATGATTTAACCCGATCCGCTCCGCCGCGGCGCCGCGTCCGACTGGCTGGAGGAAGCACTGCTCCAGAGCAGGTTGTGGGCCTGGTTTCAGCAGCGGAGGCTGAACCTATGGAAATCTGCTCCTGTCGTTACGTCACAACGGGAGCAGATTCTAATCGGCTAAAAAAAAAAACCACGTGACACTGGGGGACTCTGTCCGGCGGGGGTCAGAGAGCTTGCAGAATTTCATGGTATTTTGTCTCCCCCTGTGCTGGCAGGGTGAGGGGAAACCACTTTATATATGTTAAAACAAGAAAAAACGTGTTTTTCATAATAGGTCCCCTTTAAGCTGTAAACCATGATCAGCAATATTAAAATAATAAAAGGCTTGCAATATTTCAGTTGATTTGTAATGAATCCAGAATGTATGACATTTTTGCATTACAGAAAATAAAGGACTTTATCACAATATTCAATTTTTCTGAGACAGTCCTGTAATGTCATCTTGTTTCGGCCAGAATAAACGAGAAAGAGCGGAGCGGTGCTGCTACTGCTGCTGTTACCATGGTAACAGCTGCTACTGCTGCTGTGACACGTCACTTCCTCCCAACGACAGGAAGTGACGTGTGCGCTCTGAATAGCACGTCCAAATTAATGCATATTACTGATATTTACTCAAAAGTGTGCCGTACTTAAGTATACTTTTTAGTATATACTGTTTAGTATGGCATTTCGGACGCACCGATGGAAATGTTCGGTACTTTGATGCTACAGGGCTACTTTATCTCTGTTATGTTTATCTGATGGCTAAAGATTAGCACCGTAGATGAGAATCCATCATGTACGTTTAATCAGAGACTACGCATTGCAGAGATTGTTAGTTCCATCAAGGAAATAAATGCCAAAGTATACAGCAACGGTAAGCCAAGGCAGAGTGTGAAAACACCCTTACTTGTATCCTGCTGCATTTTTTTGCTGCTTGTTATAGATTTAACTATCAACTCTGAAAGTGAGAACTAACTTTTGAAGCAACTAACTAGTTTAAGCGATTGGAAAATTGTGATGAATGATCTGTTTTGTTCGCTGTGAGGATGTAATCAATAAAATCTGAGCCAGTAGTTTCCACATCTCTGCCTCACAACAGAATATAAACATGTAGGATAATATATTTTTCGTCTTGTCTCATGCAAACTTTACTTGTAGTAGTGCATAGTTACTCTGCAAGGTTCCCAACTCACATCTGTGACCTGTCTGTATTGTCTGTATATGTGATGGGATGTAGTGTAGTCGTTTAACAATATTAGTAAAGTTTTAAAGTCATCTAGTGTATGGTTACCATAACCATAACTCAACAGTATAGTCCCTAAGAGAAGTGCATCTTTTCCCAAATGAAAAGACTAGAGAGGAATTTTCATTGTTTTTGTTAATAGTATTTACCTGTAGGTCAAAAATACTATTATGAAGCATTACTGCGTGATATTATTTTCCGACTCGTGGGATAGGGTCAACCCCGGTTGACTTTTGCCTCCGTCTGCAGCGAGGACTGAATATTTATGAATGCATTTCCATGGCATAACTTTTGTCCCGGGCCCGCGTTATTAAACACATTTATATAAATCAAGTGGCTTTTTATCAGCCATATCGCAGCCGCAGAAATGGCCAAAGTGAGTTTATGGAAAAACGCTGCACAACAGTTGAGGATAGTGGATATTATCCTATATGTTTATCTAAGCAGCATGTAATAAAAGATATACATGCAGTCTGGGCACAGAGGTTAATAAGTAATGATATAAGCAGCGATTTCCTATCACACAGTAGGAGTGGTGTCACATACCGCTTCATAATTTATGTATATATTTATATATATTGAATAGTTTTGATATGAAATATGGGCCTGACAGAAGACGTATATGTGTTGTCCAGTAGGAGGATTAGATAGGGACGGGCAGGGGTGCGTATAGTTCAGTGGGAAAGGTTAATGTCCATTCATGTGTCCTGTGTGATAGCAAATCCTGAGCTGATAAGTCCCCAGAGCAGCCGTAATGTTAAAGACAACTGGAATATAGACTGGTAATTATTGTCTTTTCAGCATCTCTCCTTCCAGCTTGTTTGATCTTTGTGTTGCTCTGTTCCTTCTGACCGGTTCAGACCATTTTATTTTGTTTTTCCTCCCTTTCTTTTTTTCAAAGGCTCCTTTCTTTCTTTCTTTCCTTTCTTTCTTTCTTTCTTTCTTTCTTTCTTTTCTTTCTTTCTTTCTTTCTTTCTTTCTTTTCTTTCTTTCTTTCTTTTCTTTCTTTCTTTCTTTCTTCTTTCTTTCTTTTCTTTCTTCTTTCTTTCTTTCTTTCTTTCTTTCTTTCTTTCTTTCTTTCTTTCTTTCTTTCTTCTTTCAGGCTCATTTCTTTCTTTCTTTCTTTCTTTCTTCTTTCAGGCTCCTTTCTTTCTTTCTTTCTTTCTTTCTTTCCTTCTTTCAGGCTCCTTTCTTTCTTTCTTTCCTTCTTTCAGGCTTCTTTCTTTCTTTCTTTCCTTCTTTCAGGCTCCTTTCTTTCTTTCTTTCCTTCTTTCAGGCTCCTTTCTTTTCTTTCTTTCTTTCCTTCTATCAGGCTTCTTTCTTTCTTTCAGGCTCATTTCTTTCTTTTCTTTCTTTCTTTCTTTCTTTCTTCTTTCAGGCTCCTTCCTTCCTTCCTTCCTTCTTTCAGGCTTCTTTCTTTCTTTCTTTCTTTCTTTCCTTCTTTCAGGCTCCTTTCTTTCTTTCTTTCCTTCTTTCAGGCTCCTTTCTTTCTTTCTTTCTTTCTTTCTTTCTTTCTTTCTTTCAGGCTTCTTTCTTCCTTCTTTCAGGCTCCTTTCTTTCTTTCCTTCCTTCCTTCCTTCCCTCTTTCAGGCTCCTTTCTTTCTCTAAAGACAACTGGAATATAGACTAGTAATTATTGTCTTTTCAGCATCTCTCCTTCCTGCTTGTTTGATCTTTGTGTTGCTCTGTTCCTTCTGACCGGTTCAGACCATTTTATTTTGTTTTTCCTCCCTTTCTTTTGTTTTTTTCTCTCCCTCCAGTGGCACAGTATCACACACACACACACGCCGTTAACCCTAGCGGTGCGATGCTATCTGTCCGGCCTCGCGCTGCACTGATTGATTCATTTAATTAGAGTTAGATCGAGGGAAAGGAGTGGAGCGGTAGGGAGAGATGGGGAGCAGAACACGGGAATAAAACAGGATAGGGAGAGTATGGTCACTCTGCTGGATAGCTCTGGAGATTGGCTCCATTAATCTTGGTAGAACCTGTGTACAAACTCTCTTTGCAACCCACACACACACACACACACACACACACACACACACACACACACACACACACACACACACACCGTGTGCACATGCATCCACAGCAAAGCCCAGCGACACTCAAAATGTCACCCAGGTGAACACATTTCCTGATCCCCGGGGGAAGTGCAGACCGATCTGCCCAGTCGGAGTCTCTGCCCGTGTTTCTGACAGTCGTGCTGGAGATAGATTGTTTGCAGGCGGCTTGTTTACTTCATTAGCCGAGAGCTCACCAGAGCCGTAATTACGGAGCACGTTGGGCTTTTCTTTCCAGCTAAGTATCATTTAGCTCCGTCCCCCCGGCGTCTCCACACAATAGCCGCTAACCAGTCCTTTTATGCGCTCGAGCATTTGTTCCCCGCACGTTGCATGCATTAGCCTGATTTCAGGTGTTTGTTTGTCTGCAAACACGACTCACCGGGAACCCAGACGAGGACCGGGTTCATCGGCTCATTGTTTCGCCGCCGGAGAGCTTTGCTATATTGCAAGATATCACAGTTGCCAATGGCTCGCTAATGATATTGACCTTTTGGAAATTTGTATTCACATGTAGCTTAGCGAAGAGAGGAAGGTAGACACGTGTGCACGCACGCGGGCGGGTTAATTGCTCATGCACACGCACTTCCACCTCCGATGACTGTAATGACACTGACCTTTTGATTTGTGATGATGTGTAGGCAATGTTTATTTGTCGGGGGGCTGATCGCATCTTGTTGATTGGCTCCCTGCTGCCCCTTCCCAACCCCGTCACGCACACACACTCACACACACACACACACACACACACAGCGGGAAAGGTGGTGGTGGAACGTTCTTTATTAAGGAGACTCTCGTCTCCCAGTTCCCATCAGCAAACACAGCAATCACCACACAATACACCTGTTAGCTGCATCCGCTGCGCCCCGTGATTGGGACAAAAGTGGGAGTGGGGACAAAGCTGCAAAGGAGCGATTCAGCCAGTTGTTGTACAAACATGAACATCAGACGGTGCTCCTTCATGCCGAGAGATGAGCACCACCTTTGCAATCAGGTTTAAAAAGAGAGAGAGGAAAAAATAACCCCATTAGATAGAGATTCAGAGAGGAAACTGCACCACTGCCGTTTAAATTCTGTAAAATTGTTCCTATTCTCGGTAAAATAAATATAAATATTTTCCCATGCTTTCTGGAGCCCGGTTCTACGTTATCTGTCGTGAAATAGGCTGTGTCTAAACATCCAGTTGACACTTTTACACCTGTAGCACCTTATAATGTAATAATTTCCTGAAAATGTAATAACGCCTGAAAATGTAATAAAATGTGTACTTAACTCAATCGAAAATATAATAAAACCCAATAATGTAATAACTTCACCAACAATGTAATAAAATATCCTGACGGATATTGTAATAACATTTTTACTGATAATGTAATACCTTATTACATTATTTATTTATTACATGGTACTCAAAGTCTGTAATTGTATGGAGCCAAATCAAGGCCAATAGTTTTGCTAATTTGAAAATAAAATTTGAACCTGAAAATTCTTTTTTACAGTTTCAATTTTTTTTTTTCAGTATCAGATCTTTTTTTCAGTTTCAGAACTTTTTATTTCAGTTTCACATCTTTTTTTTCAGTTTCACTTCTTTTAAAGATTTGAAACTGAAATAAAAAGTTCTGAAACTGAAAAAAAGATCTGATACTGAAAAAAAAAATAATTGAAACTGTAAAAAATAATTTTTAGGTTCAAATGTTATTTTCAAATTAGCAAAACTTTTGGCCTTGATTTGGCTCCATATAATTTAAGCCAATAGTCATTAAGTTGTTTCAAATCCAGCGTATATAACATTCTTAGATACTTAAAACACAAAATGTAGAACTCTGGACTGAAAATGAACATATATATTACATTATCTGTCAAGTATTACATTTTCAGTTTTGGAAAAAAAAAAAAAAAAGACCCACGTGAGAATGTAATAAATTCCCAATAATGTAATAAGGTATTACATAAGTCAGGATATTTTATTACATTATTGGTGAAGTTATTACATTATTGGATGTTATTACATTTTCGATTGAGTTAAGTGTAAATTGTATTACATTTTCAGGAAATTATTACATTATAGGGTGCTACACACCTCGAGAGAGAGAGAGAGAGAGAGAGAGAGAGAGAGAGCCATGAAAGAATGAACCGCCTTGTAGCACCCTATAATGTGATAATTAACTGGTAATGTAATAACGCCTGAAAATGTAATAAAATTTGCACTTAACTCAATCGAAAATGTAATAACATCCAATAATGTAATAACTTCACCAATAATGTAATAAAATATCCTGACTGATATTGTAATAACATTTTTGCCAATAATGTAATACCTTATTACATTATTGGGAATTTATTACATGGTACTCAAAGTCTGCAATTTAACCCAATAGTCATTCTGATGTTTCAAATCCAGTGTATATAACATTCTTAGATACTTAAAGCACAAAATGTAGAACTCTGGACTGAAAATGAACATATATATTACATTATCTGTCAAGTATTACATTATCAGTTTTGGAAAAAAAAGAAGAAAAAAAAAAAGGCCCACCTGAAAATGTAATAAATTCCCAATAATGTAATAAGGTATTACATTATCGGTAAAAATGTTATTACAATATCAGTCAGGATATGTTATTACATTATTGGTGAAGTTATTACATTATTGGATGTTATTACATTTTCGATTGAGTTAAGTGCAAATTTTATTACATTTTCAGGAAATTACCGTACTACATTATTGGGTGCTACACACCTCGAGAGAGAGAGAGCCATGAAAGAATGAACCGCCTTATTGTCAAAACGGTGTCTTCCGACTCTCAAAATTAGTCTCCTCAGCTTCCTTCCAAAATTGTCTTTAATAGTGTAAAAATATTGTTATTTGGAGATTATTTGATCTCTTGTGGCACGCATAGTAAAAAAGTCTGGCTGGTTTGAAAGGCTTTTCCACTGCTTCAGGTGTAACTGTGGTTATCTCACAGCAAACATGCACGTCCTCCCGAGGCGTCCGCCGGATCCCCCGGGCCCCCAAACCTGCCTCCGCCATGTAGATGTTCCCCTTTTTCTTCTCCTTTCTTCAGTGTGACACCAGCTGCGCTTTGCTCGTAGCTTTTATATATGTTCAAACTAATGCAACGGTTATATAATCTAGCCGTAAACATACACGAGCGTGTTTCATCTCCCGCTTTTAGTGAATGAGACGACATTGAAGTGAGCGACGCGAGCGGCCCGAGCGGCTGCTGCCGAGGGTGTTACAGGTCCAACGTCGTGTACCGACGGAGTCCTGCAGGATAAGGAAACATAATCTCCGCCCTGTGAGTCGGTTGGAGGGGATGTTGAAAGTCGAAATGTCAGCTCCGTGACAAACACCGCCTTTGGTCTGAATGAAAGTCGCAGCTCGGATTTTCAAAGAAAGTTGGTGGTGGTTTGAGTTTTGCAAATGAGTCGTCTTTACTTTAGCTGTGAGCACATTTGTGTAAATCTGTGTGTATTAGAGGTAATGTGCTATTTACAAATGGGCCTAATGGGGCACGGAGAGGAACATACACCCTCCGCAGGATGCATTAACTACATTATGATTTGCATTTCAGTCTGGCAGGCAAACTTTTATGTACTTGCACGAATCAAAGACGACTTAATCCATCTTTTTTTATGAATAATTTATAATAATTGACAATAATTGATCCAATATGATCTAAGATGGCAAGGATGTCCCTCAGACTTCCTCCGGTAAAGGATTATTACCTCACCAGGTGGATACAAACTCAAGGGGAACATGCAATGATTATTAAAAAGAAGTTATAATCCCCATAGGGATTTAGATGGCATATCTAAACCCGAGGGTGATTCCCAAGATTAGCATATGCAGAATAGCTCCATATTTCACTGTGCATTTGTTTTTGTGCATGAATGAGAATGGGGAGGGTACAATAGAAGCCCATCTGTAATCATCTAAGTGTGATATTGCCCCTCATGTCTCAATTAGATCACTTTCAGAACTTAAAGGGGAGGGCAGGATAAAGTTTTCTGTGCTTGTAAGCAGATATTTGAGCATCTTTTAATCGCTCAGACATCTCAGCTTCACTCAGCCGGCTACTCTTGGTCATTTGCAGGGTTCTGCTTCATCACAGTACTGGCTCAAACTCTTAATTTTCTAATTCAATCCCATGCCGTTTTTGCTTTTTTTGCTTTATTAGCAGCGGTTACACAGCTGACCTACCTAAGTTTCACCTCCTGTTGGCTTAGACGTCAGTATTTGAGAATAAAATTGTCATTCAGGTCTTCCGTTTGGCTTGTGAGGACGTGAGCTCAGATTTTCCAACATATTTTGAGTGTTATTGGCAGTACTGGAGTTGAGGGGGATGAGGGGGGATGGCATCCCCCCCTGAAATAAAAACGGTCCAAATCATCCCCCCTGTAAAACTGCCATCCCTCCTTTCCATCCCTTATGTCATTTCATCAATGAATGTGGTTTTACTGATATTTCAACATTTAGAGTTATCACCAGAAAAATAACTTATTTGACAATTTTCACCTGTTTCAAGTAAATTTTCACTTGAAATAAGTAGAAAAATCTGCCAGTGGGACAAGATTTATCTTCTTAGCAAAAAAATCTTGTTCCACTGGCAGATTTTTCTATTTATTTCAAGTGAAAATCTACTTGAAACAGGTGAAAATTGTTGTTTTTTCCAGTGATGAGTCTTGTTTTAAGTGTAATGAGATTTTTTTTACTAAAATGAGACATTTTAACTAGAAATAAGACAAATATTCTTGTAAAGATTTTGAGTTTTTGCAGTGATCCATTTTACTTATCCTGTGAAGGACAGAGTCATATTGATAAGTTCAGAAAAGTGTTTTTTATTGTTGTGTTTTGATGTATTTGATGTAAGCCCAGTGGATATTTAAAGCTTACAGAAGGCTGCATTTAACTGCTGCTATGTCATTCCTGCAGTATTTCTGCAGGTGTTTTGGTCAGTGCTATTATTTGTAATATATTATATTATTTGTAATCAGCACAAATTTTCTGTCCCCATATGATAAAATCCACCATCCCCCTGATTTTTTATTTTTTTTATACTCGAGTACTGGTCATTGGGTTTAATTTGTGTCCAAAATCATATTTACATTCACTCCCACCATGAAGCGCTGGCGTTAAATCATGTCCCCACTCAAAAGTTAGCAGCCAAGGATAACAATAAATCAAAAGTGTGTGAAGACAACAATCTGACACGGCTCAGGAACAGGCAATTAAAGTGGCATGTGACAAGAAAGAGAAAAAGTACGACACTGACGAGCAAAGAAACGGTGGCGTTTTCACCGAGACATTTCACAGACATTTCATTAGGACCCCAGGAAATTAAAAAAAAAAAAAAAAAAGAACGGGTCGTAATACCGCGTGTCTATTTTAATGCAGTGTTTGAACCGAAAGAAAACTGTATGCTTTTGATAACTCAATTTTCTCCGCCCAGGGGTCATATGCAAGCATTTGTTTTACAGCGACATGCTGATTTTACCATACTAGGATTATCAAAGCTGCTTTTCATTGCTTTACTTCCTCAAGCCTGAAATGGATCATTTAATGGCGTACAGGGGCATTGAAATGTTGCATTCATTTTACTGGATTTGATCTAAGAACAAATAATAATGATGATGGGCTTCTCTTGCCGATGGCTGCACGGCTTTTCACTGCGTGCAAGTCAAAGTTTTGTTTGTTTGTCCTTTTTTTTTCTTATTTTTTTCAACTTAACTTTTATCTGTAACCTGTTTTTATTTGTTTATTTATTTATTTTCCCCCTAAAGCTCTCCAATGACCGGTGCCTCCAAATATAAACACGATATAGAGCAGCGGGAAAATGTTACTGACTCAGTAAAGTTGCTTTTGTCAGCGAAAATTATGACTAAATATTGTCGTCAACGAACCTTTATCACCTGAGGAAAACGAGACGCAACGAAAATGCTGCTCATGTGACAAAAACGATAATTAAATATATAATGCAATATCATAGACCAATAAAAACGAGGCTAAAATGTAGATTACAAAATAAAAACTGTCTTCATTTTCATTGACCAAAACAAGACGAGACGAAACGTTATAACAAAGATCCTTAATATCAATTTTTTAAGTTGTTTCCTCTGGTTTAGTCTTTAAACCAGTTTAGTTTTTAGATCTTTGGATACACTTTCCTACATAGACGTGTAAAAGAAAACCAAATGTGTCGAAAAAGAAAAAGACGGGGAGAAATGCGGAAAAATAAATATGTTGTAAACTCAAATTAGAGTCTTCTGTATCTGGAATGAATGTATTCTTGAGTGTATAAGTTAACAATAATATAATAATAAGATAACCTTGTTTGAATTGTAAAATGGGTTTGGCTAAATACAATCTTTGACTAAAACTAGACTAAAATGGACAATTCTGACTAAAATAAGACTAAAATGGTCAGAATTTTAGTCGACTGAAACTTAACACGACTAAAAGGAGAATGAATGTGACTAAAACTAATAAAAACCAAAATGATATCTTGACCCAAAGGGTTGTCCCGATCAGGATTTTTTTAGCTCCCGAACTCTTGAGTTTGAGTTTCTGCCGATCCCGATTTTTCCCGATCCGATCACTTTTTTTGGCTCCCGATACATTTCCGATACTTTTTCCCGATCAGATACATTTCGGCAATTGATTAAAAAAAGAAAAAAGAGGACTAAAACTAAATTATCCCAAGTTTCTTTTATTGTCCAATGGAGAACAACATGGACATTTATTTCAACAAAGTTTATCGGCACTGGTGCCACAAAATGTAAAAACATGAAATTGTAAACTAAAACAAAAAGTGCAGAATAGTGCAATAACAAAAATAAATACATTTAACTTTAAAAGAGGTAGAATAGAATAGAATAGAAGACTTTACTGATCTGTCAGAGGAGAAATTCAGTCGTGCAGCAGCCAAAACACACACACGCTCTCAACGGTTTATACAAAAGATTTAAAATAGAAATAACCAATAAATAGTTAAATAATAAAAAAGAGCAATATAAAAAGTAGAAAAAGAGTATGTACAAAAGAAAAAAAAATTGTAAACACCAAAAAAAAAGGATAATATTTACAAAATATTTACAAAAATTTTCAAAAATACATGAGGTATTTAGCGGAATAGTTGAATGACATCCAGTCAAACTCACAAACACAAGAAAATTAAAATACTTTTTGGCTTAACCTTAGTGCAACATTCTGAATGGATGAAATGAATAGCAGCAGCTTAAAGCAACATGAACAGATATAAGATTTCACAATTCAAACATGTAAACCATGTTAGTTTTGCTTACTTTGTCACTTCTGGCCGGCCGGAAGTGACGTTAAATGCAACGATATATAAAACGATTTCATATAAAAACATTAATAACTAGGTATGTCCCGATACTTTTTTAGCCGATACCGATGTTTTGAAAATGCCGTGATCGGGCCCGATCGATCGGGACAACACTAGACTAGACTAAAACTAAAAATGAAACGGGCTGCCAGAAACAACAGTACTTGTCAGGACTTCAGCGTGAACTCCAACTCACTTACATGCATGCAGAAACAAAGAGGCATGTTTTGTGCTCCAGCAGGCACAAGGATGAGGGCCATCCGGCGAGTGTCGGGGGAGTCTTTGTAGAAGGGCTGCACACTGACGATGATGAATGATCTGTCAAGACAAAGTCCCACTCATGCCCAGCTCCTCTTTACCCGGGAGATGGACACGGTGTGTGCGGGGGAGAAGGGGAAGACAGAGGTTATCTCAGCATGTGCTCCTGACGGTGTGTGGGTGTGCAATTGTCTGTAAACGCTGCTGACGGCGTGTTATTCTGGCAACCCGTGGCCGAGCGTCGGAGTGGCACGGCAGAGGTATTACACGTGTCAGCGGTTTGGGGTCAGGGTGTGAGTGGAACGGCGGAGAGCACGGGGTTAAACACTCTGACCTCTGCAAAACCTCCAGAGGACGGCGGGGAGGGGGTGGCTATGATTTTAATAAGAAAAATCTATGATCCGATTCAAACCTGAGGTCCCCGTGTCTCCGCCCCTGATAGACTACAGACTACATTTTCCAGAAACGTCATGTTCTCTTGCCGATGGCTGCACGGCTTTTCACTGCGTGCAAGTCAAAGTTTTGTTTGTTTGTCCTTTTTTTTCTTTTTTTTTCAACTTAACTTTTATCTGTAACCTGTTTTTTTTTATTTTTTTATTTTCCCCTTCAAGCTCGTCAACGAAAATTATGACTAAATATTGTCGTCAACGAACCTTTATCACCTGAGGAAAACGAGACGCAACGAAAATGCTGGTCATGTGACAAAAACGATAATTAAATATATAATACAATATCGTAGAGGAATAAAAATGAGGCTAAAATGTAGATTACAAAATAAAAACTGTGTCTTCATTTTTGTTGACCGGGACGAGATGAGACGAAATGTTATAACAAAGATCCTTAATATCAATTTTTTAACTTGTTTCCTCTGGTTTAGTCTTTAAACCAGTTTAGTCTTTAGATCCACTTTTGCTACATGTAAAAGAAAACCGTCAAAAAAGACAAAGATGGGGAGAAATGTGGAAAAATAAATATTTTGTAAACTCAAATTAAAGTCTTAGGATCTGTCATGCACACTGTTCAAATACATCCAACTACGTTTACATGCAGTCAAAATTTGGGTTATTGCTAATATTCCGGTTACTGAGACATTCAGAATATTCCGTTTCCATGGTAATTAATCATTTGGGATATTTGGATCAAACCAGCGACGCACGGAGAACATCATGACGCAATTACCGTCATTTCCGCTTCTTCTTCCTGTATCCTTTATCTCTCTACCAATTGGGTATTTTCATCCTGCACAGTAAGTCTGTGACCTTCTGTCTCTGAGAAGAGGTTGGAAGAGCATGTGACTGCAGGGAGAGCTGGACTGGAGATACCTGTCTTTGTTCTACAAGTCAGAGCCGATTTCAAAGACACTGATACTAATGAGAGAGTTGTATCTAAAGAAAACTGGTGGTTTTAATGCACGTTTAAAGTTATTTTCTTTTGAAGATATTGTCTTCAGCCATCATTAATGAGTTTATTTGCTCATTTACAGGTTCGTAGTTTTATTTTGATGGTATTTTAGAATTAATTAACACAATAAAATGTTCACACATCAGCTTCAGCACCTGTTTCTTTAAGTCCAGGCTGCTCTGATTGGTCAGCGTGTTGATTCAAAATGGCTGGGTGTTAAAAAGCTCATTCTTAGTCCGAGGTGTAACAACATCGCCTGTAGGCAGGTATGATACAAAAGGTCTTCACTGTGGTGTCAATAAATAAAAGAGGAGAGGCCGAGGCGAGATGCACGTCTGGCAGCTCAGGAGCAGAAACCTTTTGCTATGAACCTCTTCACATAATGGACATTATTTCCCAAAGAAGGAACGGAGGAAGTGAATCCATGAACAAGTGGAGGGGTTTCAGCCATGTCATATTTATCTCTCAACAACAGCACGTTTGCCACCATTGAAGGGGCCAAACTGTGGAGATTGTAACAGAAAAAACATGATCAGATGAGCACGTTGGTGAGGTGTTCATGGATAAAACCTGGGCACAATGACCTTCCTATCGAACCTTCACACAGGGAGCAGCCCCTCCTCTGTTCTCTGGCACTACAGGATGTGTGATATATCTATAAGTCATGATATAATATAACAGGATGAGTTTAGCTCTCTGGGACATCTCCTAAGAGAAGTCCATCATCAGCAGATGCCGTCAATGACTACGTTTACATGCAGTCAAAATTCGGGTTTTGCTAATATTCCGGTTACTGAAACATTGGGAATATTCCGTTTACATGGTAATTAATCATTCTGGATATCTGGATCAAACTAGCGACGCACGGAGAACATGATGACGCAATTCCCGTAATTTCCGCTTCTTCTTCCTGTATCCAAATTCAAAACAAATTCTGCTTCGCGCAACTTTTCTCTCACCTTCTTGTAAATCTTCTATCCCGGTACTTTCTACCGTCTACAAATGCAGAAATGTTCATATCCTTCATTACATTTATGAAGTGATTAGTCTCCTCCTGGTCTTGTTTCTCCGTGTTTATAAGAACTTCCTGGACTCAAAAGACCAAGATTCCTTGTGAACAGAACATGTGCAGAAAACAAATTCATGTTCCGTTTGATGGGGATATTCCATTTGGCATTTACATGACCCAATATTCAGGTTTTAAAAGGAGTAACCCAGGGGTCATATTCAGGCTGGGCGATATGGACCAAAAGTCATATCTCGATATTTTCTAGCTGAATGGCGATACTCGATATATATCGATATTTTTTCTGTGACATAATTGGGGTTTCCCCCAAAGCATTATAGCATAGCATCTCTGTTAGCTTCATTTTTTTCTGAGGCAAACCCTTAAAAAAACAGTCAGTTTTAATACAAAGCCTCGTGCCAAATGTCACACAGGTTCCTTTATTAACAGAGGTCTGCACAATATCAAAATGTATAAAACAAATGAAATAAAAATAAACTGCCTGCATATATAGAATAAAAATGCTTCTTGAATAAAATAAAAACAAATATCCCTTTCCTGCATAACAATTAAATTAAAATACACTGTGCAATTAATACACAATGTAGACAGTAACAGGCAGACTTTTCCACTGAGGTTGACAGTTGTGCAAATAACAAAACATTTGTGCAAATCTCAAATAAAACATTCAAGTCAATTTGTCACAAAATAAGCTATATCAAAATCATTAAAAAAAAAAAAATATATATATATATATATATATATATATATATATATATATTTTTTTTTTTTTTTTTTTTTTTGATATAAACGATATTGTCTCGTACCATATTGCGTTTGAAAATATATCGATATATATTAAAATCTCGATATATCGCCCAGCCCTAGGTCATATTCGGGTTTTTAAAAACCAGAATATGAGCAAATTCGGGTTATTCAAAGTGATTATTGGTGTTTACATGGCCGTGCAAAACCGGGTTATTGCCAATATTCGGGTTTTAAAAGGGACTGCATGTAAACGCAGTCATTTTCACCATCTTTTATTTTTTTTTAAGGGATAAAAGCCACCAGAATTCGACCACATCGTCTCCATCCCTGCGCTCTCGCTGCAGTAATGACTCCACCAAAGGAAATAACCGCTTTAAGCACCAACTCAGGGAGGTTTCTGTGGTGATGACTGAGCATCGGGAGGGTTTTTCCACTGATATCCACTCTCGGCGCCAGCTCTGCCTTGTTGCCATCATTAAACCACTAAAGCCATGTTCTTCATTTCAAAACAGCACTTTACCCCGGCGAATTTCAACATCCATTTGCGAAGCCCACGTCTAATTTTGTGTGATGACTGTGTATTCATGTAGTAATGATGTAAAAGAGGAGAGGCAAAGTGCAACCAAGACACATTTTTAGGGTAATAAAATACCGCCATGTAGAATTAAGTAAGAAACATGGGTGTTTTTAACTTGATCCCACAGCATGTTGACCTTTAAAGCTTGATACACGAGAAAGAGAGAGAGGAGGGAAAGATGGAGAAGCCTTCACGAGACTCGTATGTAACAGTCAAGAAAGATAGAGGAGATGGAGCAGAACTCGCTTTCCCCAGCACTCTCACTCTCTCTGTCGGAGCCCTCCCTTTCTCAATCTGTCCCTTGATTACTTTTTAATGATTGCTCCTGCCTAAGACGAATGGCTGTGTTAAATGAGCAAATTAGACAAGGGAGCCAAGTGCAGGAGCATTTGTTAGAGCAGGAGTAATGGATCGGGTATCCATTGTTTACTCTTCCACCGTTCACCGGCATGGCCTGCTATGTTCCCTGCTCTATATCCTCCAAACAGTGTAATAATTCTCTTTTTTTGCTTCTTGACCATGACAATCTAATATTATTTTTTGCTTCGCACAATTTTATCGATTTGGCAGTTTTCATTATGAATCTGAGAAACAACCGCATATTGAAAAATCCCAAGAAGCATTTGTTTTTATGAATTCATCATCCCATAATAATGTTGCATCAATAATGTCTTAATAATATGTTTTTTTGCTGCTTGACAGTCTCTTAAGGACGATGCTTTGTGTTTTTTATTGATTTGCAGTAATCGTTCTTGCTGTTACAAGAATCCAGTCTACTCCAGAACGTTGTTTCTGTGAATGCTCTTAATCTATCCACTTTAATACGGGATAACCAGACAGTTTAATTCTTACAAAGTTAAATACACATTAATGCACTCTATTTATACTGGCTTTTCTGCAGAAGGTATAGTCATGCTTCTTCTTTTCCTTAAGTAGACCCTGAACCCTTCCGAGCATCATAATCGGGCTGTTTTGGAGGAGGAGGAGGCAAATAATCCGTAATAGACGCCTGTTCTCATCACCGTAGATGTTTCTTAGGGTTTGCAAATGTGGCGGCTTGAATCCGGCTCAGAATAACTTGCACCAGTTATTGCCATATATCAAGAGTTATTGCCATGACTTTATTCAATGAATGCTTTCCAGTTGAAGAGATATGTTCAATAATCAACTGAACCGCAGCTGTCGGAGCAGATATAGTAACTGTTGAAAACTAAAGTTTAAAATGTGCAACACTGCGCCAGGGTTATCGTATTGTTTTACCTTTCACAAAAGTGTGTCTAACACTTCATTAATTTCGTTTTATTTACTAACTTTGTTGCTTTTGAACTTTCAGAAACGGTGTAAAGTCTGTTTTATCAGTGTGATCACCTGTCCAGGTGTCCCATCCATCTGTCACGCTCCGCCTGCTCTTTTCTACTCTCTTTAGTCAGGCTTATTCCAAAATCATATTAAAGTGGTCTTTTTTGTTGCTTTATGAGGCTCAAAACTAACTTCATTTTACATATGCTCACACTTGGTGTGCTTCAAAAATGATTTATGATGATTTCTGCTAGTGATGCACCGATTGTTCGGTAACCTACCGGTAAATTGTTCGGCCGAAAATGGCAAAAAAACACTTTCGGTGTTCGGTGGAATAAGTGGGGAAAAAAAACGAACAATTAATAACGGCGTTGTAATATAAGGAAATAGACTGGCCGCTCCGTCCCGTAACGTTGCGCACTACATAAATCGTTGGCCAACCAAAAACTAACCCCATAAGAATTTTACCAACATTCACCAGGAGGTGGAACCAAAACAACATAATGCTGGGAAATTAAAAAATGTTCAGTTTTTTATGTTCAATAAATATTTTCTACCTTGTAATTTTGTAAAAGTTTTTTTTTCTTTGAAAAGCATGCCTAAATCAAATGTATTTGATTTATGCAATGGTGAAAAAATTGGCAAAATAAATGAAAAACTGCTGAAGAACCATGTTCGGTATTGTTCGGTATTCGGCCAAGTGTTTATTATTATTTTCGGTTTCGGTTTCGGCCACAAATTTTCATTTCGGTGCATCACTAATTTCTGCTCTGAATGTTCAACTTATGTACAGCTGTCCACACTGAATGTCAAACCATCTGTCCATCTTTGTTATTTAATTTATTTTCAACCTAAACGTATTTGTTTTATTTTGTTTTCTATCCATCTTCTGTAATCTAAGGCCCAATCCCAATACACCCCCTACTTTTCTTCACTAGCCCTACTTTCTTTCTCTGTGGAGAATTACCGCTGGCTGAAATAAATCATTTAGGAAGATAAATGTTGGTTTAATAGATGAAATCTAACAGTTGTAGCTACGCCTGTTAAGAAATTTGCTCCGAAAATTTTGGGATTTCTGCCTGCCTGCTCCAGAGCTGATTTATGGTTCCGCGTTGCACCAACACAGAGCCTACGGCGTAGGGTACGGCGTACGGTGCGCGTCGCCGCGTAACCTACGCCATAGACTCTGCGTTGGTGTAACACGGGACCATAAATCAGCCTTTATTCCAGCGAGGTTGCAACAACGGGGAAAACCAGTGATTATGTACATTCACTGAGTGAATATTATGAAAGTAAAATATATATTTCTCGCTAGAAATGTAATCAAAACGCATTTTTATGCAGAAACTCAAAACATTGATTTTATTCACAAAAAAATAAGAAATGTCCGCCATGTTTTTTTTTTTTTTTTTTGGATTCAGTCCGCAAATGACGACGAAAAGCATTCTGGGAAATGTTTTTGTCCCTAGGTCAGCTAGTGTGCATCGGAAAACCCTACAAACGTAGGGACAGATTCATAGCGACTACACTACTTTTGGTCACTACCCCTAGGTGGAAAGAGGAATTGGGACACCACTACCCTCACGGGAACGCGCTAAATTTAGGGGTAGTGCTGAAAACGAGGGCTAGGGGGAGTATTGGGACAGGCCCTAAGACTTCTCTAGTTTATTATAATGCCTGTTTTTAAATAGCGATTCATTGGTGCAGCTTGTGACAAAAACATTTCAGAAGCGATCTTTATCTCTCCTAAGCGATTGAAGATCCTTCCCCGTCAGCGCCGTGGTTCTGCAGACGCCGCTGTGCCGTTTCCAGCGCTGCCGTAACAACAGATGACAGCTGCATCTACAGCTGCTTCACTCTCACTTACACCTCCCTGCCTTTCAGAAAACCTCTCGTATCTCCACCGCAGCTGAACTCTTCATTCAGAGTGTGACCTTTTACCTCTCGCTGACTCTGTCGCAGTGTGCTAAATATGCACTTGCATGAAATACGGAGAAACTACAGCAAAGTGTGCTTGTGTGCCAGATTATTTCAGGGGCTTTAATTCATGGTGGAACTTGATTAGATGTTTTTATGTCTGGAGTTCTGGCAGCATGCAGATAATCAGACCTAGTGTCGCCTCGAATCATAACATCTAAATCATCACAACAGGGTGCGTGTTTAGTTAAATGTTTTTGTTTGTTGCTTTGCAGGATCACCTAAAAAGCAAAAGACACATGTGTTTGATAATTACACCAGAGGTGGAACATGGTTCAGCTTAGAAATAATTCACTTTTGATGTTGATTTGGATCCAGGACCCATTTATTCAGATTTGTTCAATTGTTGTTGTTTTTTGAAGACCTTGTCATTTTAGCCATAGACGTGTATCCGTATCCGCCCCATGGAGCTGCTGCGATACGTCAACGTCGCCGCCATATTGGATGTGGCAAGACTGCGCTGTAAACTAATACAAGTGAAAGGACTTATTTTCATAAAGCGCCTTTCTACAAAGAAATTTACGTTTTAAGTCTCATTTATTCATCCACACACGCACTAATATACTTGGGAAACAGTTAGGCACCAAATATAATATATTTAATTGTCTCAGATGGTAAAAATAAGAACTTTATTGATCCCACATAGGAGTAATTCATGTTATATCAGCTATAGAGGACAAGGTAGTGCCGAAAAACAATATATATCTCCCCTCACAAAAATGAGAAAAATAGAGAAATATATTTTCTCATCAACAAAACATATTTTAAAATTTTCAAGTAACAAAATAACATATTTGAAAAAATGTTCAGACAATAAAATAACATTTGAACCATTTTTTCAGACAATAAAATAACATTTGAACCATTTTTCAGACAATAAAATAATATTTTAACCATTTTTCAGACAATAAAATAACATTTTAACCATTTTTCTGACAATAAAATAATATTTGAACCATTTTTCAGGCAATAAAATAACATTTTAACCATTTTTCAGGCAATAAAATAACATTTGAACCATTTTTCAGACAATAAAATAACATTTGAACTATTTTTCAGACAATAAAATAACATTTGAACAATTTTTCAGACAATAAAATAATATTTGAACCATTTTTCAGGCAATAAAATAACATTTGAACCATTTTTCAGGCAATAAAATAACATTTGAACCATTTTTCAGACAATAAAATAACATGTTTGGTTGATGAGAAAATATGTTTCTCTATTTTTGTGAGGGGGGATATATTGTTTTTCGGCACTACCTTGTTCTCTATAGCTGATGTAACATGAATTACTCCTATGTGGGATCAATAAAGTTCTTATTTTTGCCATCAGAGAGAATTAAATATATTATATTTGGTGCCTAACTGTTTCCCAATTATATTAGTGCGTGTGTGAATGAATAAATGAGACGTAAAATGTACATTTCTTTGTAGAAAGGCGCTTTATGAAAATAAGTCCATTTACTTACAGCTTAATTAGCTTACAGCGCAGTCTTGAACATCCAATATGGCAGCGACGTTGACGTATCGCAGCAACGGGCAAAACCACTCGATCCGGCGTCTACGTATATATGTCTATGATTTTAGCGCCACAATTATTTTATTTTGCACCAGTGTGTGAAAGATCTGGACTGCTGGTTTGTCAGCTTAGCAGTGCAAAACAACTTTGAGAAATAAGACATCCCCTGGAAATAGTGTTGTCAGGATGGCAGCATATGTTGCACCAACTTGACGGTAACCGTGACGTGCAGACGAACCGGGCCATCTGCAGCGATGGGCCGTCGTGGATTCCTGCTTTTGAACAGGGAACTGATAACGAGCTGGATCGTCCAGCTCCTCTCTAGCCGGGGGAATCAGCCACGTCTCTCCAAATCTTCATTATGGATGGTTTCTTCTGTCATGCAGGTGTGTGAAGACACCGCTCAGTTTTGCTTTTTGTCCTTGTATCATGTGTATAAAAGTTTAAAAGTGGAATCTGTTAATTGTGTAGTGATATTGTATGCTAGATAAGATAAGATAAGATCGTCCTTTATTGATCCCCAGAGGGGAAATTTGGGTGTTACAGCAGCTCAAAGTCGGACAACATGAACTCAGACTAAATAAACGATAAAGATAAATTATAAGTATGAAAAATAATAAAAAAAATACAGTGAAAAAGAAACTGAACAAGTGTACTGTAAACGGAATAAATGTACTATAAACATAGTAAGTACAATATAATAAACAGTGTGTTATTTATGTTGAGATTACGAGATTTGTTGCAGTTTTGAGTTAATAAATATTAACTTTTCTCAGTGGTGACCTCCCTCACTATTTACCTCTAATGTTTCAAATGTATGCAGTTAGTTGTTTTTTTTTTTAAAGCACTTTTCTGGTCTTTTGTCCGGTCTTTTTAAACTTTTTTTAAAGTCAAAAGTAAACATGTTTTTTTTTTCTTTAGAAAAAGTATATGTCAAATCCCTTTTTTTTCCTATTTCCTCTTTTTCTTCTTTTTTTTTCTCTTTTTTCTCTTTTTTTCTTCCTTTTTCCTTTCCTTTTTAATCTCGATATTTCGACTTTTTTCTCGATATTTCGACTTTTTTCTTGAAATTTCGACTTTTTTCTCGACATTTCAACTTTTGTCTCCATATTGTACTTCAACATTAATCTTGACATTTCGATTTTTTTCTCGAAGTGCATAATGAAAAAAAAATCTTCCCCCAGTTATAACTAATATAGAAACATGCAGCATGTATTGCCTTCATTCTAAGACTTATACAAGACTTTTCATTTTTTGCAGCTCCAGACATATTTGTTTTTTGTGTTTTTGGTCCAATATGGCTTTTTCAACATTTTCGGTTGCTGACCCCTGATCTGGTGCATTTCTTTCAACTCCCCCCCAAATGTGCCAAATTCCTTCCTTAATTATTTTGTGTCTTGACATTATGCACATGGTCTCTTCTTCTTTGGAAACAACGTTGTAGCTGCAGCATTAACTCTTTAACACCTAGCTCTCCTGCAGGGCTTGTTTAATTCTCCCGCCCTGGCACTGACAGGGATCATACATGGATATTAAAGCTGCTCCCTTGGCAGGGACGTGGTCGTGGTTAGTGCTGCATGTGTACGGCCACAGCTCTGGAGCGGTGTTGTGTCTGCATTTCTGTGTACATGCATTCAGGCCTGTTACAGAATGAATAAAGGAGAAATTGACACTAGAAATCGAGAAAATTACAGGGTTGCTCCATATTTAAAGGATGTCAAATAACATATCCCACCAACCTTCATTCAATCTAAGTAGCTAAGAATGTAACGGTCTATTTTAAGAATGTTAGTTCTGCTTGTCTGAGAACCGAATCAGTTCTCTCAATCAGTTGGTTCATATTTAAGTCACTGGTTGTGATGCTTCTACCCCAACTGATAACTGCTGGTGAAATTGTGCTCCCTGCCACCGATTTATAGGGATCTATAATGTATCTTATATAATCTGGGTCGCTAAAAATGTAACAGATCCCCAAGATATGGTTTCTCACCTCAGTGTCAATCCATTCATTTATATAGGTATTTATTTATTCATGATGTTTTTTTTACTTTTATGATGATTGTGATTATGTTTTAATGTCTATGAGGGGGAGGGTGTGTGTGTATTTAAGTGAGAGTGAGAGTTTTTCAATGTTAAATGTTGATTTTATTATCTAAAGCACTTTGCGTTACCTGTGTATGAAAAGTGCTTTATAAATAAAGTTTGATTTGATTTGATTTTAAGAATAATATAGAGCAGTGAAGCTGCCCTGTCCCTTCTTGTGCATCAGTGTTGGATCTCCACTCCATCCTGTTGTCTAGATAAACCCTGAGGCATTTAAACTCTTACTCTTCTCCCATGATGGAATAGTATCTGACAGTCAAGATGATGTTCATTTTCCCTTCCCACTAACTACCGAGTCTCCTGTTCACCAGAGATGAACCCAACAACTGCAGCTTCATCTGAGTATTCCTGCAGATGACAGGACTCTCACTATCACTGAACGTTTGAGGTGTACAGAGTGAACTGAAAGGGTGCGAGTACGGCTCCCTGTGGTGCTCCTGTGCCGCTGACCGCTTAGTCAACCAGTCAGTCTTGCAGCCCGTGGGCTGTTTTGTCAGGTAGTCAGTAGTCCAATGATTTTAGAGACATTATCTCATGTCCTCTGGAGTTTACCATTGCCTATCATTTTTCTATTTCCGTGCCAGACAGTGGAAGTCCACATTTAATCATAAAAGCAGAAGAAATTGGGTTAATTATCGGCTTCTCATGAAGAGATATGGTATTCCATTTCCAGCGTGGGTGCAGCAGAGCTATCGCAGACTAATAGTGAGTTATCACAATTATTGGTAGATGTAAGATACATCGGTTAAGTACAAGGAACCAGCAAACTGGAAGATTCTGAGTTGTAATCTCATCTATTAGCTTTTGAATTGCTCAGAGGTGTGTACTTTGAAAACTTTGCGTGGTGTGTGTGTGACTGGGGATATGAAGCTGCTCGCCGGTTCCCGGGCCGGCTATTAGTCACGCAGGAGTGGCTAATCTGTAATGGCTGCTGTCACAGCCCCGCCGCGGCTCCCAGTGACGGGTGCACCGCGACACATTCACACCCACGCACACACTTTACGCTCAAGAACACACACGGCACAGAAGTTTAAAAAAACAACAACAAATACATGCACTCACTCTGGTTCACTCGTACACAAAGAATCATCCAATTGTCTAACGGTGTTGGGACTTGGGTCGTCAGTCTGGGTGCGTGTGACATGCGGAGGAGCTGCAGCCGGCTGAATGGATCCAACCTGACACCAGAATAAAATCTTCTCCACCTCCTCTCTATGGAGCTAGAACAGTCTCATAATTCACAAATGCACACGCCGATCCACAAATGCACAGACCGATTCACAAATGCACAGAACAATTCCCACGTGCGTAGGACAAGATACACAAATGTATTTTTTATGCATACAAATATAACAAATATAAAACACCAGAACACAAAATTACAAGCAGGCAGAGAAGTAAGGGTTTAGAACAGTCTCATAATTCACAAATGCACACGCCGATCCACAAATGCACAGGACAAAATTCACAAATGCACAGGACAAAATTCACAAATGCACACGACGATTCAGAAATGCACAGGACAAAATTCACAAATGCACAGGACAAAATTCACAAATGCACACGCCGATTCAGAAATGCACATGCCGATCCACAAATGCACAGGACAAAATTCACAAATGCACACGCCGATTCAGAAATGCACAGGACAAAATTCACAAATGCACAAGCCGATTCAGAAATGCACAGGACAAAATTCACAAATGCACAGGACAAAATTCACAAATGCACACGACGATTCAGAAATGCACATGCCGATCCACAAATGCACAGGACAAGATTCACAAATGCACAGAACAATTCACACGTGCGTAGGACAAGATACACAAATGTATTTTTGATGCACACACAAATATAACCTGATTTACAAACGTTTTTTGTCTGTAAGTTGCGCTGGATTTGCGTTTGACGTCCCCTGATTCACAAATACGTTTTTTTTAACACGGAAGGATCCGCAACCAATCAGATGTCTTCCTTTGTTCCAGCCAATCATCAGAGCGCACCCCACGTGGGAGACGATTTACTCGTAAACCAATCAGATTAAAGGGGCGGATACACCTGCTGTTTGAACTGCGTTCGCGTCGTTCCTTAGAAAAGTGATGAAATATTTCAAGTTGGTGGAATAAAGATAAATAAACAAGACAGCAACACGGGATGGACAGGAGATCTTGTCACACACAAAAGTAACACGCAAATCCAGCGCAGCTCACAGACAAAAAAACGTTTGCAAATTAGGGCTGGGGATCAATTCAAATATCAAGAATCGATTCGATTCTTAAGATTCAGAATCGATTATCAAGATTTGATTCGATCCGATTCGTTTCGATTCCGATATTGATTTGGGTTAGTGTTATTAAAACTGTTTTTTGAGCTGTTGCAGCTCCCAGAATGCTGATAGAACTGCTTTCAGAAACATCATGTGGGTCAGAATTACCAAACAGATCCAGGGAGGAAACAGAGACGGATGAAATCGGCTTTAATTTTTCCCACATTCCGTTTTTATTTGTTCCATTTTCGGTCTATTTTGGTTTTTAATTTTTGATCATTTGGTTTTTAGCATTTTTTGCAAATGTAACCCCAAGACAGTGTATAAAGTAATGAAATATAGACAATTTATGCAATTATAAGCTAACACTTTAATGTTTTCATACCTTTAAACATATTTAAAGGCAAAAACATGGCAGCAGTTATTCTCGTGTCCAACAAAACATTCCTTTTCTGGGGATAAACAAAAAAATAACCAAAAGTTGTAATGTAATGATGAAAAAAAAATATATAAATTTATAAACATAATAATTTTATAAACATTATAAATTAAAAAAAAATCCCCCCCAAAAAAGATATATTAAAAAAAATCGATCTTTAGACATATGAATCGATTTTTAGGAATTAATATGAGAATCGATTTAGAATTGGGAAATCGATTTTTTCAACACAGGCCTATTGTAAATCAGGTTATATTTGTGTGTGCATCAAAAATACATTTGTGTATCTTGTCCTACATACGTGTGAATTGTCCTGTGCATTTGTGGATCGGCGTGTGCATTTGTGAATTATGAGACTGTTCTAGCCCCATACCTCTCTGCCTGCTTGTAATTTTGTGCTCTGGTGTTTTTTTTTAAGTTGAATTAAACACTTTTTATTTCCATCTGAAAGCACTCATCACTGCTCTGTCCTTCTCTCTGCGTTTAGAGCACGGTGGTTGTGGAGAAGTCTATCCAGGATCTAATGAGCCTGATGCAGGACCTGAGTGCCTACTCCAACCAGTTCCTGGAGATGGTCTGCGACAAGCTCAAAGAGTACAAGGAAATCTGCAACACGGCCTACAGGTAAACGGAGAGGAGGTCAAGACGCCTCCCAGTTCTGTCAGCTGCAAATAAAGCTTTGATTACATATTCAAATGCACATGCAGACACATTTTGGCTCCAAAACGTGCACATATGTGCTCTCCCGAGGCCCGGGCAACACCTGGCCGGATACAGAGTGAAACGGGGGAATATGGGAGGACAGGGGAAGGAGCGAGAGACAAGACAGGACTGATAAACTGCTGGGAGTCCATCTGGACCGTGTCACAGGTCACCACGTCTCCCTGGGCCCCTCCAAGCAATAAAGACGAGAGCGGCAGAGGCTGCCAGGACTCACGCTTTGTGTTTGTTTATGCAGTATGTTTGCTTTTGAACACGAGGAAGCGTCTCTCAGCCAGTCTCACTAAATAGATGCTGCTGCTCTGCAAATGTTGGGTTGAATATTTGCATGATGTTGTCATTCTGGTCTCACCGTGTGGCTCCTGGGCACTCAAGTAAAATGCATTGAAAACATTGGAATTTTGTTATTGTTATTATTATTTTAATAAGCTGACTTTGTCTGCATGTGTGCGTGTCCTCAGGGGTATCGTCCAGTGTGAAGAAAAACTAACAATCAGCGCTTCCTGGTCTAAAGACGAGGACATCAGTCGCTTACTGCAGTCCCTGCCCAACTGGGCCAACATGACCCAACCCCGACAGGCCCGGCAGAAGAGGGAGGATGAGGAGGATTTCACACGGTACACGCAGCACACGTTAACGAACATTATGACTAAATATCGTCGTCAATGAACCTTTATCACCTGAGGAAAACGAGACGAGACGCAATGAAAATACTGGTCATGTGACGATAACGATAATTAAAATATGCACAGGACTGTCTCAGAAAATTTGAATATTGTGATAAAGTCCTTTATTTTCTGTAATGCAAAAATGTCATACATTCTGGATTCATTACAAATCAACTGAAATATTGCAAGCCTTTTATTATTTTAATATTGCTGATTATGGCTTACAGTTTAAGAAAACTCAAATCTCAAAAAATTTGAATATTCTGGGAATCTTAATCTTAAACTGTAAACCATAATCAGCAATATTAAAATAATAATAGGCTTGCAATATTTCAGTTGATTTGTAATGAATCCAGAATGTATGACATGTTTTGTTTTTTTAATTGAATTACAGAAAATAAAGAACTTTATCACAATATTCTAATTTTCTGAGACAGTCCTGTAATGCAATATCGTAGACCAGGGGTCGGTAACCCAAAATGTTGAAAGAGCCGTATTGGACCAAAAACACAAAAAGTAAATATGTCTGGAGCCGCAAAAAAATGAAAAGCCTTGTATGTTCAAGCCTTAGAATGAAGGCAAATGGCGAAAGGCGAAATGTCAAGAAAAAAGTCGAAATGTCGAGAAAAAAGTCGAAATGTTGAGAAAAAAGTCGAAATGTTGAGAAAAAAGTCAAAATGTCGAGAAAAAAGTCGAAATTTCAAGATTAATGTGGAAGTATAATCTTGAGAAAAAAGTCGAAATGTTGAGAAAAAAGTTGAAATGTTGAGAAAAAAGTCGAAATGTTGAGATTAAAAAAGGGAAAAGGAGGGAAAAAAAGGAAAAAAAGAAGAAAAAAAAGGTCAAACATTTTTGAAAAAGCTCCAGGAGCCACTAGGGCAGCGCTAAAGAGCCGCATGCAGCTCTAGAGCCGCAGGTTGCCGACCCCTGTCGTAGACGAATGAAAACGAGACTAAACTGTAGATTACTAAATAAAAACTCTGCTAAAATGTGTCATTTTTGCCGACCAAAACGAGAGGAATTGTTCCACCAAAGATCCTTAAAGTCCATGTTTTCAGTAGTTTCTCTGGTTTAGTTCTGGGTGACGTTAGTCCTCAATCCCAGTCGCTGCAGCAGGAATCAGATCCAGAAGATGCAGCTGCAGAGTTAGAGGCTGATGCCGTTAACGCAGAGCTCTAGTTCACGTACATTAAAAACAAAGTTACATAGAGAAACACGGGGATCTTCTCTGGGGGGGAGAAGAAGAAGAAGATCCATCTTTGGATACACTTTCCTACATAGACGTGGAAAAGAAAACCCAATGTGTCGTCGTAAAAAGAAAAAGATGGGGAGAAATGCAGAAAAATAAATATATTGTATTCTGTATCTGGAATTAATGTATTCTTGAGTTTATAAGGTAACAATAATATAACAATAAGATAACCTTGTTTGAATTGTAAAATGGGTTTGGCTAAATACAATCTTTGACTAAAATTAGACTAAAATGGACAATTCTGACTAAAATAAGACTAAGGTCCAGTCCCAATCCCCCCCTAGTCCTACTTTTCAGTCCTACCCCTAAATTTTGCGCGTTCCCGTGAGGGTAGTGGCGTCCCAATTCCTCTTTGCATGTAGGGCTAGTGGACATTACGAGGGCTAGTGTGTATGAATCTAGCGTTTGAGAGCGAGGGATTTCAGATTCAGACTCACCAACCGAGGGTTAGAGAAATTTCCCAGAATGCTTTACGTCATCATTTGCAGACTGAATCAAACAGAAAAACATGGCGGACATTTCTAATTTTAAGTGAATAAAATCAATATTTTGAGTTAGTTTCTGCATAAAAATGCATTTTAATTACATTTCTAGCGAGAAATATATATTTTACTTTCAGTGTTTCCCCTACCATTACATAGGCCTGGCGGGGCCGCCAGGCCAACGAGACCCCCCGCCAGGCCTAAAAAAAAAATAAATCAATGATCATTTACGTTTAGGAGCCTCTGCAGCTGTTCTGCAAAGGGAGTCACGCTGCTTCGTTGCCTAGTAACGCTGCTGAAAGCGCGGGCATATTATTATATATTATGGGATGTATAGAGTTTGTAGCTAGTCAAAAAAATAAAGAAAAAATATCGCAGGCGACAGACAACATGATATAAAGAAATGTTTCTGCAGGTCCGTGTGTTTGTGTTTGCATGAGACGCTGCAGGGAAGCATGAAGGAAAACACAGCCCGACGACGCACCATGCGTCCGCGGGGTCCTAGTGCCAGCCATGTATGAGCCAATGGTACATTTCCAATTTGTTGTTTAGCTTACATTTTTGTTCTGATTGAGCTTCTTTTTTTGGTAAGCAATAATGATGAAAATAACACAGACAATAGATTGTCTTTCCACTAGAACCACTAAAAGTTCATTTTTTCCCCAGTCAAATGCATGTAACTGTTATAACAAAACGGGTAAAACAAATCTACAATATTTAAATTATTTATAACTGATATAATCTCAACTGTGAATAGGGATGTTTTGTCACATATGCCGTCAGCACGAGCAGCCCGTTAAAAGAGGACCATCCCAGAGGGTTTTCATAGAGATCCCTCTGAAATATCTAGAAAAGATGTGCTCAATGCTCATATGGGGTCAGACCACCACACTGCAGCCTTTCAGGCCCAGGACACTTTGGTTAAAGGTTAGATTAAATCTAATTATTTCATTGAAGTGATATCATTCAGCAATATAGGCCTACAATGATTTTTAATGTAAAACTTTTTTATATTGCTACATGTCCAATATGCCGTCCCACGCGCCTCGTCTGTTTAGGATTTGGGTGGGTACCACCGGGCCTGAAAAAAATTCTAGGGGAAACACTGACTTTCATAATATTCACTCAGTGAATGTATGTAATCACTCACTTGCTCGTTTTTTCAGATCTCGCCAGAATAAAGGCTGATTTATGGTTCTGCGTTAAATCGACGCAGAGCCTATGGCGTAGGTTCTGCGTCGCTGGCGGCTCTTCTCATCCCCGAAAACATTGGAGCAAATTTCTTAACGGGCTTTATTTGGATAAACTGAGCCCAGGTTGGGGATCTTAACAGTTACTTTTAAGCCCGAAAAAATATTAAAACTTAATAAAGTGGCATATTAACAGCGCTACAGCTGAAATTAAAACAGCTTTTATCTCTGGGCTTCCTGATATGGTGTGACGTATGTGCAAACGTAACTACGCAGTCGCTTACGTACCCGAACGTAAACCACGCAGTGACGTAGCAAGTGGTGTCCCAATCCCTAGGAACATTACAAGGGCCCTACTTATTTTTAGGGTGAAGTGGTAGAAAGTAGGGGGTGTATTGGGATTGGCCCTAAAACTAAAATTGAAACAGGCTGACTAAAACAACACTAGTTCAAACGCTGCAGATCGAAGTCTTTCCATGGATGTTCACTCTAAAACACAGTCGCATCTTAGCGATGACGCACATCATCATCCCTCCCTCAGGTTCTTCTTTCCTTCCTCACATATTGTCCAACCAAGAGGAGGAAGCATGATTGCTCTTTAAAAAAAAACTCTTCATCGAAAGGGAGCGAGGAAATGAGAGAAAGAAGAATAGGAAGATGTGAGGAGAGCAGATGGGTGTAGAAACGAGGGGGTCCGTGTTTATTGGAAATGACTTAAAATGTGCAACATCTTGGGGGAACGCTGAGGCTCATCGAGGCAGAATAACACACTAAATAAATAAATTGGTTATGTGGCCAAAGAAAGTCGATTTTTTTTTTTCTCTGCTTGCTCTCCCACTCCAACACTTTTTTTTTAAACACACACACACACAGATATTAAGAGGGAGACTAAAAGGCTGTTTGATTGTTGTTGTCGCTGTGAAGCGGGGATTAGGGTCTGCACGACTCTCAACTGTGCACTTTAATAAAAGCCCATTAATCAGCCGCACATGCCTACGAGAGGTTGGGATTGTTCCTCTTTCTTTCATATTCCATCTGTTGGAAGATCTGGATTGTTGCGGGTGTCCCGGTGACCGCGGACCGGTCCATATGTCGTGTCGTTGCAGCACGGCGGTGTCGATCTTCCCGCTCAAGCCCCATCTTCCCGTCCAGCCTTCAAAGCCAAGTGTCTTTCCACATGCAGTGAAACATCATGTGTTTTTCCTCCTACCAATAATTAAAGCAGCACTATGTAACTTTTCCACCTTAATCTAATATTTCCAGAGTCATTGTGATGGAACATCAACTTCCAACAGGTTTAATGAACCTCTGTCATGGTCTGAGGGGTCTGTATCGCCTTCACTGCAGAGTTATTATCGTTCACGAAAACTAACGAAATAACGAAAACTAAAATTGAAAAAGCAATTTCGTTTAACTGAACTAAATAAAAACGAAAATTAAAAGACAAAAACGATAACTAACTGAAACTATATTGCGTGTTTAGAAAACTAACTAAAACTAACTGAAATTATAGATATAATTTCCTCCATTTTCGTCCCTGTCAATATAAGTCTCTTGGTATGATCAATTTATTCCGCTCTGGCCGTTTCTCTCCAACTGGCAGCTACAGCACCTTAACACCTCACGGTCCGTGACGTCAAAACTAAAACTAAAACTAATAAAAACTCAACTAAAACTAAGCATTTTTGAAAATATAAAAACTAGCAAACCCACACTAAAAACGAATTCAAACTAACTGAATTGAAGGAGAAAAAGTCAAAACGAAATAAAACTAAACTAAAATGAAAAATTTGAAACTATTATAACCCTGCTTCACTGGCACTATGTAACTTTGAGGAGCATGGTAGGAACCCTTCCATACTAAAAAACGAAACATTTTTACGGCTTTGACTGCTTTTCGGCATACGTCACCTCCCCCTCCTTCCTGATTCGTAGTCGAGACCAAAGCTGGGCGGGGCGTGGAGCTCAGAGCTCAGGTTGGTGGTGAGCTAAATGCGGAGTTGGTATCATGGCGAAGCAGCGAAAAATCAGAAGAAAATAAAAGTTTTAACGGAGGAGGCGAAAAAAAGAAAGCGGGAGAGTAACAAGCTAAATGCCCGGACAAAAAAAAAAAAAAAATGCCCGGACAAGGATAAACATTGGCCCGGCGTTCACTCGCTGGCGTGAGCTGAAAGACGAGTGGAGATGTCCGACCGATGGGGATTTATGGGGATAAAACAAGAGACAGAATTGTTATGATACACATTTAAATGTAGACTTCTACGTTCAATAAGAATCAAAATTAGAATGTTTTCACATTCTACACCCTGCACTGAGCTCAGTGCAGGGCCCTCCCGGGGTTGGTAGAGGATGGCAATGCCCAGGACTGTCAGTAGGTAGGAGCACGGGGTGGTAAAAATGGGAAAAAAACCGGGATAAAAATAAAAAAAAAAAAAAAAAAAAAAAAAAAAGAATGTTTTCACATTCTTCTTGGGTTTTGGTAATTCTAAAATGACTGACAATATCAACAACAGACACAGAATAATAATAGTGATCATAAAATTGTGTAATTTGCAATGAGGAAGCTTTATAAAATAATAATACAATTGAATAGAATTACAGCACTAGAGGAAAGAATGCAATGCAAAGAAAATGTATAGAACATTTCTAGTATTTTTCTTGAGAACTGTAAAATGGTGCAGGGCTGATCTGCAAAACATTCAGTTATTCACGGGTTATAAAGTATTTTTTTATTTTGTCAGTAAGTATTTTGGACTACTAATTTATGACGAAGTACCTCTAAAAAACGTGACAGGAAAAAACCTGAGCGTATTTGTAATTCGGGGTGCATTATCTTGCTGAAACAGGACAGGGGGGCGGGGGCGACTTCACTAATAAAACGAAATTGAACGTAGTGACTTTCAACATCGTCATATTAAATTGTTTAGCCAAAAATAGATACATGACCTCTTCGCTATCCATCTTGCAAACGACCGCTGAAAACAGAAAAGTAGTTTTGAAAGTCCGTCCCGTCTTATTTCATTCAATATCAAAACAAATGCAGCGACGGGGACGGGAGTTTTCCGGCAGTACACGCTGGTGCTCATGGGAAATGTAGTGTTCTTTCTGGTAAAGCACTACCGCTTTTGTCCAAAGGAGCCGCCAAACTCAACTAAAGCTGAAAGTTACATTGTGCTGCTTTAAGTAGTAACTCTATTATCTTGATGCTGATCAAATTCTTTCAGTATTTCTAGCTTTTTTTTGTGGCTTCCATTGGTTTATGAGTCTAGAGTAGTCCAGTCTTTTTCCTTCTTGCTTCTCTGTACATCACAGTAAAGGTCGTGGCAATAACTCATCGCTTATATGACTCTGTTATCGAGCCGCGATCGTCGGTGTTATATACTATAACTTTAATTTTTAGTGATGAAGGAATGTCAGCCTGCGTCCGTGTCGTAGGTGTTCATATTCTGACATCTGTAATTACCTCACTGAATCTCCGCGTGACGTGTTCCAGTCCTTTCACACGGTCCTTTTAATGAAGCATCACTTTTGATTACTGTGATTTTCAACATCAGAACTAACCACATCACGCAGTTTTGCAGCGTCCCCCTAAAGGAACATATCTCTCCTTTTTTCTGTCTTTCGCTCTTCAAAAGAATAGACAAAAACACTGACAGGGATTTTATTTCTTTGTAAGTAAATCATTGCGATGAGTTGAATTCTCTGCGGCAGCTTTTTACTACGACGCCGCTAGTGTTTCCAACTTGCCGCCAGTGCTTTTACAGTATTTGTTTTAACCCAAAGGGGATGTGATCACGTCTTAACTTACAAAAAGGGTCTTCTTTGACAGCTCTTTCTTGAGTCGCTTATTTCCCCTGCAAACCCGGTGTTTTAAATCCATCTGAGGAATCGTATTGGATCTTTCAAACCTCACAGCTTTAGCTTTGTCATTGCATATTTGTATTTTTTTTAAAGCAAACGCTTGCGTTTCCTTCTGTCTAATCTCCACTCTTCCTCCGCTCATCCTCCTCATCGTCCAGGGCCGCCTTTGCCAAGGAGTCGGAGGTTCTGACCGGGAACCTCGGGGACAAGCTGATACCTCAGAACGAGATCCTGCGGGACGTCAGCGACCTGAAGGCTCTGGCCAATCTCCACGAGAGCATGGAGTGGCTCGCCGGTCGTCTCAAGACGTTCTTCGCCAACCTACCTCAGGCCTCAAGTGAGTACAGGAAACACAGGACCACGCACTGATTCTGTGCTAAATCATGCATCTTATCCGTTAACCACAATACATGAGAGTAACCATGGCAACCAAACTCAATATGTACATAAATACGGCACAACATTTGCAAAGAAAACAAATCCTAATCAGCAGGTGCTTTTTGTGTCAGTTTGGCTCCACTTTAGCATTCCCGACACTAGTTTATTCTTTCAGACACACTTTCTAATGCCGTTAAACTTTTACCGTTAAAGTCCGAAGCGCCGGATGTTTACAAGGTCCCGGCAGGGCGCCTTCAAAATAAAAGCACTAAATATCGGTCTACTTAATATATAACAAATAAAATTAAAGCCTGGCTTTAAATAACGTGAATGAGGCATAAAAACATAAAAACACATGTATAGAAATACTCATATTAAAGGTAATTTACAATTTCCATTATTTTATTAAATTTTTTCGAAAATCATGTTTTATTATTATTATTATTATTATTATTATTATTATTATTATTATTATTATTATTATAGAGAAAAAAACAGTTTGTTTTTTTGTTTTTTCTTCTTTCTTCTTATCTTTTTACTTCACAATAATTTTCACAATTCACATTTTCACATTCACGATTTCTATTCTACCCACATTCCTACCCTCTTTATAATTGCCCTAGGGATAAAAAAAAGAAAAGAAAAAAAAGATCATACATTAAGGGGGAACAAAATTAAATAAATATATATAAAAAATAAATAAATAATGGCAGCAACAGCGATATCAAACTATATATATATCAATATAAACATACATACATATAAGGCACAAGTTCGAAAAATACCGTAGTTTTTAATGCCGATCTTGTCATTTTATTTAGTTTTTATCAACTACACCTTTAGATTGGGAAAATATGTGAAAATATTGTCAGACATTAAACCGGTCCGCGGTGCAGAAAAGGTTGGAGACCACTGCCTTAAGGTGCTATTTTGTCGACTAAAGATCTTACACAAGATATTTTTCAACTACTTACAGCACAGTAACGACTATGCAGATATCTATTACCGATGATGCATGAATGCATGAGAAAAATCATCATTTTCTTCTGCCGTTTCTGTTTTTCTCACTGCGGGACACCACAGCCGTCTGGAGGTTTGAGACTGAAATACGCTGCACTTTCAAGACTTTGTGTTTATTGCTGTTGTAGGAACACAGTCAGATGTATATAAAGTATCTTTTTTTCCGTCTATACATGCTGCGCCTCTGTGACAACACCTCTTACCTGTGCCTCATTAAGCTCCAGTTTGATTGTATTACCACGCTCTCATTACCTTCTCCACTGGAGTTGTCAAAGGGCACTTTACACACAGGCCCATTATCCTTGGCTTCACTTTGTGAGTTTGTGTGTCTGCCTTAATCAGTGCTCGTAAAATGATTGTGCACACTCCATGCTCAGTCATCCAATGAGGATTCTGTGTTGGTATCCACATTTATTTTATTGCATACGGTTTTTTTTTCACCTGTTTTTTTTGTGAGTTATTAAAGAGACATTTCATGCAGTTTTCTTTAACAAACTAACACACTTTACTGATGTCGTCTCTGCCGGCTGGTTTCGAGTGACCAAGACTAAGTGTCACAAGTGTGCAGCAAATATTGAAATGGCCAGTGATCAGTATCAAGGTCTTCTTTGTAATAACTGTTGTACTCAAGTAAAAGTACTGTTACTTCAGAATAATATGACTCAAGTAGAAGTAAAAAGTAGTCATCCAAATAATTACTTGAGTAAAAGTAAAAAAGTACTTGGTGAAAAAACTACTCAAGTACTGAGTAACTGTTGAGTAACGTCTGATTTATTTTTTTAACACAACCATTCAAACAGACAAAAGTACAAAATAATCATCTTCAGGCAAATTAAATCAATAAAATAATAAAATTAATAAAAAATAAAAAAATAGCTTAAATTAAAATAATCTTAGAGTAAATTCAAGTACTTTAATAAATAATAAAATAAATAAAATAATAACAGAATCAAAAAATAAATAAAGAACAAGTAGCACAACATTTCAAGCTTTTGTACTTTTCTTTTTTAACCAGAACTAGAACAAACATGAACTCATAGAAACTCTGTGTGTGTTTGAGTCTGTGTAAATGTGACAAAACATGCAAAAACAAACAGTTTTCCCAAAGAATCACCCAGTGATGTCATGAGATTGACGCGTACGTGGATAAAAGGGATAAAAGAAAAGTAACGGCTCAACGTAGCCTAATGTAGCGGAGTAAGAGGAACAGTTTCTTCTTCACAAATCTACTCAAGTAAAAGTAAAAAGTATAGTGATTCAAAACTACTCCTAAAAGTACAACATTTCCCAAAACTTACTCAAGTAAATGTAACGGAGTAAATGTAACTCGTTACTACCCACCTCTGGTTCTATCCATTTATTCTTCTGTTCAAAAGACTCGGCATTCATTTAAGGAGTAATCGCAGCACCCTGCTGGTCAATGTAGATCTGATATTTAATTGTCTTTTGCGTTTAAATCGGAGGAAGAACCTGTCCAGGTCATAGTTTAGTCACGTTTGGGGCCTTTCCTACCGACCAGACCGTTTAAACTCCTGCGTATGGAGACCATGAACTCCTCCACGCCGTCGTCTCAACCAGAAAATAAATAGTTTTTTCATTTTCAACTCAAAAATACAACTTCCCTTCCTGCACTATTGCCACACTTGACTTTAAGTCGTTCTACTTAACACTCTTTTAAAGATCCAGACTCACCTCTCTCCTCTGATAAGAGACTTTCTTTTCATCTCTCCATGAAATGTAAAACCAGATATATTAATCAAAATCCTTTGTTATGGGTTTTATAGTCTAATCTTGACACTTGGACTTGTAAATCTCATTCATTGTTGCTTAGATTTGATCATTTTTACCTTTGACATATTGAAAGCTTCTTTTTCACAGAACTCCGGTTATTCATTTATTTATTTATTTAAGCTAATTCAAGCCTTTTTCTTCTCCATTTGCACTTTATGATCCTTTTGACTATGTGTAATATATTCAGTGAAGTTTTATGAGCAGAATGTCTTTTTCTTTTACTTTTATAATTCGAAAAAAAAAAAAAGATTTTTGATCTTATGTCACCTGAAAATATTGAAAGTAGTTTTATATTCAAGTTTGAATGGTTTGGAAATAATAAGATAATAAGATCAGAAATGTCACTTCACTAACAAGTAATAGTGTGTGTGTGTATGTATATATATATATATATATATATATATATATATATATATATATATATACATATACATATCGTATAAATATATACAGGACTGTCTCAGAAAATTAGAATATTGTGATAAAGTTCTTTATTTTCTGTAATGCAATTAAAGAAACAAAAATGTCGTACATTCTGGATTCATTACAAATCAACTGAAATATTGCAAGCCTTTTATTATTTTAATATTGCTGATTATGGCTTACAGTTTAAGATTAAGATTCCCAGAATATTCTAATTTTTTGAGATAGGATATTTGAGTTTTCTTAAACTGTAAAACATAATCAGCAATATTAAAATAATAAAAGGCTTGCAATATTTCAGTTGATTTGTAATGAATCCAGAATGTATGACATTTTTGTAATTGCATTACAGAAAATCACAAATTCAAATTTTCTGAGACAGTCCTGTTTATAAAATAAACCAGAAATGTGATCTCAGTGCTGCTGAAACCTGGAGGATTGTGGGTCTCAGACAGGCTTGTTTGCTTCAAGCAGCTCATGTCCCTGTAATTTAAGGAACCTGAGTGTCTCACGGTTATCACGTTAAAGTGGAGACGAAAAAAACCCATCTAAACAAGCAAGAACTGTTGAAATGTGGGCCGGCTGTTCATGATCTGGTGGAAGGGTGATGATGTCTGAGATAACCACCCTTCAACACTGACGTGCTTCTCACCGTGCTGAGATACACAAAAATATACCCTTGCGAGATGTACAGGCCGGTGAGGAAGACAGCCTGTTCTTATACATCCCCATTTCTAATGAGGCTGTAGATTATAGGGTCACACGTCGGTTTCCAAAGCATGAATCTCTGAAAACAACCTGCCATGCGTCTGCAGTCCAGGCCGGGTATCGCGGCGTAAAGGTTAATGTTTTCTCGCCACAGTCTAGATGTTCCTTTTATAGCAATTACTGATTGTGTCTTGGCTATAATTTACCCGTCTTGTAGTTACCTCCACAGATCATGATAACGTCCGGTATCATGGGCTCAAATTAGTTCAAAATAAGACGTTTCGTTTAGCGAGTGTACATCAGCACATCAGCCCGGATACCAGCTCTGGATGAATCTTTGTGGCACGACACCACATCCTAAACGGAGGGCCTAAAACTAGTACGGTCGTGTTTCTGCAGCAGGAAGAGTCTAAAACGTGCAGGACAGTAGATCCTGAGGACCAGGGTTGAAGAAAACAGGTCCAAAGTCATGATATGACATCATTGGAAACAAGTCTGACGTTTGTTCTCGTTCATAACATTTAAAAGTAGGATTTCAAGACCTTGCTAGTGGGTGTGGAGGGTTTCCAGTAGTGTCCGACCGATCAGCCTTTTTTTCGATTATTTCGATCACCGATTAGGGGGAAATCAAAAAGACCGATAGCCGATATCAGCCGATACGATTATTACCCTTTTTTACCTTTTTGGGAGAAAACAAATTTCAATACAAGAATTCATTTAAATGAATGGTGAGCAATTTATTGCTTTAACTAGGAAGGACAGCAATATTCACTTCGCACGGCTCACACATCAAAAGTGCAAATTATGGAACATCAAACAAAACAAGCAGCATTTCAGTTATTAAAAATAACATTAAGTGAATTTTCTATTTACATAAAATAAAAAAGCTGCCTATAAAAAATAACAAATTAAGAGGAATTAAAGCTGCAAGCAGCGATGAACGGGCCCTCGCACTCACGGCCACCGCCCCCCATAAGCATATCAGAAAAGACACCACCCACGACTTCCTATGTCAAACCATTGAAAAGTTATAGCAGAAAATCGGGACAACCAATCAGAAGAAGGGGCGGGGCTAATTAAGGCCAACGAAGCTTAAGAACTCGGTACAAAGTCCCATGACACCACCCACGACTTCCTATGTCAAACCATTAAAAAGTTATAGCAGAAAAAAGGAACAACCAATCAGAAGAAGAGGCGGGGCTAATTCTGGCCAATGAAGGTCAAGGACTCCATAAAGAATCTGATGATACCACCCACGACTCTCTATGTCAAACCATTCAAAAGTTATGGATGATAAAAGTATTCTAGGGGGCGCTGTTGAGCCGTTAGGCCACGCCCATTAATGCAAACCATGAAATATCAAATTTATCGCCAGGCCTGACTTGCATGCAAAATTTGGTGACTTTTGGAGAACTATCAAATATGGACCAATCACATGAAGGGGGGGGCGTGCCTTTTGGCGTCTAGCGTCGCCACAGTAACACTTTTGAAAGAGAAAAGTAATGCGTGGTGTCGCAGGATGTAGACGCACATTTTGATGTATAACACACCTGGGTGCACGTTACGGTTCGGGCTGAATTAACTGCCGAAGGAATGGCATATATTGCTCCAAAATTACGCAATTAATTCAGAATGTTCAAAATGGCCGGCTTCCTGTTCGGTTTCGGCCATGGCGCCAAGAGACTTTTCTTTAAGTTGCGACATGATACAGGTGTGTACCAATTTTCGTTCATGTACGTCAAACCGTATTGTGGGGCTTGAGGCGCAAAGTTTTTTCTGTCTGAACCAACCAGATGAAGGGTGGCCGCGCTTTTTGGCGTCTAGCGTCGCCACGGTAACACTTTTGAAAGAGAAAAGTAATGCGTGTAGTCGCAGGATGGAGACGCACATTTTGATGTATAACACACTTGGGGGCACGTTACGGTTCGGGCTGAATTAACTTTCGAAGGAATGGCATAAATTTCGCCAAAATGACACAACTAATTCAAAATGGCCGACTTCCTGTTCGGTTTCGGGCATGACGCCAAGAGACTTTTCTTTCAGTTGCGCCATGATACAGGTGTGTACCGATTTTCGTGCGTGTACGACAAACCATATTGTGGGGCTTGAGGCACAAAGTTTTCAAGGGGGCGCTGTTGAGCCATTTTACCACGCCCATTAATGCAAACCATGAAATATCACATTTTTTGCCAGGCCTGACTTGCATGCAAAATTTGGTGACTTTTTGGGCACGTTTAGGGGGGCAAAAAGGCCCTCCTTTCGTCAGAAAAATAAAGAAAGAAAAAAAATTCCTACAGATACAATAGGGCCTTCGCACTGAAGGTGCTCGGGCCCTAATAACAGCCTCAATTTTAGAACAGTCAGGCACAATACTCCCAATTCCCAGACCCAAACCACAGCAAGTGCCTACTTGGAGGTAGTAACAGTAAGCTAACTAGTACACATGACAAACAACCAAACAGTACAGGTTGTGAAAATGGCTACACAGGTTGTTTTTTTAAGTGAAAATATTGACTTAAGTTTACTTAAGTTTGAGCATGTTGAACATTCTTAATACAAAAAGAAAATTCAGTATTTCAGTAAATTTCTTAATTTTTCTTTAAAAAAAAAAAAAAAAAAAAAAATCGAAATTATTTATTTTCGATTTTTTTGGGGGGGGGGGGCCGTTTAGGTCGCCCACTAGTTTCCAGTCCGCCAGCTCAGAACTGCAGAATCTTTACTTCTGTCAAAGCTCCTGTGGGCTGAACGAAGCAGAGACTTCAAACAGGCACCGGGTCGGTCTGCAGTTTGAGCATTAACATTTCCAAGTCCAGGCCATGGTCTCCGGTTTGGAAAAGGGAACTTGAGGATCGCAACTTGAAGTTGGACATGAGACATGAAAGATGGACTGTAAGGTCTTTTTCGGAGATGCGGCTGCAGTACCGGCACACCGTGGCGAGGAAGGAGCAACGTCGTCAATTTACGGGTAAATCAATCTACAGTAAACTCCAGCTGTCAAAAGTGATCGTGGCTAATGAATAACAGGATGAATTAGTGATTACAAAAGTTTAAAATAACCCTCCTCTGCTCAGACTAAAGAGTCAGAGAGGAGTCGCTTCTCTTCTGCCATGAAATGACCCAACTAGGGCTGGGGATCCATTCAAATGTCAAGAATCAATTTGATTCCGATTCTTAAGATTCAGAATCGATTATCAAGATTCGATTCGATTCCGATATTGATTTAGGTTAGTGTTATTAAAACTGTTTTTTGAGCTGTTGCATGAATTATATGACTGTAGTTATGCAACATATTACTACTAGTATTATATTGAGATTAAACAGCAAGTATTGCAGCTAATGATGCTGTAAGGACCAATCAGCTCCAGAATGCTGATAGAACTGCTTTCAGAAACATCATGTGGGTCAGAATTACCAAACAGATCCAGGGAGGAAACAGAGACGGATGAAATCGGTTTTATTTTTTCCCACATTCCGTTTTTATTTGTTCCATTTTCGGTCTATTTTGGTTTTTAATTTTTGAGCATTTGGTTTTTAGCATTTTTTGCAAATGTAACCCCAAGACAGTATATAAAGTAATGAAATATAGACAATTTATGCAATTATAACAATTATAACACTTTAATGTTTTCATACCTTTAAACATATTTAAAGGCAAAAACATGGCACCAGTTATTCTCGTTTCCAACAAAACATTCCTTTTTTGGGGATAAACAAAAAAATAACCAAAAGTTGTAATGTAATGATGAAAAAAAAATACATAAATACATAAAAATTTAAAAAAAAATCGATCTTTAGACATATGAATCGATTTTTAGGAATGAATATGAGAATCAATTTAGAATTGGGAAATCGATTTTTTTCAACACAGGCCTAGTTCCAACGGATGTTTTCTGGATGCCTGGAAGTGGCGGAGCTGTGGAAACGTCTGACTGATGAGAGGAGTCGGGGCGGGGGGGGGGTGGAGTTGACGTCTCTTGCAGGAGAGATTATATTTCTGTGATTGCTTGGGGAACGTGTGAGCGTCCCACTTGACGAGATGAGGGAATGTAGCTGGTACCGGGGAGATCTGGGGGGTCTCGGCTCACACAAGCAGGTCCCAGATGAGCAGCGGAAAACGAACAGATGGCTGGACGACACGCCCGCAGATTTACAGTATAACTGCATTTGTCTGGAAGATGTAACGCTGTAGCTGCAAAGATCTGGCTAAGTGGTCTCAGGGGACCTTAAATAAGATGTTTAAACTGAATATGTAATGTCAAACAACATGCCGACATCTCTTTGCATAACACACTTTAGGATAGGTTGAAAACAAACGTTTTCATCCTTAATAATTTACTCAAAACCTACATAATTTGCCGCTTTGTAATTGTTTTCTTAACAGTACTAAACTAGAACAATACAAGCAAATGCACTGCAAAAACTCAAAATCTTAAGAATGTTTGTCTTATTTCTACTTAAAATGTCTAATTTTTAGTCAAAAAAATCTCATTACACTTAAAATAAGACTCATCACGGGAAAAAACAACAATTTTCACCTGTTTCAAGTAGATTTTCACTTAAAATAAGTAGAAAAATCTGCCAGTGGAACAAAATTTTTTTGCTTGTAATGAGAAGATGAATCTTGTCCCGCTGACAGATATTTCTACTTATTTCAAGTGAAAATTTACTCGAAACAGGTGAAAATTGTCAAATAACAAGTTATTTATCTGGTAATGACTCTTGTTTTAAGTGTAATGAGATTTTTTGACTAAAAATGAGACGTTTTAACTAGAAATAAGACAAATATTCGTGGTAAGATTTTGAGTTTTTGCAGTGCAGCGTCATGTGTGCGACCTGTGTTTACAATTAGTTTGTAACCGTCAATATTTTCTTGTATTTTACCTGTTTTATATTCTAAAGTCACACTTAAAAGTAACTCCACTTCTCTGTCACTCCAAACCAAAGACTCTCGTTCATCTTGGAAGTAACTGGAAGTTACTCGTGTCATTTGTTGATGTTTTTTTCCAGGATTCTGATTGGCTAGCATGACTTTATCTTCTCGTTACACTGCCCCCTGTAGGTTTGGATGCTCATAGCACCTTAACAGATATTTATGTTCGTGTAAATGATGGTATTTTTCCTTCCTCTCTATGGCTATCCAACTTTTCAACTCTTCCCCTTTTTCCACATAGGACAATAACACTTTATTCTACACTTCGGTAAACCTTTTAAGCTCCTATTTGTTGTATATTGTATTACTCTTGTATGTATTACTTTAGTTTTTGTCTATGTGAGATCACTCGTTATCGTTATCCTGGCACAACAATTTCCTGCGGGATCAATAAAGTCATCTTATCTTATCTGATCAGGTTGTGCGGAAGCAGGGAAACATTTAAAACATGCAGGACGGTAGATTTACGAGTTACATTTACCATTAAGTTTACTGTTGCCATGGCAACTGAAGCATATAGGGCAGACAGGCCATTGTCAGATTTAGTCATTTATGAAGAAAATGACATGCAGTCATTGAAACCTTGACTGCAGAGCTTTTTGATTCAAATTCAAAATGGACTTTTTTTTTTATCAATCCCCGAGGGAAACATTAATTGTTACAGTCGTCGTGATTGAAGTCTCGTCCAAGAGTCATTGTGGAGGTTTATGGGCGTTTATCGCCGTGGGCAGGAGGGTTCCCTGTAGCGGTCTGAAGAGGCCTCAGACTGGGGGACTCTCGTTTTTAACTCAATATTCAAATATATATGAATAATTTACGCTAGTAAAAGAAAAACTGAAGGGAAACTCAAAACGCTGGGGTGTCATTTTAGTCCAGCGTGAAAAGTACATTAGCTGTACACCGTAATCTCAGTTTAATATGCTCATTTACATCAGTTAATATCAAAAGACAAGTTAGGACGGTGCTTGGGCTGATGTTTAATAATGTTATTGCTGCATTTAAACATTGAGAGTGGGGGTGTACTTAATTAGGAGTATTAGGGTTTATTATTTTTCTGTAGCTCTCACATTAGGCTCTGCGGTGGAGACTCGGATGCCTATAAAGCTTCAACCTTTGTCCGCCATCATCCGTCTTCAGACCTGATTGTTCATTGAACTCGCACCACTTCGCCTTCGTTCCGTATCGCAACTTCTCTCCCAGAAACGAAATGATTAACTGTGAAATATTCTTATTTGGGGGGAGCTTTGACTTTGTGGCGGCCGGGCGGTATCTCTTTTTAAAGTCTTCCCTTTTCCTCTTACTCTGACGCCAGCTCTTTTCGTCTATTCACAGATAAGAATTCAATAAAAGTACGGGAAGGGACGTGACATAATTATCATTAATTCCGGCGGGTGGCACTAATGGGAAGGATAGGGCAGTCACTTATCATGCCGGGACAGCCTCCGTATTGTTCATTATTTAGTGTTTGGCGAGCTGATGAGGGACTACATATGCGTCGGTTTGGGTGCAATGTGTGCCCGCGTGCACGAGTGTGTGTACGCAACGGCGCGCTGCGTCAGACGGGACAAGGGTACTGCGGGGAAAAAAGTCCTTACCTTATCTCCCCCCCCCCACCACGCACACCTCACGTCCATGCCTCTCCAAATTGGATTTTATATTACAGAAGCAGTCAGGTATGAACAAGTCATTTTCCTCTCCCTGTTTTGCCTTTTGCTTTCTTTCATTCCTCCTCCTTACTTTCTCTCTCCGGTGTATTTCTTTCTGTCACTCCTTCATTTCTTTCTTCTGTCATTTCCTTCAGCCCGTCTCCCAGACGGAGATGAGCATCTCTTTGGTCAGAATGTGACCGCGGCCGGTTGGACTCTGCGGCCGACGGCTGGATTCAGGATTTTTCCTGCGTGACCGATTCAACTAATGTTGCACAACCGTATTTTCCGGAATATAAGTCGCGTTTTTTTTTTATAGTTTGGCCGGGGGTGCGACTTATACTCTGGAGCGACTTGTGTGTGAAATTATTAACACATTATTACCGGTTTCCCCCTCTACGTTTTGAAAAATACCATCATTTACACAAACCTGCATAAATACGCTGTTTAGGTGCTATGAGCAGCCAAACCTACAGGGGGCAGTGTAACGAGAAGATAAAGTCATGCTAGCCCATCAGAATCCTGGAAAAAAACATCAACAAATGACAAAATTTCGACTTTTTTCTCAAAATTTCGACTTTTTCACGACTTTTTTTTTTTAATTTTGACTTTTTTCTCTACATTTCGACTTTTTTCTCAACATTTTGTCTTTTTTCTTCAAATTTCGATTTTTTTCTCAAAATTTGCCTTTTTTCTCAACTTTTTTCTCCAAATTTCAACTTTTTTCTCCAAATTTCGACTTTTTTCTCCAAATTTATCAAAAACGGATATTTCCCCCTCTACGTTTTGAAAAATACCATCATTTACACAAACCCGCATAAATGCGCTGTTTAGGTGCTATGAGCAGCCAAACCTACAGGGGGCAGTGTAACGAGAAGATAAAGTCATGCTAGCCAATCAGAATCCTGGAAAAAAACATCAACAAATGACACGAGTAACTTCCAGTTACTTCCAAGATGAACGAGAGTCTTTCGTTTGGAGTGACAGAGAAGTGGAGTTACTTTTAAGTGTGACTTTAGAATATAAAACAAGTAAAATACAAGAAAATATTGACGGTGGCCAAACTAATTGTAAACACAGGTGGCACACATGACGCTGCGCTGCAAAAACTCAAAATCTTACCAGGAATATTTGGTTTATTTCTAGTTAAAATGTCTCATTTTTAGTCAAAAAATCTCATTACGCTTAAAACAAGAGTCATCACCAGAAAAATAACTTGTTTTTTGACAATTTTCACCTGTTTCAAGTAAATTTTCACTTTTTTCCAGTGATGAGTCTTGTTTTAAGTGTAATGAGATTTTTTTGACTAAAAATGCAGTGTGGTGACGTTTCTGTCTCATAATGTGACGTTCTGAAGCCTAAATGTCCGTTTCCCTCCGTTTACAAGCAAACGTGAAGACGGGGTTTTTGCAAATCTCCACTTTGGCCAAAGTTTTCAGAACTGATGGTTTTTGGTGACTTTAAGCTTCGTTTTCGTGTAAACGAACGGCCAAAACGCATAAAAACGCCACAGTTTTTGCTACGTGTAAACGGGGCCTAAAAGTGATAATGGACACCTAGAAAACAAGTTCGGTCAAATAGCCTGATATCTTTAATATCATTGCACTGGATCAACTGCCAGGTGGTAACCACGGCAACGGAGATTCAGAGAAGAAGAGCCAGCTACCGCAGGACGGTATAGAGCAGAAGTCCGGCAAATCTTAATATATATATATCATACATGTAGCTTAATAAAACGATTTAGGAAACTATCTGTGGACTTTGATACTTTGAAACAAATCTATTTCCTGTTTGTTACTGTAGCATAGTCAAGCGGAGCTGAGCGGACTAGAATATCTCCCGTTGCTAAGTCGTATCTCAGGTCCGTCCTAGTTACTGGAGAATCAACACTGTGTCCATTGCATAAGGACCTTGTTTAAAAGTGACACCGAGGATGAAGATTTCATTGGATTTTAGTTATTTGGAGTGACACGGATGGTTTGGTAAACTTCTTAGTAGGGCTGTCAGCGTTAACGCGTTAATCGCGATTAGATTAATGCAATCCATAATGCGTTATTTTTTTTAATCGCATTTTAATCGCAAACCTTTTTGTCCCTTCTACTCACCCGTAGTCGACTCTTCTGTAATGATCCAGAAGAGGGCGGTAATGCACCGGAAAAAACTGGATGCCAACCGCCAATAAACCTCAAGAAGAAGAAGACTCCTCTGTAGCGCCACGTTTGCTGTTTCCTAAAGTAAACTTCCACCACCACCAACTACAAAGAGACGCCAAACTGAACAACTACCCGTGGATAGAAACAGAAAACGTGTGTTTGCCGAGAAGTGGCTGCATGATGTTACGCGGCGACGCACACCGTACGTTCGCGCTCCCGCGTATCCTACCCCGTAAGCTCTGCGTTGGTGCAACGCGGAACCATAAATCAGCAAACGTCCCTCACTGCGTGCAGCAGTTACCTGCAAGACGCTCCTCTGATTATGGCTCAAAGTTTATGAAAACCCCAAATACAAAATGAATTTGAGAATATTTTATGAAATCAATAAACAATTCCATCATCAAAATTATAACAAATAAAGGTTTAACATATCTTGCTTTGAATGTAATAAGACTAGGTAATATATTAGTTTCACCTTTTAAGTTGAATTATTGAAATAAATTAACTTTTACACCATATTCTAGTTGAATTATTGAAATAAATTAACTTTTACACCATATTCTAGTTGAATTATTGAAATAAATTAACTTTTACACCATATTCTAGTTGAATTATTGAAATAAATTAACTTTTACACCATATTCTAGTTGAATTATTGAAATAAATTAACTGTTACACCATATTCTAGTTGAATTATTGAAATAAATTAACTTTGTAAAGGACCATATTGAGCCATTCATCTTTATAAGTGAATAAATATCGTTTTGCCTATAACTTATTCCTGCATCCCTCTTTTATCGATCCGGCGAGACGGGTCACTGCGTTTTTGGAGGCCCAAGTCACATATCCAGGGGCTCCTCTGAGCACCAGACCAAAATAATTATGTGCAGCCCTGTCTATATGGCACTTTGTTTAATTTGAAAAACTGTATTTGAAGTAGACAGTGTTTTAAGTTGGTCTACATGGCACTTTTTTGAAAGAAAATACAAAAGGTCAAAAAGGAAATTCTTTCTTTGTGTTCATTTGATTCCCAATTAAGACACAATGGTAAGAAATGATTTACATTATGGGCTTAAAACTGCCTTGAAATGCGAAATAACAGAATGTTAAACATGCAATTCAAAATGCGATTAATCGCGATTAACTTTTGAAATTCTGCGATTAATCGCGATTAAAAAAAATAATCGTTTGACAGCCCTACTTCTTAGCATGTTATTTATGCTCTAGTTATCTGAATAACTCTTAATATGTTCTGTTAACATACCCCAAAAATGCGACTTATACTCCAATGCGACTTATATTTGTTTTTTCCTTCTTTATTATGCATTTTCTGGCAGGTGCGACTTGTATTCTGGAGCGATTTATGTGTGAAATTATTAACACATTATTACCAGTTTATCATTTCACATGTTATTCTCACTAAACTGCAATTGACGAGGAGTCTGACGTAAGTGACGTAGAAGAGGAAGTGCCGCATCTTCCACCTGAAAAAAGTGATACCGGGGATGAAGATTTCTTTGGATTTTAGTTAGTTTGAGTGACACGGATGGTTTGGTAAACTTCTCAGCATGTTATTGATGCTATAGTTATCTGAATAACTCTTAATATGTTATGTTAACATACCAGGCACGTTCTCAGTTGTGTCATGAAACGTAAGCAAACCGTACAATTATTCATCCTATACTTCCCCTTCATGACGAAGCGGTTTCCACGTGTGTGCACGTGTGAATCTGGGCTGTATTGGATCTCCCTGCATGCTGGATTGTTAAGTGTGTATGCAAACGTCCCACTCGCAGTGATAAGCTGTGAATGTGACTGCAGGAAAGGGTCTCGTCGCCCATCTGGTTGCAACACCGGACTTCTAATCCACCGTGTTTACCCAACAACACAAGCCTGCAGGCAACGGCGGCGCCGCAGCTCTTTCTGTTCCTCCTCCTTCTCCTCGGCCGCTCCGAGTCTTCGGCATTAATACTTGACTGCCTTATTTCATCGACAAACTTCTACTCCTTTTTTTAGGTTTTTTGTTTGCCCAGCAACACTTAATGTGTTAAATAAAAGCTTGGCTTCGTGCTGCAGGCCTGACTATCACATCGTTAGGTGGGCGTAAATACAGGCCTCCAATTTAGCCCTCTGGGTTTCTAAGCAGCAATCATGTGGTTTCTTTCTGCGGCGGGAGTTTCTCCTCATCTCCGTGGCGAAGGACCGACTCACCTTGGATACGGCGAGTCCGGGTCCGTGGCCTCTAACATCGCGTTTCGTCTAGACTCCACTTAACGCTGGAAGTTGACTTAAGAAAGCGTATTTATATTCACGGCTGAGGCCTGGAGGACTGATGGAAGTGGAAGATGCCAGTGTTCTTCGGGTTTGATTCCCTCTAACAATTTGACAACATTAGTTGATGTTAGTTTTCTTTTCTTTTTTTTTTTTTTGTCCCCCCTCCCATCTCCGTTTCTGGACAGGAGGTCAGATTTCTGTTGCAGATGTTTTCCCTTCACCAGAGGCGGCAAAATAATTAATAACTCTCTCCTTTCCCACTCAGTCATTTATAAATCATTCATCACACGGCCCCTGCAGCATATTGTCCCTTGTTTATCTTCCTCCGTTTGCTGTTCCATTCTTCTTTCTGTTGAAAGGAAGGGTGTGTTGTACTTTTTCAACAAAACAGATAATTTTTTATCAGCGCTTTAGCTCTGTTTTCCTGATTCTTCTCGAGGTTTTGTTTATGCCCTTACTCTCAAGCGGAGGGGGTACGAGTGCAGGAGGAGGTGCGTTGTCGTGAACTAGGGCTGGGTGATATATCGAGATTTTAATATATATAGATATATTTTCAAATGTGATATGGTACGAGACAATATCGTTTACAGGACTGTCTCAGAAAATTAGAATATTGTGATTGTGAGTCCTTTTATTTTCTGTAATGCAAAAATGTCATACATTCTGGATTCATTAAATCAACTGAAATATTGCAAGCTTTTTATTATTTTAATATTGCTGATCATGGCTTACAGCTTAAGAAAACTCAAATATCCTATCTCAAAAAAATTGAATATTCTGGGAATCTTAATCTTAAACTGTAAGCCATGATCAGCAATATTAAAATAATAAAAGGCTTGCAATATTTTAGTTGATTTGTAATGAATCCAGAATGTATGACATTTTTGTTTTTTTTAATTGCATTACAGAAAATAAAGAACTTTATCACAATATTCTAATTTTCTGAGACAGTCCTGTATATCGATATAGCTTTTTCTTTTTTTTTATGATTTTGATATAGCTTATTTTGTGACAAATTGACTTGAATGTTTTATTTGAGATTTGCACAAATGTTTTGTTATTTGCACAACTGTCAACCTCAGTGGAAAAGTCTGCCTGTTACTGTCTACATTGTATTAATTGCACAGTGTATTTTAATTTAATTGTTATGCAGGAAAGGGATATTTGTTTTATTTTATTCAAGAAGCATTCTATTCTATATATGCAGGCAGTTTATTTTTATTTCATTTGTTTTATACATTTTGATATTGTGCAGACCTCTGTTAATAAAGGAACCTGTGTGACATTTGGCACGAGGCTTTGTATTAAAACTGACTGTTTTTTTAAGGGTTTGCCTCAGAAAAAAATGAAGCTAACAGAGATGCTAACAGAGATGCTAACAGAGATGCTAACAGAGATGCTATGCTATAATGCTTTGGGGGAAACCCCAATTATGTCACAGAAAAAATATCGATATATATCGAGTATCGCCATTCAGCTAGAAAATATTGAGATATGACTTTTGGTCCATATCACCCAGCCCTGTCGTGAACTGTCCCTACGAGCACGCACCTGCATTCTGTATTATTTATGTGAAGATTCCAGCGCTGATTACTCCTAATGTCTGCAGCCTTCATCCTCTGCAGATGGCAAGTAGCAGACGTTTCCCTTAGATGAGATTTGAAAATAATTGGATAAGCACAAAGCACACACATACACAAGCAAACGCGCGGATGCCTGCACACATAAATAGATACATACACTCATATTTAATCACACACACACAAAGGGCTTATAAATAAGAGACGGCTGTAATTTGAATAGAAAAGGAAAGAAAAAAGAAACGGGAGCAAGAAAGTTGTCAGTCAGGACCAATGAGTCGTTCTCTTTTACCCGTCTGTCCCCGGCTCTAATGGCGCCCCCCATGCTGCGCAGCCTCCCTCGCATCATCAAAGCGGTGCCGGCGTTGCACCAGCGGGAATCTGAGTGTGTTTTCATTCTGGTGTGTGTTTGTGCACGGGCGTTTTACGGACACCCCCCGGAGGGAGCTCCCGCTGCGAGTGCCACGGTAATCCCGCTCGTTTTTTTGTTGTGTTTTCTACTGTTAGAGACCGAGTGCAGGGCCCGTGAGGATAAAGGCCTTCAAGGTTCTTTTCACGCTCGCGCTCATGAACATATGAAACTTCATGCACGTTTCCTTTCACGGAAAGCTGAATAATCTGCTGTACATGTGTGTCATTTCTAGGGGTGTAACAATATATCGTGCCACGAAATTTTTCGATACAAAAACGTCACGATACGTGTCGTGGAGGTGACAAACTGTATCGCGATATTGGATTATTAATATGAATCTATTGTGTTGACTAGTAACGCGCATCCGACCACGACTCGACCCGCGGACCAAAATCTTCCCCCGCTTAGAAGAAACTAGTACCGTTTTGTTCCCGATCACGGGACTCTTGCAGGGTTTTGAGTTCTGAACTTTAACTCATGTAAGGCTGGTGTAGAGTTAAGCCTTACCTTATTAAATTAAACCTTTTTGGGGTGGTGAGTAGGATAAACACGGGGGAAACTTCTGCTGAGTTCCAGTGTACTTTAATGTCCCTCAACAGTGTAGGATTTTAGAACATCAACACAGCACTTAGTGCCGTACTGTGGGGTATCACTCCGCCCAATCTAAAACAGACTAATCACTACAGATAAACTGACTAGTGTCATTATAGTCCCTGATTTACATCAGAATAGAAAGAATATATTTATAAAATAATGAACCCTGAATTACCAAAATAACCTTCTTAACAAAAATAAATCTCCTCTTACACTTATAAGGTGAGCATGAATCAATCTGTTTTATGATATAAAATTGTATGTATTCATTTACTTTTATTTATTTATTCGATTTTAGTTGTTAAATTTCTGGAAAAGAAAAAATCCAATCATACATGAGGAGAAACTATTCAGTTTGTGGCAAAATATTTGTATTTGTATGAAACTGAAGATCATAATGCAAACCTGACATTTACTTTTAGTTCAGTTTGTGGAAAATGGTTGGCCTGGCTTTCTCTTTAAAACTTAAACAGTTATAAAGCATTACAAACTGTAACAATAAGGCAAACGTACAGTATTGTTTTGTATTTTGTGACTTTCAAATAAAAGACAATTTTTTCCAGTCATATGTTCCTCATTCAAGGTTGTTAAAAAAATACTGCTATAATATCGTATCGTTATCGTGACCTCAATTTCGTGTATCGTACCGTATCGTGAGATCAGTGTATCGTTACACCCATAGTCATTTCTCAGGTGATTAACGTAAAAGCGACACCCAGCACTCTGATTCCTGCAGCGGACACTTGTTGACGGAGTCGTGACCTACAGTATCTTTTGCTGTTGATAAATGTCATCCTGTCAAGACGATTTCAGCGAGAAGAGGGTGCTATCTTTCCGCAAAGCAGAGGTGTCTTCAGTATTCACATTCATTACTCAGGTAGAAGTATAGATACTAGAGTTTAAAAATACTCCTGTATCAACTCAAGTTTTTTATTCAAGTAAAAGTATAAAAGTACTGGTTTCAAAACTACTTAAAGTATAAAAGTAAAAGTAATGTAAGAGGGAAAAAAGCCATTAAGGACAAAAGACATTGAAAATGAATGCATCTTAGTATAATGTAAATATATTAAAGAAGCATATATGTGTACTATTGAGCATTAACATGTGTTTCAGAGAGCAGCAGATATGATGACTAGTTGCCTATAAGTATTGTAATGGTGCAAAAAGTCAAACTTCAGAGGCATGTTATCATTTATCCTAACCTTTATTGGAATGTACATCCAAGTTTAGTTGCAGGAATCTGAGGGAACGGATGTAAGAACAAAACTGGACAAGAACATCTGAAACAACCACAACCAAATTCACTCTATCCGGATGGAGCAATTTAACTGGATAGTTTTTATTTAAAGGCCGAAATGAAATAGAGTAACAAGGCTGTTTTTAAAATGTAAGGAGTAAAAAGTACAGATAATTGTGTGAAAATGTAAGGAGTAAAAGTAAAAAGTTGTCTGAAAAATAATTACTCCAGTGAAGTATAGATAACCAAAATTTCTACTTAAGTAAGGTAAGTATTTGTACTTCGTTACTTGACACCTCTGCCGCAAAGTTCAATTCACTTAAAGACCTTTTTTTGAGTGTGTGTGTGATTGTAAGTTATGACCTTGAAGAGGACATAGTTTAACCTCAGCTTTTTGTCCGTTTGCACCATTAAAAGATGTAATAATTGGTGTGATTCAGCTCCCTTTTACACGCCAAACTAAAAAACTAAATTAAAACTACTCATTATAGTGCGTCTATTGTGTTTTAGCAATGTGATTTACTTCTGCTAATGATCTGATAAGTGGACCGGGAAGAGAGAACGGCTTCATCTAAATACGATCAAATGAAGTCAATTAATGCTGTAAAGAGTCACTGGCTTCAGAAATCACTGTGGCTATTTTTGGTTTGTTATTAAAACCAATCTGACGTCGTCCAATCCAAAGGTCCTACATCTCCGCTGTCGCCGGCAGTCGATGGTCTAGGTATTTTCCAATCTTTTACAATAATATTGATGTTAGTTAGCATTTAAATAAACCTCAAACAATGTTTAAGTACAGTCTTATTTGTTGCTTTTATAGTAGTTTACATTTCAGCAACAATAAAAGAGTGATTCATCTTGGTACTTTATCAAAATCATCCCCCCTGTAAAACTGCCATCCCCCCTTTCCATCCCTTATGTCATTTCATCAATGAATGTGGTTTTACTGCTATTTCAACATTTAGAGTCATTACCAGAAAAATAACACCAGAAAAATAACTTATTTGACAATTTTCACCTGTTTCAAGTACATTTTCACTTGAAATAAGTAGAAAAATCTGCCAGTGGGACAAAATGTATATCTTCTTATTATTACAAGCAAAATCTTGTGCCGACATATTTAGCACTATCTGTCATAGTGGCTCTTATACAGAGGGGTTTCTGTAGAAATTAAAGGTCTTAAAGTAGTTATATACCTCACATTCTCAAAACGCCTGAGCATACACTGCAAAAACTCAAAATCTTATTACACTTAAAACCAGAGTCATTACCAGAAAAATAACTTATTTGACAATTTTCACCTGTTTCAAGTAAATTTTCACTTGAAATAAGTAGAAAAATCTGCCAGTGGGACAAGATTTATCTTCTTATTACAAGCAAAAAAATAATGTTCCACTGGCAGATTTTTATACTTATTTCAAGTGAAAATCTACTTGAAACAGGTGAAAATTGTTGTTTTTTTCCAGCGATGAGTCTTGTTTTAAGTGTAATAAGATTTTTTTTACTAAAATGAGACATTTTAACTAGAAATAAGACAAATATTCTTGTTAAGATTGTGAGTTTTTGCAGTGATCCATGTTACTTATCCTGTGAAGGACAGAGTCATATTGATAAGTTCAGAAAAGTGTTTTTTATTGTTGTGTTTTGATGTATTTGATGTAAGCCCAGTGGATATTTAAAGCTTACAGAAGGCTGCATTTAACTGCTGCTATGTCATTCCTGCAGTATTTCTGCAGCTGTTTTTGTCACTGCTATTATTTGTAATATATTATATTATTTGTAATCAGCACAAATTATCGGTAACACTTTACAATAAGGGTCCCTTAATTACCGGTAGGTAATGCATTACTAAGATGCATTAATTAACAGTTTAATAATAGTTAAATAACCATTATTATGTATTACTTAACATTAATTAACATCTTAGTTAATGCATTAATAAACAGTTAATTAATGTCTACTAATGCCCATCCAGGTAACATGTACACCATTAGTTCATGATTAGTAGATGTATTAGGTAGCTGTTACTTAATGCTTATTCATTACAAATAAACACCATTAGTAAATGATTACTAGGGGCATTATTAACGTTTTACTTATATATTAACTAATGTAATAATTAATACTAAGTAATGCATACATAAGGATAAATAATTACATAATGTAACGTTTATTAATGCTTACTAATGTATTAATTCACCCTGAGCAGTACACATTAATTAACTGTTTATTAATGCATTAACTAATATGTTAATTAATGTTAAGTAATACATAATAATGGTTATTTAACTATTATTAAACTGTTAATTAATGCTTAATAATGCATTAACTAACGTTAATTAAGGGACCCTTATTGTAAAGTGTTACCAAATTATCTGTCCCCATATGATAAAATCCACCTGATTTATTTTTTTACAACTCGAGTACTGACTATAGTACGTTTCGCTGCAGCAGACATCCTCATGTCCACTCCCTCGCACCATCCACACGTGATAAAGAGGTTTAATCGGGAACACGTTAATTAGATTCCAAGTTCATACATGAATACATTGGACACATCTGTACACAGAGCCCAGGACATCAAATTACATACCTTTATTGTAAAATGTCAGTCCCGTCCTCTATCGCGGTGTCAGATCCGGTCTGCCGGGCCGTTGTCAGTGGCGTCACGTCACATTTCCCGCCTCTGTTTGCTTTGTTGATTGGCGAGCGAGAACATGTAACTCTGTTTTCCAAGGCCGGCCGTCTCTTATCTGTTCTGAGATTAATTTAAAGTGACTTCAATAACAGGAGGGTACATTCAGCACGTGGTGTATATGAAGAAGTCTTGTACGGAATGACTTTGAATTAATGAGCTTTTTGATTGGAAATGTTGCCGATAAGCACGCAGGTTAATGTCGCAGACGTGCAAACTTGCTGAATCTTTGATATGACTAACTCTGCAACAACAAGAATGCAGCTTTTTATTTGTTTCATTTATAAAACTATATCTCCTGTAGATAAGTCAATAATTTGTTTTTCCACAATTCTTTCTCTCTTTCAACTTCAAAACTTTGATTTCAGAAAAGTCATGAATAGTAAATGTTACTGATTTAAATTGGACTGAATTTGGAGATGAAACCTGAATTTTAAATATTAAAGAAACGCACAACTATCGACTTGAAATTGCATTATTTACCATTATAGTAATCAGATTACACCGCATATCATCATAACTGAAATGGAGCTGATGCTTAATCAATCACGACGATATGCAAATATTATTCATATATTTATTCAAACAAGGCCGTTATAAACACAAAACTGTAATTAAATACAGACACATGCAGATGCACCAAAACATTAAATCAAATGCAAAATACAAATAGTTTACCAAACTGTACATTAACCAGAGGAAGAACTGCTGATCACCAGATTCTGTCACCTTGGACTAAAAACATTTAGCAAAGCATTTTATCACTAAACAATGCTGCTGTTTTTTTTTTCCTAGTTGCTGTTTTTAAATTGTTTTATTCTCTTTTTACCTATGTCTTGACTTTTTATCTTTTTATCTCTTATCTTGATTTTATTTCTGCTTCCTTTTTAATTATCAAACTGTAGCACTTTGAGATTTGCAGTAATGTAAAGCGCATTATAAATAAAATGTATTAGACCGAGACGAGACCGAGACAAGACAAAAAAGTGTTCTTGAGAACTACAAGTCTAGTCAGGATGTCGTCATAAACATCAGAGTTCTGCACAGACACCATCCGTACAGGGAGGCTTCTTCCATGTTCACAAACATTAAAGTTGGTCAACAATTTAAGGTCCATCTATGAAAAATAAGAGCTTGCAGTAACAGAAATACTATGGGATGCAGAGCATAACTTTTCTGAATTAATTAGTGCAAAAACAATCTGAGCTGAATTTTAGTTTCCTGAGTTCCACTTGATGTTTATTCAGATGTTTTTCAGAGCAGTCTGGGAGATCGAGGCTCGTCACTTGGTTACACTGCAAAAACTCAAAATCTTACCACGAATATTTGATTTATTTCTAGTTAAAATGTCTCATTTTTAGTCAAAAAATCTCATTACACTTAAAACAAGAGTCATTACCAGAAAAATAACTTATTTGACAATTTTCACCTGTTTCAAGTAAATTTTTACTTGAAATAAGTAGAAAAATCTGCGAGTAGAATAAGATTTAAAAAAGATTTAAAAAAATCTTGTTCCACTGGCAGATTTTTCTACTAATTTTAAGTGAAAATCTACTTGAAACAGGTGAAAATTTTAGTTTTTTCCAGTGATGAGTCTTGTTTTAAGTGTAATGAGATTTTTTTGACTAAAAATGACACATTTTAACTAGAGATAAGACAAATATTCTTGTTAAGATTTTGAGTTTTTGCAGTGTGTTTTGGTTGTTCTTCCATCTATGGAGCCACACTGCAAAAACTCAAACTCTAAACAAGAATATTTGTATTATTTCTAGGTAAAATGTCTAATTTTTAGTCAAAAAAATCTCATTACACTTAAAACAAGACTCATAACTGGAAAAAACAACAATTTTCACCTGTTTCAAGTAGATTTTCACTTGAAATAAGTAGAAAAATTTGCCAGTGGAACAAGATTTTTTTGCTTGTAATGAGAAGATAAATCTTGTCCCACTGGCAGATTTTTCTACCTATTTCAAGTGAAAATCTACTTGAAACAGGTAAAAATTGTTGCTTTTTCCAGTGACGAGTCTTGTTTTAAGTGTAATGAGATTTTTTGACTAAAAATGAGACATTTTAACTAGAAATAAGACAAATATTCCTGGTAAGATTTTGAGTTTTTGCAGTGTATTTCAGAGTTCCAGTAGTTTACTCTGCCCTCAGCTGTGTGTGTGTACATATGTGTGTGTGAGTGTGTATATATGTGTGTATGAGTGTGTACATGTGTGTATACCAGCGTTCAAGCACGTGTGACCTTCGAGAGGAGAATAAGTAGGGTGCTGGCTTTGACTGCGGCACATCGATCGCGGACCCCTGCATTCTCTGCTCAACAGTCACTCTTTGTGTACACACACACACACACACACACACACACACACACACACACGCACACACACACGCTTGCACACACACACACACGCCTCATTGGCCAAATAGACTAACATATGAGTGACGGGGCCAATTTCTCCCCTTTTTTCCCCCCCGCTTGTTAATTTACGGCCATTGATCTACAGTGAGCTGAATTTATATACACTCATCATGCTCCCCGGCTCTCTCACGTCCACACCCTCGCACGCCCGGGCCTTTTGTGTGCTGGTGCAACGCCTCTGCGGCGACACGCACTCTCCTGCTGCCTCAGCACAAGTGCCGGGAAGAAAGTACAAGAACACGCTGAAGGACTCAGGAGGAGTGTGAAGTCGAACTAATGGCTTTCTCGTGTATGAGCTGGCGTCAATTACATTTCCACGGTGTCATTATTAAGAGGAATGTATGCGCATTACCATCGAGGACACACGTGAACCTTATCAAACTTCCTTTTCCAGAGAGATTAAGGTAAAGCGTGAAGCAGCACCTTTGGAGTTCGTGGGTATTTAGTAAAAAATCCAGCCACGAAGGCCTTCGTCTTGAGTCGTCTTTTTAAATAAGGAAGAGTTTCCGCCCTTCAGCTGCACCGGTTTGGTTTAAAGCAGCACTATGTAACTTTTCCACCTTGATATCATATTTCCAGAGTCATTGTGATGGAACATCAACTTCCAACAGGTTTAATGAACCTCTGTCATGGTCTGAGGGGTCTGTATCGCCTTCACTGGCACTATGTAACTTTGAGGAGCATGGTAGGAACCCTTCCACTAGGGTTGGGCGGTATGGACAAAAAAATGTATCACGATTTCTGGCATTTATCCCGATAACGATAAAAATGACGATAAAAAAAATACCAATTCAACTCCACCTTTGTAACTATAAATCTATCTCGCTCTCAGATCCGCCATGTTTGTTACACAAAAACGTATCAACGGGAATTTATCCTTTTTTCTTTCTTTCTGGCTCATTTCTTTCTTTCTTTCTTTCTTTCTGGCTCATTTCTTTCTTTCTTTCTTTCTTTCTGGCTCATTTCTTTCTTTCTTTCTTTCTTTCTTTCTGGCTCATTTCTTTCTTTCTTTCTTTCTTTCTTTCTGGCTCATTTCTTTCTTTCTTTCTTTCTTTCTTTCTTTCTTTCTTTCTTTCTTTCTTTCTTTCTTTCTTTCTTTCTTTCTTTCTTTCTTTCTTTCTTTCTTTCTTTCTTTCTTTCTTTCTTTCTTTCTTTCTTTCTTTCTTTCTTTCTTTCTTTCTTCCATAAATCAGCTTTACACAAAAACTTCATCAACGGGAATTTATCATTTTTACCGTGAGATACAAATTCTTATCGTGAGGAATTATTTTGACGGTTTATTGTGAATGGTAAAATATCGGCCATTCCTTGTAGGAACCCTTCCACACTAAAAACTACACATGTTTACGGGTTTGACTGCTTTACGGCATACGTCACTTCCCCCTCCTTCCTGATTCGTAGTCGATACAAAGCTGGGCGGGGCGTGGAGCGAGAGCTCAGCAGAAGCTGGTATCATGGCCGAAGCAGCGGAAAAAACGAAGAAAATAAAAGTTTTATCGGAGGAGGCGAAAAAAAGAAAGCGGGAGAGTAACAATCTAAATGCCCGGACAAGAATAAACATTGGCCCGGCGTTCACTCGCTGGCGTGAGCTTAAAGACGAGGAGGGATGTACAATACAATTGAATAGAATTACAGCACTAGAGGAAACAATGCAATGCAAAGAAAATGTATATAACATTTCTAGTATTTTTCCTGAGAACTGTAAAATTGTGCAGGGCTGATCTGAAAAACATTCAGTTATTCACAGGTTACAAAGTATTTTTTTATTTTGTCAGTAAGTATGTTGGACTACTGATTTATGACCAAGTCCCTCTAAAAAACGTGACAGGAAAAAAGGTGCAGTAGAACAAAAGTAAGAGTTTATAATTTGGGGCGCATTATCTGGCTGAAACAGCACAGGGGGGCGGGGGTGACTTCACTAATAAAACCAAGTTGAACTTAGTGATTTTCAACATCGTCATATTATATTGTTTAGCCAAGGGGTCGGCAACCCGCGGCTCTAGAGCCGCATGCAGCTCTTTAGCGCCGCCCTAGTGGCTCCTGGAGCTTTTTCAAAAATGTTTGACTTTTTTTTTCCTTTTTTTCTTCTTTATTTTCTTTTTTTCCCTCTTTTTTTCTTTTTTCTTTTCTCTTTTTTCCTTTTTTCTTTTTCTTTTTTTCTCTTTTTTTCCTCTTTTCTTTTTTCTTTTCTCTTTTTTTCTCTTTTTTTCCTTTTTTCTTTTCTTTTTTTTCTCTCTTTTTTTTCCTTTTTTTCTTTTTTTCTCTTCTTTTTTTCCTTTTTTTCTCTTTTTTTCTTCCTTTTTCCTTTCCTTTTTAATCTTGACATTTCCACTTTTTTCTCAACATTTCCACTTTTTTCTCAAAATTTAGACTTTTTTCTTGACATTTCCACTTTTTTCTCAACATTTCGACTTCTGGACATTTCACCTTTCGCCATTTGCCTTCATTCTAAGGCTTATACAAAACTTTTCATTTTTTGCGGCTCCAGACATATTTGTTTTTTGTGTTTTTGGTCCAATGTGGCTTTTTCAACATTTTGGGTTGCTGACCCCTGGTTTAGGCAAAAATAAATACATTACCTCTTCACTATCCATCCTGCAAACGACCGCTGAAAACAGAAAAGTAGTTTTGAAAGTCCGTCCCGTCTTATTTCATTCACTATCAAAACAAATGCAGCGACAGGGACAGGAGTTTTCCGGCAGTACGCGCTGGTGCTCATGGGAAATGTAGTGTTCTTTCTGGTAAAGCACTACCGCTTTGGTCCAAAGGAGCCGCCAAACTCAACAAAAGCTGAAAGTTACATTGTGCTGCTTGAATTGAGTTTGTTAACGGTGCTGTTTGCGTGTTTCTGTCCCAGCTGCTTCTCCGTGCTCGGCGGACAGCCAGGTGCTGGGCGAGAGCGAGCGGAGCCGGGAGCAGATCCTGCAGACGCTCAGCGACCTGTCCCGGGGCTTCCAGGACATCGCCGACCGCTGTCTGCTGGCGCTGCATCTGGAGATCAGGTATGAGCGTCAAAACAGCGTCTAATACACACAATTCAGATTTTCTAGCTCTCTATAGAGGGTATGCATCGACGTCACTTCCACACTGGACCATGAGTGGCAAAACATCAGCAAAAACAGCTGCAACTAGTCGGGGAAACTGTGGAAAAGACGGGATAACAGCTGATTATCGGCTTAAATTAAAGGCAGTTGGACTTGACAGTGACCCGTACAGTTACCAAGAACCAGTGGTCCATGGACATTAATATTTGGTACAGTTACCAAGAACCAGTGGTCCATGGACATTAATATTTGGTACAGTTACCAAGAACCAGTGGTCCATGGACATTAATATTTGGTACAGTTACCAAGAACCAGTGGTCCATGGACATTAATATTTGGTACAGTTACCAAGAACCAGTGGTCCATGGACATTAATATTTGGTACAGTTACCAAGAACCAGTGGTCCATGGACATTAATATTTGGTACAGTTACCAAGAACCAGTGGTCCATGGACATTAATATTTGGTACAGTTACCAAGAACCAGTGGTCCATGGACATTAATATTTGGTACAGTTACCAAGAACCAGTGGTCCATGGACATTAATATTTGGTACAGTTACCAAGAACCAGTGGTCCATGGACATTAATATTTGGTACAGTTACCAAGAACCAGTGGTTCATGGACATTAATATTTGGCCACGAATCCAGTTTCCTGATATTTATATACTTAATTTCTACACCGGGGAAATACACGAAGCAAAGCTTGAAGGCTTACAAAAGTCTTGACTCTTGGTCCGACTTCAAGGCAGGATTTGTTGTAGAAATTAAAGTGATGAGGACACCGAACTTTATGATTTGACCGTTTAACGTTAGCTACCCAAAAATCCAACATTACCTGATACAAAATGGGAACCGCAAATCCACGTTTCGGTGTCTGGAATCCAGTTGTTTCTGTGAATTGCAGCGATCCATTTGTCTCTTAAGCTTATTTTTCGGCAGTCTGTAAAACGATAACTCAGATTTCTTGCTAAATCTATGAGTACAGTCGATGGCACAACAGCTCTTTCCCATTTTAGATGTTTTCCAGTTTCTCAAACTGAAAGTTTACGCTGACACTCAGTGGGCGTAACCCGCTGTGAAGTCGCATCTGTTATGTCATGCTCATTCCCTCTATTTAGACACATTTCCTTTAATCCTTTCAAAATGAAAATGATGAACATACACTGCAAAAACTCAAAATCTTAATAAGAATATTTGTCTCATTTCTAGTTAAAATATCAAATTTTTAGTCAAAAAATCTCATTACACTTAAAACAAGACTCATCACTGGAAAAAACAACAATTTTCACCTGTTTCAAGTAGATTTTCACTTGAAATAAGTAGAAAAATCTGCCAGTGGAACAAGATTTTTTTGCTTGTAATGAGAAGATAAATCTTGTTCCACTGGCAGATTTTTCTACTTATTTCAAGTGAAAATTTACTTGAAACAGGAGAAAATTGTCAAATAACAAGTTATTTTTCTGGTAATGAGTCTTGTTTTAAGTGTAATGAGATTTTTTGACTAAAAATGAAACATTTTAACTAAAATAAGACAAATATTCCTGGTAATATTTTGAGTTTTTACAGTGTAGGTAAGCGGGTCGAGGACGTTTTTGGAAGACAAAATAGTTTGTAGAGAAGTTGTATTTCCCTGCCAGCTTTTATTGTCAGATATACAACTTTTATGTTTTACCAGCAGCCTGGATCTGTTTTTATTAATGTCACAGAGAAATAATAAGCCTTAAATCATCAAAAACCCTCGTCCTTTTCGAGTCACAGCCGTCACATCAAATGATGCAACGCCGCCAATATTTGTTGCATTCGACGTCCGTTCCATCATAATAATATTACACTTGAATAAAATATATAAAAACACACTTTACAGCTTTGACGAGGAACAAGATATGGTGCCCCCTCAAAAAAAACCCTCGATTTACAAGTTCAGAGATCTGGAGTTAATTTACCACACCATATACTTTTTCAATCAAACGACCACTAATATTCCTTCATCATCCCTCTCCACTTTTTTTTTTCCATCACTCCCTGCAGACCATTGTGTAGCTTATGCAATATTGTTGATGATTTGAGTAGAAAACCCTCCCCGGGGCTAATGTCGAGCTATATACTACACTCCATTGACTATCCCCATCTAGCGAATTTCCCCTGATAGTTGTACCAACTAAATGAAGCTATGAGGAAAAGAGGAGGAGGATGTGGAGGAATAGATGGAAGAGAGATGAGCGAGGTTAAAGTGGTGGTGGGGGTGAAAGGAAGATCTACGGCAGCTAAGTGGGAGAAGCGATTGAACAGAGACAAAAGGACATGAGATGGAGGTATTGAATATGTGAAGCAGTTGGTGGCTTTGCCTTAAAGGAAGAAACATTCAACCGCGTCATTTTATATTCTCACGCTCAGCTTACCGTGATTATATGATGGCAAAAGTATTGACTTTTTAAGTCTAAATAGGCGTTAGCCTCATGGACGACTTAAGACAAAGGTCAAAGCAATGTCATAAATACCTTTAATTTGTCGTATAGTATTGATTATTCTATATGAGCTGGAAGCTGTTGGGTGTCTTCAAGTACAATTAGGTTTGCTAGGTTTAATAACTCTTAAGTAGGAGCTTAATGACTGCTGGGCAGCTTTTACAGGTCTGTTAATCTGCACTGAGAAGTTATTTTCTGTATTTGGCACCTCAGAGTTCATCATGTTGTCATCAGTAAACATAGATGACCCATTGCCACTAAAATCCATACATACCCACACCGCCATGCTGCTTTTTGTTTGATGATGATGATAATGATCAAACAAATTTTGATTTTGAGGCGTTCTGAGCCTTGTCTGTGCTTTAGCGCCAATCCCAATGTTCCCCCTACTCACTACCACTTCACCCTCAAAATGAAGCCACAAACCATAGGGCTTTGTAATCTTCCCTAGGAATTGGGACACCACTTGCTACATCACTGCGTGGTTTACGTTCGGGTACGTAAGCGGTCCTGGGCATTTCATGGATTTTTGTGACATCAGGTTGAAAACAATATTTTGAGTTAGTTTCTGCATAAAAATGAGTTTTGATTACATTTCTAGCGAGAAATATATATTTTACTTTCATAATATTCACGGCGTCATATATACGGCGTAGGTTACGCAGCGACACGCACCATGCGCACCGCGTACCCTCCGCCGTAGGCTCTGCGTTGGTGTAACGCGGAACCATAAATCAGCCTTTATTCTGGCGAAATCTGAAAAAACAACGCGACAACGAGCAAGCGAGTGATTATGTACATTCACTGAGTGAATATTATCAAAGTAAAATATATATTTTTCACTAGAAATGTAATCAAAACGCATTTTTATGCAGAAACTAACTCAAAATATTGATTTTATTCACTAAAAATTAGAAATGTCCGCCATGTTTTTTTGTTTGATTCAGTCTGCAAATGATGACGTAAAGCATTCTGGGAAATTTTCTTAGGCCCTCGTCGGCGAGTCAGTATCTGAAATCCTTCACTGTGAAGGGCTAGATTGATACACACTAGCCCTCGTTATGTCCACTAGCCCTACATGCAAAGAGGAATTGGGACACCACTACCCTCACGGGAACGAGCAAAATGTAGGGGTAGTGCTGAAAAGTAGGACTAGTGGGGGATTGGGACTTGCCCTAAATCTGCCCATTATCCTGGTACAGGTTCAACGTTCTCTCCAGGTACTGCTCAAGCTTTTTATGATGGATGGATGGATGACTTTATTCATCCCAAGGGGAAATTTTGTTGTCATAGCAAAACTGAGGTAGAAAGGAAAGGACACTTGTACACTTGAAAAAACACAAGATAAATTAAAGCTGCAAGCAGGGATGAACGGTCCTCCACCCTTGTGCACGTTCAGGCTGCAGTGGAAGCTTGTATGACTTGATGTAGATTCTTCAGGCCTGGACATTTAGCGGATGAAACCACCCACGAGTCTTTATCAAACCATTCAAAAGTTATGGCAGAAAGTAGGAACTATCAAATATGGACCAATCAGATGAAGGGGGGGCGCGCTTTTTGGCGTCTATCGTCGCCACGGTAACACTTGACTGGATAAGTGATGCGCATCGTCGCAGGATCAAGACGCACATTTTGATGTATAACACACCTGGGTGCACGTTACGGTTCAGGCCGCATTAACGGCCGAAGACATGGCATAAATTGCGCCAAAATTACACGATTAATTCAAATTGGCCGACTTCGTGTTGGGTTTCGGCCATGTCGCCAAGAGACTTTTCTTTAAGTTGCGACATGATACAGGTGTGTAGCGATTTTCGTGCATGTACGTCAAACCGTATTGTGGGACTTGAGGCACAAAGTTTTCTAGGGGGCGCTGTTGAGCCATTTTGCCACGCCCATTAATGCAAACTATTATATATCAAATTTTTCGCCAGGCCTGGCTTGCGTGAAAAATTTGGTGACTTTTGGGGCACGTTTAGGGGGAAAAAAGGCCCTCCTTTCATCAGAACAAAAACGAGGGAAAAAAAAAATCCTACAGATACAATCGGGCCTTCATACTCTAAGTGCTCGGGCCCTAATAAATAGATAAGGTGCTGTGGCAAGAGTCAGGGTTCAAGGTGACGGGCAGATTCAGTCCAGGTGTGATGATCGTGGCTCCGACAGGACGATGAGTTAAATAGTTTAATTGCAGAAGATTGGAGATATTTCCTGTATCGTTCCTTAGAGCAGCGAGGATGGGATGGATGAAGATGCCGTATGTGTATCATGCTGCTCTTTAACGTCATGAAAGGTTCACAAGCTTCTACTTCCTGGAGACTCTTCTGGACTCCAGCAGGGAAAAGGTGAAACGGTCTTTCTGTGTGAAAGAAAACATCTATAACTACTAACCTTTCATGGATGCAGACGTCTTCTTATGTTGCGAGGTTAACAAATGCATTCTTTTTCCTCAATATGCAGCAAATGTATTTCCATCTTTGGAGCCTAAGGATGGCTGGAGGGTTATGTGTTTATTTTTGAAGAAATAATGAAGGAATTGCTCACAGCTATCCAAGAAACAACTTTTGGAGTCAATTCTCCAATTATATTGAAGTCCACGAAGGAGAGAGTTCTACATATTTACTTCCCTTCATCTAGTTTGCATTTGAATACCCTCGGAGTAAAGTTCAGACTTTGTTTTAACTTAAATATACTTTTGCATAAAGTTAAAAAAGAATAAGTTTCATATTGTTCCAGACCTGAGTAATTGTTGGTATGAACTAATCCTCAGATCTACAAATAGATAAGTTCTAACATATTTAGCACTATCTCTCATAGTGGCTCTTATACAGAAGGGTTTCTGTAGAAATTAAAGGTCTTAAAGTAATTATATACCTCACATTCTCAAAACGCCTGAGCATACACTGCAAAAACTCAAAATCTTACCAGGAATATTTGTCTTATTTCTAGTTAAAATGTCTCATTTTTAGTCAAAAAATCTCATTACACTCATTACCAGAAAAATAACTTATTTGACAATTTTCACCTGTTTCAAGTAAATTTTAACTTGAAATAAGTAGAAAAATCTGCCAGTGGGACAAGATTTATCTTCTCATTACAAAAAAATCTTGTTCCACTGGCAGATTTTTCTACTTATTTTAAGAAAATCTACTTGAAACAGGTGAAAATTGTTGTTTTTTTCCAGTGATGAGTCTTGTTTTAAGTGTAATGAGATTTTTTTTACTAAAATTAGACATTTTAACTAGAAATAAGACAAATATTCTTGTTAAGATTTTGAGTTTTTGCAGTGTTTTTGCACTCTTACTCGCGTCTATAGTCTTATTTTGTTTCTGCATGACTGTGAAAGAACCTAAGAGGGGAAAAAAGCAGCTCTTGCACTTTTAAAGTCGAGCACAAAAATATTCTTATGATTTCTGTACCTTCTTCTCTTCCCAGGGTGCATTGTTTCCATTACCTGATCCCCCTGACCAAGCAAGGGAATTACGCGATTGTGGCGAATGTGGAGAGCATGGACTACGACCCCCTGGTGGTGAAACTGAACAAGGACATCTCTGCGATAGAGGAGGCGATGGGAGCCGCCTTGCAGCAGCACAAGTTCCAGTACATATTTGAAGGTCAGCAAGGGGCTTGTTTTCCTTTTGGATCGGTACAGTTCCTGACCCGGCTACATTTATGACTCACTCACTCTCATCAACACTCATCTCCACGGCCAGCTGGAATATGATATTAACCCTTTTGACACTGAATATTCAATTCAATTGAATTCAATTTTATTTATATAGCGTCTATTCCAGGGCTCGTCAACCCGCGGCTCCAGAGCCGCCCTAGTGGCTCCCTGAAGCTTTTTCAAAAATGTTTGACCTTTTTTTTCCTTTTTTTCTTCTTTATTTTCTCTTTTTTTTCTTTGTTTTCTTTTTTTTCTTCTTCTTTTTTTCTTCTTTTGTTCTTTTTTCTTTTTTTTCCTTTTTTTCTTCCTTTTTCATTTTCCTTTTTAATCTCAACATTTCCACTTTTTTCTCAACATTTCCACTTTTTTCTCGACATTGTATTTCAACATTAATCTCGACATTTCCACTTTTTTTCTCGACATTTCCACTTTTTTCTTGACATTTTGACTATTTCCTCGACATTTCAACTTTTTACTCAACATTTCGACTTTTTTCTCGAAATTTTGAATTTTTTCTTGACATTTTGACTTTTTTTTTTACATTTCGCCTTTCGCCATTTGCCTTCATTCTAAGGCTTATACAAGACTTTTCATTTTTTTGCGGCTCCAGACATATTTGTTTTTTGTGTTTTTAGTCCAATATGGATCTAAAACATGTTGGGTTGCCGACCCCTGATCTTTTCATCTTTCCAGAGACCCAGAACGTGACCCCTGAGCAATTATTACATAAACATAAACAGTGGCAAGGAAAAACTCCCCTTTAGGTGGGAAGAAACCTGGACCAGGACCTGGATCATGAGGGGGAACCTCCTGCTGGGCAGAGCAGGAAAAGAGAGATAGGAAAGAGAGAATAAAGAACACAGAAAGGAAAATAATTTGACCTATACAGACCCAAACCATTCTGTACCACTCGGTAGAAATATTTTCCCTTCTTTTTTCACATATGTCTTTTTATTGTTCTCCATCTTGTTCACCTTTTTTTTTTAATTCCCCGTTTCCTTGGTCTCATTAGGGCTCGGTCATCTGATCTCCTGTATTCTGATCAACGGGGCTCAGTACTTCAAGAGGATCAGCGAGTCTGGGATCAAGAAGATGTGCAGGAACATCTTTGTCCTCCAGCAGAACCTGACCAACATCACCATGTCCAGGGAGGCCGACCTCGACTTCGCCAGGTCAGAATCTTTATTATTTGAAGTCTAAAACTTCTCACCTGGAACATTTTTTCCAGTTCACAGCTGGAATAAATCCTCTTATAAATAATTCTTCTTTCCTACACGACCACAATGGATTTGAAACACAAGATGTGATCGAAGTGCAGACTTGAATCTTTTCACAAAAACATGGCATGCACCATTTAGGAATTGCATCCATTTAAAGTAAAGTGCCTTAATTTCCAGGGGCTCAATAGTAGTTGCACAAATGGCTGGAAAAGAAAGAAGAAGAAAGAAGGTAGGTGTCCAGGTGCTGCCCACTCCCCCATCACTTCAAGACAAATGAAGCAGATAAAAGGTCCTGAGCTGATATCAGGTGTTGAGTTGGTATTTAGCAGCTGCCGATACGACGCCAACGCAAGTGCAAGTGAAGGAGGCCATCGTTAAGCTAAAAAACAGCAGGAATCTATAAGAGAGATTTAAAAAAACAACCTTGGGTGAGACTAAATCAACACATTTTTTTTTAACAATATTTTTTATTAAATTTCAATATAAATGTACAAAAAAAACAAAGCAATCAGCAAGTATCATATTAATTATTCAATAAAATGCAAGCTGGTCTTGATGTGTCCACACAGACAAAAACAAGACAGAACAAATAAACAAACGGGAAAAATAAAATAAAATAACTAAAATTAAAAAAAAAAAACTAAAAATAAAATTTAAATGGAAAAAAACTAAAAAATAAAAAAAATTTCAAACTCAATAGCCTCACAAACAAACTAAAATTGTCACACTTGTTTTACAGATATATATATTATTATTAATTCTTGTGCTTTACCTCTAATCACATAAATTAGCTTTTCCAACGTAACACACATTGCCATCTCTCTAATCCAGGACTGTGTACAGTAGATGATACCTCAGTCTCTCTCCAGAAAAAAAGCAATCCTCCTTCTGGCCTGCAAGAGGCCAAAGTTGATCAGAGTCTTACACTTAGAGTTGAAAGATAAATTGTCTGGATAGATCCCTAAGATACAAAGTTTTACTGAACAGGGTACCTGGATACCTGTGATTCTGCTTAAAATATGGACAACCGTTTTCCAAAAAGCTACCAACTTGGGGCATTCCCATACACAATGGATCAAAGTACCTTTCTCAGTCAAACATTTCACACATGTATCTGGAATGTTATGTATGTCCTCATTAGCCATTTGTGCTGCAGTAGTTTCAAATCAACAATTTGGTACATTCCTGAAAAGAACATCAGAGGGGGAGGAAGACCCCAAAAAACAACTAAAGTGGTCCTTTCTGTGGTGAAGAAAAACCCTCGACAACACCAACTGAAGAGGAGAATAATCTGGAGAAGGGATGCGTGTCGTCCTCAGAATCTGCAATGCAAGGGATGCTGTCGTGGATGCAGATGCAAAGGGACGGATAAAACCGAGATAAAGTCGTGACAGAAGAGAAGAGCGCAGAGAAGCAGCTCATGTGTCAGACACGGCGGCGGCCGTGTCATGGTATGGACATGGTGGCGTTTGTAGACGACGTGACAGAAGTACTGAGATTAATTTTTTTGCAGTAGCTACAAAACTGACAAGGACAGATGGGTAATTACCCAGGAACCTACTGCAGAAGCATCTCAAGACTTTAAATCAGGGGTGTCAAATGTGCGGCCCGAGAGAGGTTTTCATGCGCCCCACGAGAAGTTTCCAACGCAAAAAAACGAACTGTTAATTTACTAAAAAGGAAGGCATAAATAATTTCCATGAATCGCAGCATATCCGATAATGTATTTCTTCTACAAATCCATCGTTATTCCACAAAGAGAGTAGTTTTCGACATTTTTTTTAGTTTTCTAGAATGCATTTGCCGATTTTATTTCTTTGTAGACGGTCGTTTATTTTTATTAACTGACTACTATTATATATTTTCGCAGGAAAAATATCACTGCTAAAAAAGATAATAGAAGATATTTATTCTGAGAATTTCAGTTTTGAATACGAGGATAGTGACAAAGTAAAACAGTTAAAAGAAGTGCTGACTTTTTCGGCACACTGGCGTAAATATCCGCGCATAAATACACTTAAATTGTACTGGAAAAATCTCTAAATCACAAAGAAACACTCTCGGATGTAATAAGAAAGATTTTGCTTTTAATTAAATTTCCTATAAAAAAGCAAAATATAAAAAAAAAACATACTTGTTTCTGTTTATATTTGTAAAATGATATTAAAAGTATCTTACATAATTTGAAAAAAAAACGTGAAATTTCAAGAGAAGATCCTGAAGAAATATATTTAACATAATGAGTGTAAACAAAGTGCATATTTCCTTTAAAATTAACTAAACTGATATTGGATTAGATAACAATAGTAAAAAAAAAAGAATTAGAGAAAAAATTTTCCGCACCGTTTTTGTTATTTTGAGCGTGCGGCCCGCAGGAAAAGAATTGGTCAAATCCGGCCCGCCAAGCAAAATGAGTTTGACACCCCTGCTTTAAATATTCTTTGGTCAAGTCAGTTGTCTGATCTCATCCAGACACCACAGCAGCTTTTCTGTTGCAGAAATACAAAAGTAAACAGACAATTTCTCCATTTTCAACTCCATTGTTTTGCAGCCGAGTCCGCTGCTCATAACTGTCCCCGTGGGAAGCACGACTAGATAATAATAACTATTTAACTATGAAATCATTGCATGTCTCATTAACTATATAGGTGGAGTTAAACCATTTGCCCATTTAAGTGGCATCTGTTGTTTATGGAAACCTCTGCACAAATCCCTGGTTTTAGGACTTCCTGACTCAGTAAAACCCAGAAACGCGCTGCTGTCGCAGCCAGTCGGGGAGAAAATTGGCCGGTTCTGGCCACCAACAATGCAGTCAGTGCGACTTTTTTTATAATTTGCTTTTTCCTCTTTAGTTTTACTGTTTTCAGGACAATAAAAGCCCCTGATTTCGTGAGATTAGATGAAGGCTGTTAACATTCTATGGGAATAATGAGCAAAAATCTGCTATGAAATTAGTAGTATTATCTATTTCAAGCAACACACAGTTGAAAATCTCAAGGAATTACAGAAATAAGGAAACGCAAACACGCTGATTGAGCGACAACTAGGGATGGGCGGTATGGACTAAAAAATGTATCACAATAATTTCTGGCATTTATCCTGATAACGATAAAAATGACGATAAAAGAAATACCAATTCAACTCCACCTTTGTAACTATAAATCTATCACCACATTCAGTCTTTGGAGCCCTCTTTCTTTCTTTCTTTCTTTCTTTCTTTCTTTCTTTCTTTCTTTCTTTCTTTCTTTCTTTCTTTCTTTCTTTCTTTCTTTCTTTATTTCTTTATTTCTTTCTTTCTTTCTGGCTCATATCTTTCTTTCTTTCTTTCTTTCTTTCTGGCTCATTTCCTTTCTTTCTTTCTTTCTTTATTTCAGGCTCATTTCCTTTCTTTATTTCTTTCTTTCTTTCTTTATTTCTGGCTCATTTCTTTCTTTCTTTCTTTCTTTCTGGCTCATATCTTTCTTTCTTTCTTTCTTTCTTTCTTTCTTTCTTTCTTTCTTTCTTTCAGGCTCATTTCTTTCTATCTTTCTTTCTTTCTTTCTTTCAGGCTCATTTCTTTCTTTCGTTCTTTCTTTCTATCTTTCTTTCAGGCTCATTTCTTTCTATCTTTCTTTCTTTCTTTCAGGCTCATTTCTTTCTATCTTTCTTTCTTTCTTTCAGGCTCATTTCTTTCTTTCGTTCTTTCTTTCTTTCAGGCTCATATCTTTCTTTCTTTCTTTCTTTCTTTCTATCTTTCTTTCTTTCTTTCTTTCAGGCTCATATCTTTCTTTCTTTCTTTCTTTCTTTCTTTCTTTCAGGCTCATATCTTTCTTTCTTTCTTTCAGGCTCATTTCCTTCCTTCCTTCCTTCCTTCCTTCCTTCCTTCCTTCCTTCCTTCCTTCCTTCCTTCCTTCCTTCCTTCCTTCCTTCCTTCCTTCCTTCCTTCCTTCCTTCACGTACGTTGTGCATAAATCAGCTTTACACAAAAACATCACCAACGGGAATTTATCGTTTTTACCGCGAGATACAAATTCTTACAGTGGGGAATTTTTTTGTTTTGTTTATCGTGAACGGTAAAATATCACCCATTCCTCGCGACAACCTTGTTCATTTTGGTTTTATTTTGATATATTTAGTGATGCCGTGCTGGCGTTAATGCTGCATCAATTTTTAAAAAATATATATTTTTACCCCCATTTTTTCACACTTTTTTCCCCCAGTTCTCCTCCCTAAACACCACACAGACAGGCCGTTTTGCCAACCCCACCCAGGGCGTTCATCTCCGGCGAGAGTTGAACCCGGGACCTTCTAGCTGAGAGACGGCTGCACCACCAGCTGCGTCCGCCTTGCAGCAAACATTTATAATCAGGCTATATTTGCAACTCTGTCAGTGATCTGAGATTGGATTAGACGTCATTTCTGCCCACTTTTTAGGTAGTAAAGAGGCTCAATGACATATCCAGATGATCACAGGTCACATGAACTAAGTAATACTTTTATAATTCCCTGACATCCATATTGATAATATGAAATTGCATCAGATGAAGTCACAAACCTGAGAAGTGGACGGTGCTTAACTTGACAATATCCCCAAGTTCAACTATGTCAATGCAGGAGGCAAACAGATGGCCGAGCAGATTGTCAACCACAGTCCGTCTCTCTGCCAGCGCCGTTGTTTGTGTTCATTTCTTATTCACACATATACATTTGTGAGGCTACCTGCTGTCGGCCACTGCTGGCCAGCGCTGACAGGCAGGAGGGAAGTCGCCGCTCGCACGTCTCTGTAAACAAGATGGAGGGGGAGAAAAAGCTGGGAGAGAGAAAAAAACACAGACAGAAACAGGTGATTCATCGTATAAGTCTTTTTTTCTCCTCTTTTAGAAGCTTGTGTCCTTGACAAGAGGGTGCATGTGTGAAGAAAGGTGACGGAAAGGGTGGACGTGAGCAGTACTCGAGTTGTAAAAAGAAATCAGGGGGGATGGTGGATTTGATCATATGGGGACAGATAATTTGTGCTGATTACAAATAATATAATATATTACAAATAATAGCAGTGACCAAAACACCTGCAGAAATACTGCAGGAATGACATAGCAGCAGTTAAATGCAGCCTTCTGTAAGCTTTAAATATCCACTGGGCTTACATCAAATACATCAAAACACAACAATTAAAGACACTTTTCTGAACTTATCAATATGACTCTGTCCTTCACAGGATAAGTAACATGGATCACTGCAAAAACTCACAATCTTAACAAGAATATTTGTCTTATTTCTAGTTTAAATGTCTCATTTTAGTAAAAAAAATCTCATTACACTTAAAGCAAGACTCATCACTGGAAAAAACAACAATTTTTCACCTGTTTCAAGTAGATTTTCACTTGAAATAAGTAGAAAAATCTGCCAGATTTTTTTGCTTGTAATGAGAAGATAAATCTTGTCCCACTGGGAGATTTTTCTACTTATTTCAAGTCAAAATTTACTTGAAACAGGTGAAAATGGTCAAATAAGTTATTTTTCTGGTGATGACTCTAAATCTTGAAATGGCAGTAAAACCACATATATTGATGAAAGTTTTAAGTGTAATGAGATTTTTTGACTAAAAATGAGACATTTTAACTAGAAATAAGACAAATATTCCTGGTAAGATTTTGAGTTTTTGCAGTGCATCAATGTAAATGTTCACAATCTCTTGTCTCAAATGTGAACACATCAGATATCCCCGACCCACAAGCTCTCCTCTACCTTTAGTCTTATATTACTTAATTATCTCACTGCAAAAACTCAAAATCTTAAGAATATTTGTCTTATTTCTAACTAAAATGTCTCATTTTTAGTCAAAAGAAATCTCATTACACTTAAAACAAGAGTCATCACTGGAAAAAACAACAATTTTTCACCTGTTTCAAGTAGATTTTCACTTAAAATAAGTAGAAAAATCTGCCAGTGGAACAAGATTTTTTTGCTTGTAATAAAAAGATAAATCTTGTCCCACTGGCAGATTTTTCTACTTATTTCAAGTGAAAATTTACTTGAAAGAGGTGAAAATTGTCAAATAAGTTGTTTTTCTGGTGTTATTTTTCTGGTGATGACTCTAAATGTTGAAATAGCAGTAAAACCACATTCATTGATGAAATGGCATAAGGGATGGAAAGGAGGGATGGACCTCAACTCGAGTACTGGACGTGAGGAAAAACAAGTGACACGGTGCAGGTGGCATGAGTAGAAGAGGGCGTGATGTGGAGTAAGTCAGACATGAGTTGGAAAAGGAAAGCTGCACAGAAAGTTGACCGCTGAAGGTTTGCCAGACATTTTCACAAGAATCGTCTGCCTTGCATCATGATGAAGTTTAGGGTTTGTTAGCCTCTTTTTATCAAAAGCTTTGGAGATGTTTGATCTCAGTGTGCCGGCAGTCTTTGGGCATATTTATTGATTGTTACATACGGTATGGAAAGCCGATTTACCCTGAAGGGGGTGGAGGGAGGGAGACAAAACGTAAACTGAAATGAAGTGTACTGCACGAGGAGCATTGATTAGCATGTTATTTCAACCCTCTGTCAACTTTGATTATGGAGAAATGCCAGGGATGGCTTTTTTTTCATCCTTTCTGCCCCCCCCATCGCTCTGATTATGAGGCGTGGGTGGTGTGGAGGTGTTGATTGGGAATTGCAGAGCACATTGTTTTCACATTCATGGCTTTTTGGATCGGTCGCCCCTCCGGCTCCCAGACAAACCGACTGGTGCAAATGCACAGACGTGTGCACGTCTGCTGCATAACTGCGTCTCTCGCCGTCATCCCAGAGCAAGCAGGTAGTTAGCCAAGGTAATTATCACATATTTATACCAGGTTTAAATTTAGAAAATGGTTATAAACAAAGCGCGTTTACGCCTACTGGAGCAATCGTACGTACAACTGGTTTAAACTGTGTTGATAGAGTTTCATGTCCTACTGGGGTACGAGTGATACAGTGGGGCAAACAAATATTTAGGCCCTGTCCCAATACTCCCACTACCCCTCGTTTTCAGTCCTTCCCCTAAATTTTGCGCGTTCCCATGAGGGTAGTGGTGTCCCAATTCCTCTTTTCACCTAGCGGTAGTGGAGAAAACAAGTGTAGTGGTTATGAATCTGTCCCTACGGATCGAGGGTTTTCGGATCCTCACTAGTTCAACTAGGGCCAGAAAAATTTCCCAGAATGCTTTTCGTCGTCATTTGCAGACTGAATAAAAAAAAAAACATGGCAGACATTTCTTATTTTTTAGTGAATAAAATCAATATTTTGAGTTAGTTTCTGCATAAAAATGCGTTTTGATTACATTTCTAGCGAGAAATATATATTTTACTTTCATAATATTCACTCAGTGAATGTACATAATCACTCGTTTTCCCGTTGTTGCAAAGTCTTTTTCAAACCGCGCCAGAATAAAGGCTGATTTATGGTTCCACGTTACACCAACGCAGAGCCTACGGCGTAGGTTACGTACCCTACGCCGTAGGCTCTGCGTCAATTTAACGCGGACCCATAAATCAGCTCCTGAGCAGGCAGGCAGAAATCCCGACATTTTCTGAGCAAATTTCTTAACAAGCGTAGCTACAACTGTTACATTTCATCTATTAAACCAACATTTATCTTCCTAAATGATTTATTTCAGCCAGCGGTAATTCTCCACAGAGCTGCAGGTTTCTCCCCGGACCGGCGGCTCTTATCGCCAAAAACATCAGATCAAATTTTTTAACAGGCGTTATTTGGATAAACTGAGCCCAGGTTGGGGATCTTAACGGTTACTTTTACGCCTGGAAAAATATTAAAACTTAATAATGTGGCATATTAACAGAGCTACAGCTGAAATTAAAACAGCTTTTGGCTCTCAGCTTCCTGATTTTAGGGGTGGTGCTAAAAGTAGGAGTAGTGGGAGTATTGGGACAGACCCCTGGGAAGATTTCAAGTGCCCTGAAATCTGTCCCTTCTTTTTTAGGGGTAGTGGTAGTGAGGGAGGGCTAGTGGAAGAAAGTAGGGGGTGTATTGGGATTGGCCCTTAGTCGGCCACCAATTGTGCAAGTTTTCCCACTTAAAAAGATGACAGAGGCCTGTCATTTTCATCATAGGGAACTTCAACTATGAGAGAGAGAATGGAGGGAAAGAATCCAGGAAATCACTTTGTAGGATTTTTACCGAATCAATTGGTAAATTCCTCGGTAAAATAAGTATTTGGTCACCTACAAACGAGCAAGATTTCTGGCTTTCAGAGACCTGTAACTTCTTCTTTAAGAGGCTCCAACTGTGTGTCAATACCTTGTTAAGACTTACAGAAAACGTTTGACCTCTGTCATTGCCAACAAAGGGTATATAACAAAGTATTGAGATGAACTTTTGTTGTTGACCAAATACTTATTTTCCACTATAATTTGCAAATACATTCTTTAAAAATCAGACAATGTGATTTTCTGGATTTCTTTTCTTTTTTCATTTTGTCTCTCATAGCTGAGATACAGGACTGTCTCAGAAAATTAGAATATTGTGATAAAGTCCTTTATTTTCTGTAATGCAAAAATGTCATACATTCTGGATTCATTACAAATCAACTGAAATATTGCAAGCCTTTTATTATCTTAATATTGCTGATCATGGCTTACAGCTTAAGAAAACTTAAATATCCTATCTCAAAAAATTAGAATATTCTGGGAATCTTAATCTTAAACTGTAAGTCATAATCTGCAATATTAAAATAATAAAAGGCTTGCAATATTTCAGTTGATTTGTAATGAATCCAGAATATATGACATTTGTTTTTTTTTAATTGCATTACAGAAAATAAAGAACTTTATCACAATATTCTAAATTTCTGAGACAGTCCTGTATACCTGTGATAACTAAATACTCCTTTGCTCCACTGTATTTCAATTTCACACCATCCACCCGGACAATAATGAACAACTAACAGACTAAACTTGGCGTGTGCAGCTCCTTCAATCCCCACTAGCATTCGTATTTGTTCAATCGCTGTCAATATGGGTTTATCCTATATGCATACAAGTTAAATGTATCCACCCTGAGGGGCTATAAAATATGCAAATAACGCCTCAGAAGATAAAACAGTTATGATTAAATCATCAGATAACTATTTTGTCCAGAAATGGAGCCTGTTTATCCCAGTTGTTGATCGGTTTCGTTGACTACAGGAGTCTTCCTCAGTTATATCTTTCACTGCAGGTGCTTAGTTTCTTTCTGCTACCGTTGTTTTTTTTACCTCCCATCTCTTGCAAACTGAACATTGTTGGTGAAAGTAAAGCACATTGGTGCCGGAGCGCCAACGTGGGAATGTCAGGACGGGTGCAGGACTTGAAGCTTCTGTTTACAGCTGAAAACAGGAAGATCTACCTGGTATTGATAGACCGTCCTTATTGAATCTTGGTTCCAAACACCAACGTTAACCGTAATTGGATGAAGTCAAACAATTAAATTTAACTCAGGGGTGTCAAACTCATTTTGCTTGGCGGGCCAGATTTGACCAATTTTTTTCTCGCGGGCTCAAAATAACAAAAACGGTGCGGAAATTTTTTTCTCTAATTCTTTTTTTTTTACTATTGTTATCTAATCCAATATCAGTTTAGTTAATTTTAAAGGAAATATGCATTTTGTTTACACTCTAATTATGTAAAATATATTTCTTCAGGATCTTTTCTTGAAATTTCTCATTTTTTTTCAAATTATGTAAGATACTTTCAATATCATTTTACAAAGATAAACAGAAACAAGTATGTTTTTTTTATATTTCGCTTTTTTATAGGAAATTTAATTAAAAGCAAAATCTTTCTTATTACATCCGAGGGTGTTTCTTTGTGATTTAGAGATTTTTCCAGTACAATTTAAGTGTATTTATGCGCGGATATTTACGCCAGTGTGCTGAAAAAGTCAGCACTTCTTTTTTAACTGTTTTACTTTGTAACTATCCTCGTATTCAAAACTGAAATTCTCCGAATAAATATCTTCTATCATCTTGTTTAGCAGTGATATTTTTCCTGCGAAAATATATAACAGTAGTCAATTAATAAAAATAAACAACCGTCTACAAAGAAATAAAATCGGCAAATGCATTCTAGAAAACAAAAAAAATGTCGAAAACTGCTCTATTTGTGGAATAACGATGGATTTGTAGAAGAAATATATTATCGGATATGCTGCGATTCATGGCAATTATTTATGCCTTCCTTTTTAGTAAATTAACATTTTGTTTTTTTACGTTGGAAACTTCTCGCGGGCTGCACATTTGATACCCCTGATTTAACTCAACTCAACTTTTTCATTTTGCCTCCGTTCCTGACTGACAGATTCTGTAAATACTTTTGTAGCCGGACCCTCTATTGTACGTAAATATCCGCAGAACAGACTCTATGTCATGACTGTAGAGGTTCACATGTACAGGAAATTAGTTTTTTGATTGCAGTCTGAGGAGGTGGGAATAAAAGCAGATAACTCAGTATTTCCACCTTTTTTTTGAAGACACCAAGGGCTGAATTTTGAAAAAAAGGAAGCAATTGCACCAGGAAGTACGCTCTGCACAAAGGCTGCTGATGCTTGCCCGTCTTCCCACGTAGCCCGAGTGTTCCTGCCTTTGTGTGTTTGTGCTTTGGCTGCATATGTGCTCCTGTATAGAAAAGGAGACATCAGCCAGAGCAGCATAACAGCCTCTAATCTGAGTTAAAACTGTGTGAGGCCCGGTAACCAGCACTGCAGAACGAATAAAGACATGCACAGACACACACGAGTGTGCCCTCGTCTCCACGCTACAGCCCTCTCACATGGGTGGGAAAACAGTGCCATCTAGTGGCTGGATTCTTATTTTCATATTGTAAAAAAACAAAAGTGAGAACCTACAGTGTATAATCTATTGTTAATGTTGCGCGTGATGATGAAAAGCAGCCGTGTGTGTGTGTGTGTGTCAGCGTGTGCTTTTGTATCATCTTATAGTGGTCTCTTGTCTCTCAGTCAGAAGTTTGGCAGCAATATTGGCTTGTAAGTCAAGGTCAAACACACACACACTTCCACGTGTGCACACGAACACACACTCCATCTGCTCGGAGACAGTTATCCGGCTCGTTCTCTAGACCTGTGCGTCACTGCAAAGTCATCCATGGATGTGTTTGAGTGTACAGGGGAGTAGGTGTGTGTATTGACTGCACTCATCCACATCACTCCATTGATCGTCTCTCACTTCACTTCGTGTCCATACTTCTCTACATCGATACTGATTGCTGGTTTCACTGGCAGAAGTAAGATAATCACAGAAAGGTGCTGATGAGTCTTTCTGCCTGGGAAAATATAGTTACTTATTTGCAAAGATAAAGTTGATTTAAAAACGTCTATGTTTGATTTCTGGAGAGTATTGAATCATTAAGAATGGGACTGTGTTTCCATGCATCAATAACCCTTTTAAAACCCGAATATTGGCAATAACCCGAATTTGTACGGCCATGTAAACACCAATTACTTGGTTTATAGTGTAGTTTATAGTGTATCATACGGATATTATTACTGTTATTACTATTTCTATTGATGCCTCTTGTTTTTGCACTATCCCCTTTGCTGCTGTAAACTGCAAATTTCCCCTCTGTGGGACTATTAAAGGATTATCTTATCTTATCTTATCTTAATAACCCCTTTCAATAACCTGAATTTGCTCATATTCTGGTTTTTAAAAACCCGAATTTGACCCCTGGGTTACTGCTTTTAAAACCCGAATATTGGGTCATGTAAACGCCAAACGGAATATCCCCATCAAACGGAACAGGAATTTGTTTTCTGCACATGTTCTGTTCACAAGGAATCCTGGTCTTTTGAGTCCAGGAAGTTCTTATAAACACGGAGAAACACAAGACCAGGAGGAGACTAATCACTTCATAAATGTAATGAAGGATATGAACATTTTGGCATTTGTAGACGGTAGAAAGTACGGGGATAGGCAGACTTACAAGAAGTTGCGTGAAGCAGCATTTGTTTTGAATTTGGATACAGGAACAAGAAGTGGAAATGACGGTAATTGCGTCATGACGTTCTCCGTGCGTCGCTGGTTTAATCCAGATATCCCAAATGATTAATTACCATTTAAATGGAATATTCCGAATTTCTCAGTAAAGCCGGGCATACACTGTGCGATTATCGGCTCGTTTTGAGACGATTTTCCAGTCGTGCGACTATTTTTTGGATCGGGACGGATTTTGACCCAATCGTTGCTCGTGCCTCGTGCAGTAAACGTGGGGTAACGATGAGAGATTAACACCTAACGACGAGAGATTAACACCTCACGACGAGAGATTAACACCTCACGACGAGAGATTAACACCTCACGACGAGAGATTAACACCTCACGACGAGAGATTAACACCTCACGACGAGAGATTAACACCTCACGACGAGAGATTAACACCTCACGACGAGAGATTAACACCTCACGACGAGAGATTAACACCTCACGACGAGAGATTAACACCTCACGACGAGAGATTAACACCTCACGACGAGAGATTAACACCTCACGACGAGCTCCCGATCACGAATCGTGAGGTCGCAAGAAAATCAAGCGTGTTTGAAATCCTGGTCGCTCCTCGTGAAGGAATCGCACAGTTGAAGCAGCTACGACCCGATTTGCCTCATCCTTTCACAGAGAGCATGCGCAATATCTGATGTCACGTCAAAAACTATTATTTGTAGTTTAAGTGTTGCAAATTCACATTACAAATCATGTTTTAATAGCAGAAAAAAAGACTGCATTTCCCACGTACGGTGTGTGTCGCCGCGTACCCTACGCCGTAGGCTCTGCGTTGGTGTAACGCGGAACCATAAATCAGCCTTCAGGGCAAAGCAGTCACAATCTGCCTCTGTAAACACAAGTCCCGGCCCAGGCACAGCCCCCCTGTTATTTATAATTATAATATTTATTTTGCTGGGTCTTCGGGTTCCTCCGCAGAGACACAACTTTTGCGGTATGCGTTCATTGTTGTGTCTAAAAATGATGCGCAGTGCCGACCCAATCAGAAACGGTACAGATATTTTGGGATTTTTTTTTATATACCGTAGATGACCAAATAGTCGCCCGCGCGCAAATACGCGCCTGTGCTCTAATAGCCGCCGGGGGTCCGAGCCCATTTGGCATAATAAACGCTGGTTCAATTAAACGCCCGGGCGACTACCGGTAATAACCTGGTAATAACACTGTATTTGCATTGTATTGTGTACAGTATCGTTCATACTGCTCTGATCAGCTCTGTGTGTCGCCGTTACACAGATAAACTGTCTTTGATATCAGAGCATGTGAGCGGAGGGAAGCGGCGAGGGGATTCTTTATTATTTTTAATTTTATTTTTTTATATATTAAAATCCCAAAATATCTGTACCGTTTCTGATTGGGTGTGTGCACTGCGAATCATTTTTAGACACAACAAAGAACGCGTACCGCAAAAGTTGTGTCTCGGTGGAGGAACCCGGCGTCCAGCAAAATGAGAAGAGAAAAAAGAGTTCAGCAGACAGCGCACACACTGAAGGCTGATTTATGGTTCCGCGTTACACCAACGCAGAGCCTACGGTGTAGGGGACGCGGCGACCCGCACCATAAATGGAAATGCGCTCTTTTTTTTGCTATTAAAACATGATCTGTAATGTGAATTTGCAAAACTTAAACTACAAATAATAGTTTTTGACGTAACATCAGAGATTGTGCATGCTCTCTGTGAAAGGATGAGTCCAATCGGGTCGTAGCTGCTTCAACTGTGCAATTCCTTCACGAGGAGCGACCAGGATTTCAAACACGCTTGATTTTCTTGCGACCTCACGATTCGTGATTGGGAGCTCGTCGTGAGGTGTTGTGTTGTGTACAGTGTGTACAATTTTAGTTCCAGTGGTACTATGGTGATCTCATATGTTCTTTGTAAGTAATGGTCTGGTGCTGCTCATTGCAAAAATAAATTGTAGCCTGGTGCAAATACCCGCCTGGTTCTTATAAACGCCTGGGGTCCAAGTGGATTTAGCATATTAAACGCCCGGGCTACTAAATGGTCATCTACGGTATATAAAAAAATAAAGGATCCCCATAACCTTTGATCGGGTGGGCAGGACGCACTTTTGGGTGGACACAGCCCACCCCTGCCCCAAAACCGGCCTCGAGTTCCAGTAACAGAGGTCCGAGGGAGGATTATGATGGTATAGTGTGAGCAGACGGGTCGCATCATAGCATCGGCTCGTACAGTGTGAGATGGGGCTGAATCAAACGATTTAAAATATCACACAGTGTATGCCCAGCTTAACCGGAATATTAGCAATAACCCAAATCTTGACTGCATGTAAACGTAGTGTATGTTTGATTTATGTTTGATTTGAAATTCCTGATTTACAGGAAGGAGATTGAAATGTAAATAATTATCTTATTTTTATTTGTGAGTGGGGTAACAGTGAACATTTGATCTCCACCTCCTAATAAAAGTTTTTGATTTCTTATTTTATGCTTTTAGCCACGTCGACAGAAATCAGATGGAATTTGTTTCCGTGTCTTGTTTTGTTCATAATTGTTTTTGGAGTTCAGAAAGATGTCTAGAAAGAAACCCCTTAAGTTAAAACAAAGTAGATTCTTTATTGTGTTGTCAGTGGATGAAACAAGAATGATAACACAGTCGTCATGCAACGTTTTACTAACACACAAGAGCACAACAACATTCAGATCTTTGGTAAATTTGTTAAAAGAGGAGGAAACTATGACACCCACATCAAGGACCTTTTTAGATGAAACATCTGAAGATTAATGGCATTATTCAGAGTGTACCTTTCTACTATAAAAGTGCTGTAATGCCCCATGAAAGAGGAATCTACAGAATCAAATCCCAAGTGATTAATCAGTTAAAATCGTTTTGAAAACGAGCAGCATTGTCTGGGTGTCAGTGAGAAAACGTGTTGATAAAGCTCAATCATCTCTGTTTTTAAGTCTTAACTCTGGGAACTTAAAACCTTAAAAACAACCGGTAAACTTTATAAATCTATCATAAAACTAAGACGAGCCATCGGAGTGATGCTGATACTGGAATAGTTTCTGGCCCAAACCAACAATTAAAGCAGGTGTGAGTTGTTCAGGATCTTTGCAGGGCAGGAATAGCTTCACCTTGGCTAACAGTTTCAACTGGAAGAAGAGGATTTTTAAAACAGAACATTTATCAAATGATCAGATTGTTGAGTAAAGAGCCAAACATGAACATTTCTGTTCTTCCTTAATTTAGATGTAGAAAGTTAACTCCCAACCAGTTCTTCAAAAACGACTTTTACAGTTTTAACAATGTCTGCAGGGAACAAGAATGATTAGACTTGACTTGCAGATAAATGTGTAAATCATCTGCCAAACGGAGAAGGGACAGATTAATCAAACTGATCGAATGAAATTGCATTTTTGTTTTTCGCACTCCATGTGTCCATGTTCCCGACTTATTTTAAAAATCACACTCTTTCATGAGAAAAATATCTCAGTTTTGTTAATTGAACATATTTTCCAGCAAAAACTGTTTTTGAGAGCAGAAATAAAACAAATCTAAAATGATCGTTCAATAATTGTAATTGAGGTAAATTGTTGGGGGGGGTATTGATTCGACTCCAGAGCTAGACTTCAGGTAATAGTCCAGGGGCCAGAGCCCAAAATTTAACTTCTCAGCACCACTCAAGGTGACCAAACTTACTTATGATTTTTGAAAAGATCCATGTCTATAGATGATATTTTGGTATGGTAACCTTCCTGAGTGGCAGCTGGATCATAGTAATCAGCTCATGAAGTTACCCACCCCCTTCAGAAAATTACATTTTAGATGCTGCTGCATATCCTGGTTTAGACTCATGTACAGGATATCTGTAAATGTGTCACAATTTTGTCTTTGGTATCATTTTAAAGGGGAACCTTTTACACATTCATTCAAGCTAAGATGTTTATCTTTCTGACCAACCTAGAGGTCACTGCAGCTCTTTAAACTATAAACAACACACATTTTTACACAATTTTCGCCTAAATGATATAGTATCTTTTAGCCCTTTGTCATCTAGGAACAACAGAGACACAAAATACAAAAACTGGAATACTCACAGGACCATGAGGATTCAGGAAATGTATAATATACCCATACTATATTGTTGTCACAGGTCATTGTGAGCCTTAAACTAGAAGAGCATCATTGGGCTCCTATGAAACTATAACAGCCAGTAGGTTAATGTCTGGTCTTTATCTGCAAATACACGACATAAAGGACATAACAATGAGATAAGGAACCAGCTTAGTTTTATAAACATTAAAGTCACAAAATACAAAAAATACAAAGAAAAAATGGAATACTCACAGGACCATAAGTATTCAGGAAATGTATAATTGACCCAATTTAGAATCATCAATTAACCTGAAGGGGGTGGTAACTTCATGAGCTGATAACTCTGATCCAGCTGCCACTCAGGAAGGTTATCATACCAAAATATCATCTATAGACATGGATCTTTTCAAAAATGATAAGCAAGTTTGGTCACCTTGAGTGGAACTGATATCTGGTCTGGAACATGGACTATAAGGTGCTCATTTGGTCGTAGCAAAGGTCACACTGGAGGGGAAGTGAGTCAACCAGGAATATCGTTCAAAGAGTCTATCAAACTGTGACGATACTTCTGACGTCTGACAGTAGAAGGCTCTACGAACATTGTTTATATAGCCGGGGTTAAATGTAATTTGCAGTAATGCAGATCTAAGTGATCCAACCACATGTCGCTGACGTTCTCCCAGAATTCCTCCGCAGGGCCCGTGAACCAGGTAACATCTGTTCTTCCTCCTGTGTGGTCAGAAGCTCTAACTGGGTTTGAGCCTCGCCGTTTCCTCAGACGTGGCACGCTCACACGAGGCAGCTGCTGTCCAAGTAATTTAGTCCTGCCAGTTCCGTCTAATACCCCCTACAGCATCCATTAAGAAGAGATTATTTTACCACTAATAAATGCTTTCAGAGCTTCCCACAGCAGCGAGGGGCGACGCGTGTTCAGTTCTGCTGCAGCCACGTCTTCTCCACCGCCCCTGCTGCTTAGAAACAACCACAGCATCCCGCCGTGTGGCTAGGGATGGGCGGTATGGACTAAAAAATGTATCACGATCATTTCTGGCATTTATCCCGATAACAATTAAAAAAATACCAATTCAACTCCATCTTTTTAAATATAAATCTATCACGCTCTCAGATCCACCATGTTTGTTACACAAAAACATATCAACGGGAATTTATCCTTCTTTCTTTCTTTCTTTCTTTCTTTCTTTCTTTCTTTCTTTCTTTCTGGCTCATTTCCTTCCTTCTTTCCTCCCTTCCTTCTTTTTTCCCTTCCTTCCTTCCTTGTTTTCTCCCTTCCTTCCTTCCTTCTTTCCTTGTTTTCTCCCTTCCTTCCTTCCTTCCTTCCTTCTTTCCTTGTTTTCTCCCTTCCTTCCTTCCTTCCTTCCTTCCTCCTTTCCTTGTTTTCTCCCTTCCTCTTTTCTCCCTTCCTTCCTTCCTTCCTTCCTTCCTTCCTTCTTTCCTTGTTTTCTCCCTTCCTTCCTTCCTTCTTTCCTTGTTTTCTCCCTTCCTTCCTTCCTTCCTCCCTTCCTTCCTTCCTTCCTTCCTTCCTTCCTTCTTTCCTTGTTTTCTCCCTTCCTTCCTTCCTTCCTTCCTTCTTTCCTTGTTTTCTCCCTTCCTTCCTTCCTTCCTTCCTTCCTTCCTTCCTTCCTTCTTTCCTCCCTTCCTTCTTTTTTCCCTTCCTTCCTTCCTTGTTTTCTCCCTTCCTTCCTTCCTTCTTTCCTTGTTTTCTCCCTTCCTTCCTTCCTTCCTTCCTTCCTTCCTTCCTTCCTTCCTTCTTTCCTTGTTTTCTCCCTTCCTTCCTTCCTTCCTTCCTTCCTTCCTTCCTCCTTTCCTTGTTTTCTCCCTTCCTCTTTTCTCCCTTCCTTCCTTCCTTCCTTCCTTCCTTCCTTCCTTCCTTCTTTCCTTGTTTTCTCCCTTCCTTCCTTCCTTCCTTCTTTCCTTGTTTTCTCCCTTCCTTCCTTCCTTCCTTCCTTCCTTCCTTCCTTCTTTCCTTGTTTTCTCCCTTCCTTCCTTCCTTCCTTCCTTCTTTCCTTGTTTTCTCCCTTCCTTCCTTCCTTCCTTCCTTCCTTCCTTCCTTCCTTCCTTCCTTCCTTCCTTCCTTCCTTCCTTCTTTCCTTGTTTTCTCCCTTCCTTCCTTCCTTCTTTCCTTGTTTTCTCCCTTCCTTCCTTCCTTCCTTCCTTCCTTCCTTCCTTCTTTCCTCCCTTCCTTCTTTTTTCCCTTCCTTCCTTCCTTGTTTTCTCCCTTCCTTCCTTCCTTCTTTCCTTGTTTTCTCCCTTCCTTCCTTCCTTCCTTCCTTCCTTCCTTCTTTCCTTGTTTTCTCCCTTCCTTCCTTCCTTCCTTCCTTCCTCCTTTCCTTGTTTTCTCCCTTCCTCTTTTCTCCCTTCCTTCCTTCCTTCCTTCCTTCCTTCCTTCCTTCCTTCCTTCCTTCCTTCTTTCCTTGTTTTCTCCCTTCCTTCCTTCCTTCCTTCTTTCCTTGTTTTCTCCCTTCCTTCCTTCCTTCCTTCCTTCTTTCCTTGTTTTCTCCCTTCCTTCCTTCCTTCCTTCTTTCCTTGTTTTCTCCCTTCCTTCCTTCCTTCCTTCCTTCTTTCCTTGTTTTCTTCCTTCCTTCCTTCCTTCCTTCCTTCCTTCCTTCTTTCCTTGTGCGTGGATTTAACCACAGAACCATAAATCATCTTTACACAAAAACATCAACGGGAATTTATCATTTTTACGCGAGATGACAAATTCTTATCGTGAGGAATTTTTTTGCCGGTTTATCGTGAATAACGGTAAAATATCGCCCATTCCTAGTGCGTGTGTTTGTGCGTGCGTGTGTTGCACCAGAAGCTCGTGTACTCTGTATTTTCCCGGAGCACTCTACCCCCGGCGTCTGCACGCATCTGTGATTCAGTGTGTCAGCAAATAAACTGTCTTCCGTTTTGTTTGTGTGTGTCAAGGTGACAGGCTGCTCCGTCCGCAGAGAATGTGGTAATAAGTACAGTTGACGGCTGTGTCAGGAGCTAGTGGGTGTCAACAGATAAAAGTGTTTGTATTTAGGCCGGATTGCGGCAGACTGTCGCTTATGTCTCCCTCCCTGTCACCTTGTGTTTCGTACTTTATCTCTCTCCCCCTCTCTTAGTCCCTTTTCTCCCCGTTTTTGTATTCCTACCAGCGTTTTGGCTACTGTCCAACCGGCTGCATCGCCTCTCCTGCATCGAAATGATCCCTCTCTCCCTCCGTCTCCAGCTCCTCGCTTGTTTTCACCTGTTTCCTCCGTGCACGTACAAGATGCAGCTTGATGAGGCCGGCCCGCGCCGATGAAGCCTCTCCTACGCGTATGAGTTTTTTGGACGTGCGCCTCGCGACACCGCGGTGCTCGTGTTTGCAGAAAAGGCCGGCGACGGTGTGTGCGTGTTCTCATCTGTATGTGTTTGAGGGAGGTGCAGCGTGATGAGACTGGTCTCTGCTGATGAAGCTTCAGCCCGAGTCTCTGCAGACCTTTCCTCATTACCAGAGGAGAGACAAACACGCTGCTACAGAGGGATGAGGAGACGGAGAGAAGGGAGGGAGCCGAGCCGAAAAAGACCAGCCGAAAGGATGTTGCACACAAAGCTTGCTTATTTTTTAAAACATCATTTACATTTTGTAATCACATTAGTTAATACGAGCAATTTGAGTTTGTTTTGGGAAAAAATCCATTTTCTCTCCCTCTTGGCTTTGAGGTTAATGTCATTTTATTCATCATATATCAATTAGCTACATCTACTTAAACTACATTTTCTTGTCAGATTTTCAAGCATCCCAAAAAACTAAACCCGCCCAAAAAAACGCTTAATTACTACATTAAACCTGTTAGGTAATCTGTTCCACTGCAGAGACGTGGAGGCACGACAGCTCGTGGTTTTTAGTTGTCATGGTAACGCCTGCTTTCCGGCACAAGATCTGCAATCAGAGCAGCTTGAAGAAGATTCATGAGGAAAAAAACAAACCTAAAAGAAGAGAAAGTGAGGGATGGATGGATGGATGGATGGATGGATGGATGGATGGATGGATGGATGACCAGAGGTGTCAAGTAACGAAGTACAAATACTTTGTTACCTTACTTAAGTAGAAATTTTGGTTATCTATACTTCACTGGAGTAGTAGTTTTTACTTCTTACTTTTACTCCTTACATTTTCACGCAATTATCTGTACTTTTTACTCCTTACATTTTAAAAACAGCCTCGTTACTCTATTTCATTTCGGCTTTAAATAAAAACTATCCAGTTAAATTGCTCCATCCGGATAGAGTGAATTTGGTTGTGGTTGTTTCAGATGTTCTTGTCCAGTTTTGTTCTTACATCCGTTCCCTCAGATTCCTGCAACTAAACTTGGATGTACATTCCAATAAAGGTTAGGATAAATGATAACATTCCTCTGAAGTTTGACTTTTTGCACCATTACAATACTTATAGGCAACTAGTCATCATATCTCCTGCTCTCTGAAACACATGTTAACCCTTGTACTGTCTTTGGGTCAAAATGACCTAATTCTCCTGTCCTTCCTTCCTTCCTTCCTTCCTTCCTTCCTTCCTTCCTTCCTTCCTTCCTTCCTTCCTTCCTTCCTTCCTTCCTTCCTTCCTTCCTTCTTTTCTCCCTTCCTTCCTTCTTTTTTCCCTTCCTTCCTTCCTTCCTTCCTTCTTTTTTCCCTTCCTTCCTTCCTTCCTTCCTTCCTTCCTTCTTTTTTCCCTTCCTTCCTTCCTTCCTTCCTTCCTTCTTTTTTCCTTTCCTTCCTTCCTTCCTTCCTTCCTTCCTTCCTTCCGTCCTTCTTTTTTCCCTTCTTTCCTTCTTTCCTTCCTTTCTTCCTTCCTTCCTTCCTTCTTTTTTCCCTTCCTTCCTTCCTTCCTTCCTTCCTTCCTTCCTTCCTTCCTTCCTTCCTTCTTTTTTCCCTTCCTTCCTTCCTTCCTTCCTTCCTTCCTTCTTTTTTCCCTTCCTTCCTTCCTTCCTTCCTTCCTTCTTTTTTCCCTTCCTTCCTTCCTTCCTTCCTTCTTTTTTCCCTTCCTTCCTTCCTTCCTTCCTTCCTTCCTTCCTTCCTTCCTTCCTTCCTTCCTTCTTTTTTTCCTTTCCTTCCTTCCTTCCTCCCTTCTTCCCTCCCTTCCTTCTTCCCTTCCTTCTTCCCTTCCCTATTTTCTCCCTTCGTTCCTTCTTTCTTTCCTTCTTTTCATTCTTCCTTCCTTCCTTCTTTCCTCCCTTCTTCTCTTCCTTCCTTCCTTCACCCAAAGACAGCACAAGGGTTAATGCTCAATAGAACACATATATGCTTCTTTAATATATTTGCATTATACTAACATACATTCATTTTCAATGGCTTTTGTCCTTAATGGCTTTTTCCCCCCTTACATTACTTTTACTTTTATACTTTAAGTAGTTTTGAAACCAGTACTTTTATACTTTTAGTTGAGTAAAAAACTTGAGTTGATACTTCAACTTCTACAGGAGTATTTTTAAACTCTAGTATCTATACTTCTACCTGAGTAATGAATGTGAATACTGAAGACACCTCTGTGGAGGACTACAGTAAGAACCGTGTTCCTGTACCTTCCTGAAACACACGCCCCCTAGTGGAAATATAAAAACTAGAGAAATAAGACTAATAAACATAAGCTAAAGTGACTATAAATGGCTCCTACAGGTGGTCTGCAGCATCCAGTGTTTAATTTGGAGTTCAGCGTTTTACTGAGATGAAGAGTACGTTAAAGACAGTGGATGTCCTCCCAGGAGCAGACGTACCATCTAATTTACCTGTAGGTCAGAAAAGTCCAGGAAAATCCTACCAGAGCTACTTCTAACACCTGACAGACCTCACCGAGCACGTTAGGGGGAAAAGTCCACGACAGCAAAATGACAAAACTGAAAAAGTATGGCTTGTTAGGAGAAAGGAAGACCTGAGGAACGACGAACTCTCAGTAGATGAAAACAGGGTGGATTTGCACGGCCATGTAAACACCAATAACCCCTTTGAATAACCAGAATTTGATCATATTCCGGTTTTTAAAAACCTGAATATGAGCCCTGGGTTACTCCTTTTAAAACCCGAATATTCAGTCATGTAAACGCCAAACGGAATATTCCCATCAAACGGAACAGGAATTTGTTTTCTGCGCATGTTCTGTTCACAAGGAATCCTGGTCTTTTGAGTCCAGGAAGTTCTTATAAACACGGAGAAACCAAGACCAGGAGGAGATGTCATGACAGAAATAAACTAAACTAAACTAAACTTATAACCCCTTTGAATAACCCAAATTTGCTCATATTCGGGTTTTTAAAAACCTGAATATGGCCGAATATTCGGTCATGTGAACGCCAAACGGAATATCCCCATCAAACGGAACATGAATTTGTTTTCTGTGCATGCTCTTTTTGCAAGGAATCTTGGTCTTTTGAGTCCAGGAAGTTTTTATAAACACGGAAAAACCAAGACCAGATCACTTTTGGAATGAGGAGGAGACTAATCACTTCATAAATGTAATGAAGGATATGAACATTTCTGCATTTGTAGACGGTAGAAAGTACCGGGATAGCCAGATTTACAAGAAGGTGAGCGCAAAGTTGCGCGAAGCAGCATTTGTTTTGAATTTGGATACAGGAAGAAGAAGCGGAAATGACTGGAATTTCATCATGATGTTCTCCGCGCGTCGCTGTTTTGATCCAGATATCCCAAATGATTAATTACCATGTAAACGGAATATTCCCAATGTTTCAGTAACCGTAATATTAGCAATAACCCAAATTTTGACTGCATGTAAACATAGTCATTCACAACCTCGTCCAACAAGTTCAAGTTTAAAATTAATCGAATTACTCGCTCAATTTTCAGGTGTGATTCCCAAAACTAAAACCCACAGTTAGATGCAGATGTGCTGCTGCAATGAAGAGACGCAGAGACGAGAGAAGCGAGTCAGAAGCCGTGATCCTGGTGCAGGAGGAGTTTGTTTTAGCAGCAACGAGCCTCGCCTCCTGCTGGGGAAGAGTTGCTCATTATTTCCCCCCCCACAAACTAATGCGTTGCTCCAAACGCTGACTGAGGCAGCAGGTAATGGCTTTAATATTGGACCTGCTGGAAACGATTGTGCTGAATCCCGTCCTTGTGTCATGTGTCGGTCGTGAGTGGCATCCTCGCATCACGAATTAACTCAATATTTGTTGCAGGCGAAGGAAGGGAGGGGGGGAGCTAATTAGAATGTAATAAAGTGCGCTCCATGGAGGCATGTTGACGTGCTCGCCCACAAAGGCTGATTATTAAATCAGACCTCTTTTAGACGGAGGTTCTGGAGGAAGCAGGTGGAAATTTGTTTAATAAAACAATATATACGGTACTCTGCGTGCATGTTTGAGGGAGGCTGCACAGTAAAGGCTGTTGGAGTTTGTTTTGTGGGGGAATTAAAGCCCGTTTTATGAACTAGTTGCATCAAACAGCAACCTGGGGAGCCGGGGGGGAAGGTGTTAGTTATAGGAGTTTCAGAAGTAGAAGTGTTTCTTCCAAACATACAGATAACAGACTCAGACATACTTTTCTCTTTCTGAATGCAGACATGCAGACGAACACAGTCTCGCACCCGGCCTTCCTGTCAGGCACTTTGGCTGCTTTAATATTTGATGCTACAGGAAGACTGCAGACCACACCATGGACTAATAGACGTGGTTGGGATTGCTTTTAAATACATCACTGCCCAGTGCGATATACTTACACTGAAATTAAAGTCTTAACTATTTCTCCCCCATTTCTCAAATATGTTCTTAATTTACGATGGCGTATTAGGGCCAAACTAAGACAAAAAAAATTGGAAATTATCAGAATGAAGTCGTAATATTATGAGAAAAAAGTTGTAAAATTACGAGAATAAAGTGGTAATATTACGAGAATAAAGTCGTAATATTACGAGAATAAAGTCGTAATATTACGAGAATAAAGTCGTAATATTACGAGAATAAAGTCGTAACATTACGAGAATAAAGTCGTAATATTACGAGAATAAAGTCGTAATATTATGACAATAAAGTCGTAATATTACGAGAATAAAGTTGTAATATTATGAAAATAAAGTTGTAATATTACGAGAATAAAGTCGTAATATTACGAGAATAAAGTCGTAATATTACGAGAATAAAGTCGTAACATTACGAGAATAAAGTCGTAATATTACGAGAATAAAGTCGTAATATTACGAGAATAAAGTCGTAACATTACGAGAATAAAGTTGTAATATTATGACAATAAAGTCGTAACATTACGAGAATAAAGTTGTAATATTATGACAATAAAGTCGTAATATTACGAGAATAAAGTCGTAATATTACGAGAATAAAGTCGTAACATTACGAGAATAAAGTTGTAATATTATGACAATAAAGTCGTAACATTACGAGAATAAAGTTGTAATATTATGACAATAAAGTTGTAACATTACGAGAATAAAGTCGTAATATTACGAGAATAAAGTCGTAATATTACGAGAATAAAGTCGTAACATTACGAGAATAAAGTTGTAATATTATGACAATAAAGTCGTAACATTACGAGAATAAAGTTGTAATATTATGACAATAAAGTCGTAATATTACGAGAATAAAGTCGTAATATTACGAGAATAAAGTCGTCATATTATGGGAATAAAGTCGTAATTTATGAGAATAAAGTCGTAATATTACGAGAATAAAGTCGCAATATTATGAGAATAAAATGGTAATTTATGAGAACTCTAAAAGGAAGAGCTTCTTCTCCCTGTGTTAAAATGAGGAATATTGAGCATCTTGTGAAGTTATATTTTGGTATCGGTTTCACAAATAAGGAAATACTTAATATTTTGGCACATCAGCATCGAATTATTATCAGTATAAGGACTTTAAAAGGATTGTGCAAACGACTGCGTCTATTTCAAAGAAGGAACCACACAGACTTGGAAGAAATTGCGTCTTTTGTGGAAGAGGAAAAAATCTTTCTTATCATCCTCATTGTTTCCTGAGAAACAACAAAACAAAACCAAACAGCTCCTCTTCCACAAAAGACCTATGTGCTCTTCCTGTTAGAGTTCTCATAAATTACAACTTTATTCTATTAATATTACGACTTTATTCTCATATTATTATGACTTTATTCTCGTAATTTCCTTTTTTTTTTGTCTTAGTTTGGCCCTAATACGCCATCGTATTAATTTATGTACTTCAATTCAATTAAATTTTATTTGTATAGCGTCTAATACAACAGATGTTGTCTCTAGACGCTTTCCAGAGACCCAGAACATGAACATAAACCCCCGAGCAATTATTACATAAACAATGGCAGGTAAAAACTCCCCTAGTGGGAGAAAAGCCTTACCAGAAAGTTGTTATATTCATATTAAAAGACTTGACAGTCATTTTACACGGATTAAACAACATCCTTTACTTGTAATGGTTACGTTTGGGGTGTTTAAACATTATTAATGCACCAAATCTGAAATTCCCATGAGACAGGTGTCATATCTGTCGTACCAGCTCACTTATTTCAACGCTACAGTTGATCTAACAAGCATTTCTAATGAATAGTAGTCAGGTGCGGTTCAGCCTCTTTGTTTCTGCTCTTTTCAAGCAGCTTGTTTGTTTCATAATTTCTCACAATTCACATCAAAATTTAAGGATGGAAATGTAAAATTTCCCCAATGAGGGATGGATAAAGGTCTAACCTATTCTAATTTAATCTAATCTAAAAAAGCACAAATCTAACCGAAACTCCTTCTCCAAACAAGCATTAGTGTCAGTGGTGTTTTGGGTTATTTTTTTCTCTCCTATTAGATCAACAAGGTGATTCGCCTCAAGCATTTAGTTTAATCCTGGGTCGAGGTGATGAAACACAGGCACTCCAGTGCTGGTCTGATGCTGCAGACGTTTTATTTATGAATGCATTTTAAATAGAAACTCATACATACATTTATCAGCTAGAAAGGGGAAAAAAAGTAAGTAAGTAAGGCGCATCTTATGAGATAAAGCATATTCTTATTGTTAATGAATTCAGTTGAATTGAACAACACTTTAATCCTCAAAAATAAGAATATACAAATTAGATAAACATCATTTCACACTATTGAGAGCTTGGTTGTGTATCGGGCAGCGGCTCGGCTGAAATCCCTAGATCACTGGAGTCGTGGTTGTTGCCTGGCAACCGTGTTGATGATGTCACATGCAGCATCAGCAGGAAGTGCAGGGGACTCTCTGCATGTCTGTGTTCAGTATCCGGGGTGCAGAGCTGCTCCTTCACAGTTACACGTCCATGATTACAGCCAGTGTTGGGACTAACGCGTTACAGTAACACCGTTAGTTTTGCTGTAACTAATACTCTAACGTAGGGCTGTTCGATTAATCGATTTTAAATCGTAATCGCGATTATGTAATTAGAACGATGTTAAAATGTGAAAATCGTAAAATCGATTTTTTTTTTTTTTACCTTGTCTGCACACATATTAATGATTGATACCATATTAATGATTGATGGAAATACCTCTCAATACCTGCGACGAGTGCCCAATCGGAGAGGCTCTTTAGTGTAGGAGGGGGCGTTGTAACCATGGTGATATACTAACATGCCACCGGTAGACCGGCTCGTGTTCCTTGCAAAAAACTTGCAAATGTGAATAGCAAATGTAATGACTGACATTACACACCTCTACCTCCTTCATGGGTTGCATTATTATTTAGCATGCAAAGACCCAGTTTAGTTTACGGTAATTAGAAAATGTCTTGTTTTATTTAATTGGAAATATAACTTACTGTATGTTTGCAAATGCGGATTTGCTGATTTTTTTTTCAGAGATAAAACTTTATATTTTATTATATTTTTTTAAACTTTTTTTCAACTTATTTTACAGAGTTTTGCACTTTATTAATTCATTTTTGGTTTAATAAGAGCAAAGTTTGCACTTAAAGCCCAATGGGGCAAATGTCCAATAAAAAAACAGCATATTTGAAATCATTTCTTTGCCTTTTGTCAATTCACAAAATAATCGTAATCGAAAATCGGATTTTGAGAGAAAAAAATCGAGATTTTATTTTTGGGCAAAATCGAACAGCCCTAACGCATTACTTTTTAAATTCAGTAACGCAATTACCGTTCCCAAACGGTGCGTTACTCCGTTATTTCTGGCAACAGTGAAGCCTTTTTTCCCCGTGGAGACCGGAGGAAACGTAGTGGGCGTGTGTGTGCTTTCAGAAACATGACGGTCATGAGCCAAGAGAAGGAGAGTTTCGCAACGTGGAGATTTTGTCATTACAGGAATCCCTGGTTTTTCGCAGGGGTTACGTTCCAAAAAGAACCCGTGATAAGTGAAATTCTTTTTACAATTATTATAGAAGGCTTCAAATTGCGGAGATCAGCCCCACTTCGCACGTATTCCTGCTCTTCTGAGCCGCTGCATCCCGACTCTGTAGCGTCTTTTTCTCCTAAAGCCGCGGTGCAGGTGTGTGTTTTTTCAAGAGAAGAAAATAGTTATGGGTCGTTTTTGTCGCTCTTTTTTCTTCTGGGCAAAAAGATTCTTATAAACCGACACCATGGATTATATCTGAAACTGTAATGAACGATTCATCAAAGGCTCCCGTTCTTGAGCTGCTGCTGAAGCTCATTGGCCGTTCTCAGCTTGTTGCTAAGCAACCGACGTTATTGACACAGGAAGTGAAGAGGCGGGGAGACTGTTTAGCCAATCAGAATGCAGAACACGATGCAAATCCATACAGTACCTGCTGAAATGACGGCTAGAGGGGCATTAATGTAACTTTAAAATAAGGTTTTAAAGTAACTAAAAAGTTTATTTTCATAGTAACGCATTGCTTTTTGGTCTAAGTAACTGAGTTACTAACTGAGTTACTTTTTAATTTAGTAACTAGTAACGGTAACTAGTTACTATTTTTCAGTAACTAGCACAGCATTGATTATAGCTAACAAGTAATCAGAGCCCTTCTTTCTTTATTTTGTTTATTTTCCTCCCAGAAAGTTTTATTCACCTTCAAGTTCTCTTCACACCACAACAAGGTCTTGATCCAATATTACTCAAAATTATTCACAAACTTTTTTCATTTTTTTTCTCAGGGATGAACATTTGAAGAAATCCTTGGAAGGAAAAGGGAAAATAAAGGCAGAATGCAAATGCTGCAACTCACAAGGGCATGGGTTGTCAGAAGAGCTCCATTTTTCTTCTCCTGCCCCCCATAACTCTTCCCACATCTCTTTCTCCTGTTGAATCACTCAAATTATTGCACATAAAACACAGAGGCAGAGGAACAGGGGCTCCCTAAGTGCTCATTAACACCCTCGTTAGCGTTGAAAATGAACATCCACAAAAAGGGAAGGAGTCAGGGATGGTTGTCAGAGGGAAACTAATGAGTATAAACTATACGTTCTGTTCTTTTATGGAGCCATATTAGAAATATCTAATCCACTTAGTTTCTAAGTGGATTGTTTAAAGAAAAAACTTTATTTTTCCCCAACACCTCCGAGGCCTTTCCTCCGTTATGTCTTCATCTTTACGCCCTCGGCGTGTAAAGACACACCACCTCCTGTCCTTGGCCAAGGTGGTCAGTTTATTCTAATAAAGGAATAAAATGATCACCTTTTCCTTCCACTTGAGAAGAAGCAGAGCTGCAACACCGTCTCCACTGTGATCTTATACAGCAAGACACCGTATTGATTTTCATATTGTAAAGAGCGGAAACAAATGGTCGAGGTGAAGAAAAACTCGTGCATTAGGAAAAAAAAACAACGATGGGATTTTTATGGGCAGAAATATGTGCCACTAGAAACTGAATTTGAATAATTTATATTTGAATTGAATTGCTCAACTTGAATAATTGCATTAAAAAACTGAATCTGAATCACATCATTTGAATTTGAATTTATTAGTTTGGAATACTATAGAATAAAGTCGTAATATTATGAGAATAAAGTCGTAATATTACGAGAATAAAGTCGTAATATTACGAGAATAAAGTCGTAATATTACGAGAATAAAGTCGTAATATTACGAGAATAAAGTCGTAATAGTACGAGAATAAAGTTGTAATATTACGAGAATAAAGTCGTAATATTACGAGAATAAAGTCGTAATGTTACTAGAATAAAGTTGTAATATTACGGGAATAAAGTCGTAAAAACTACGAGAATAAAGTCGTAATATTACGAGAATAAAGTCGTAATATTACTAGAATAAAGTTGTAATATTACGAGAATAAAGTCGTAAAAAACTACGAGAATAAAGTCGTAATATTACGAGAATAAAGTCGGTAATATTACTAGAATAAAGTTGTAATATTACGAGAATAAAGTCGTAAAAACTACAAGAATAAAGTCGTAATATTACGAGAACAAAGTCGTAATATTACGAGAATAGTCGTAATATTACCAGAATAAAGTCATAAAACCTACAAGAATAAAGTCGTAATATTACGAGAATAAAGTTGTAATATTACAAGAATAAAGTGGTAATATTACGAGAATAAAGTTGTAATATTACGAGAATAAAGTGGTGATATTACGAGAATAAAGTTGTAATATTACGAGAATAAAGTCGTAATATAAATAATAGCATAATTTGAAATTGAATTTATTAGTTTGGAACTGAATTTCTATAAACTTGAAACTGAATGTCACATTATGAAATTGAATTCAATTGTTCTGAAACTGTATTTGATCCTCACTGAAAATTCAACGGTCTCTTTATACTTTCACATTCAGTTCTCACAATTCAAATTCAGTTCTTGCAATTCAATTTCAATTTACTGGAGTTACTGTGCCAGACATCCGGGTCTTCCGGAGGAAGAGCAATCGAGTGCAGATACATAGAACCCCTTTTCACGTAGCCTACTATAACCTCTATTTTCTTTCAACGATATAAACGACCAATGGGAGCTAGATATTTCGAAACCTATTGTGTTTTCTCCATTCTGTGTAAAAAGTGTAGATTTATATCTTGCCGTTTTGTAGAAAAGTTTCTGCTGAGGAGTGTCTGGATGTCTGGCACAGTAAGTCCAGTAAATTGAAATTGAATTGCAAGAACTGAATTTGAATTGTGAGAACTGAATGTAGATGAATGAAGAAATAACGTTGGTTGCTTAGCAGAATGAAGAAAGAAAGAAAGAAAGAAAGAAAGAAATGAAGAAAGAAAGAAAGAAAGAAAGAAAGAAAGAAATGAAGAAAGAAAGAAAGAAATGAAGAAAGAAATGAAGAAAGAAAGAAAGAAAGAAAGAAAGAAAGAAAGAAAGAAAGAAAGAAAGAAAGAAAGAAAGAAAGAAAGAAAGAAAGAAAGAAAGAAAGAAAGAAAGAAAGAAAGAAAGAAAGAAAGAAAGAAAGAAAGAAAGAAAGAAAGGAGCCAGAAAGAAAGAAATAAATATATGAGAAAGAAAGAAAGAAAGAAAGAAAGAAAGAAAGAAAGAAAGAAAGAAAGAAAGAAAGAAAGAAAGAAAGAAAGAAAGAAAGAAAGAAAGAAATATATGAGAAAGAAAGAAGAAAGAAAGAAAGAGAGAAAGAAAGAGAAAGAAAGAAAGAAAGGAGCCAGAAAGAAAGAAAGAAATAAATATATGAGAAAGAAAGAAAGAAAGAAAGAAAGAAAGAAAGAAAGAAAGAAAGAAAGAAAGAAAGAAAGAAAGAAAGAAAGAAAGAAAGAAAGAAAGAAAGAAAGAAAGAAAGAAATATATGAGAAAGAAAGAAAGAAATATATGAGAAAGAAAGAAAGAAAGAAAGAAAGAAATATATGAGAAAGAAAGAAAGGAAAGAGAGAAAGAAAGAGAAAGAAAGAAAGAAAGGAGCCAGAAAGAAAGAAAGAAAGAAAGAAAGAAATATATGAGAAAGAAAGAAAGAAAGAAAGAAAGAAAGAAAGAAAGAAAGAAAGAAAGAAAGAAAGAAATATATGAGAAAGAAAGAAAGAAAGAGAGAAAGAAAGAAAGAAAGAAAGAAAGAAAGAAAGAGAGAAAGAGAGAAAGAGAAAGAAAGAAAGAAATATATAAGAAAGAGAAAGAAAGAAAGATATGAGAAAGAAAGAAAGAGAAAGAAAGAAATATATGAGAAAGAAAGGAGCCAGAAAGAAAGAAAGAAAGAAAGAAAGAAAGAAAGAAAGAAAGAAAGAAAGAAAGAAAGAAAGAAAGAAAGAAAGAAAGAAAGAAAGAAAGAAAGAAAGAAAGAAAGAGAAAGAAAGAAAGAAAGAAAGAAAGAGAAAGAAAGAAAGAAAGAAAGATATGAGAAAGAAAGAAAGAAAGAAAGATATGAGAAAGAAAGAAAGAAAGAAAGATATGAGAAAGAAAGAAAGAAAGAAAGATATGAGAAGAGAAAGAAAGAAAGAAATATATGAGAGAGAAAGAAAGAAAGAAACAAAGAAAGAAAGAAAGGCTCTGAGTATTTAGGCCCAGTCCCAATCCTCCCCCAGTCCTACTTTTCAGTCCTACCCCTAAATTCTGTTCGTTCCCGTGAGGGTAGTGGTTTCCCAATTCCTCTTTGCATGTAGGACTAGTGGACATAACGAGGGCTTGTGTGTGGGATTTCAGATGTTGACTCGCCGACTGAAGGTCAATTCAATTCAAATCAATTCAAATTCAAATATAAATTATTCAAATTCAGTTTCTAGTGGCACATATTTCTGCCCATAGATGTTTGGGAAACCAAAAGACCTTCAGGTAGGACTTTTATGTAAGTAAGGCTTCACCTGCAGCTGGAGGGAGGAAGCGTTTAGAGCTGTAATCTGTTTCAGCGTGGAGGCTACAGGGGTACATACGTTTACTCTCCAAGGTATTTGACCTGCTTTACCCCCAAGCAACGGGAAACACTCACTCATCCATCCCCACGGCCTTCCATGCATTAGGCTTTCTTTTTTATGTGTATTTTGCGTTTATGGCAGCTTGTCTTCCCACCAACATCCATACTGATGAGCAAAATATCGTCTGTTTTTATTCCTGTGAGTGAATTATGCAGACATACTAGCTTATTTAGAGACTTAAGACTCCAACTTAGTGGACATATATGCAGTAGTCGAGTTGTAAAAGAAATCAGGGGGGGATGGTAGATTTTATCATATGGGGATATATTGTGCTGATTACAAATAATATAATATATTACAAATAATAGCACTGACCAAAACAGCTGCAGAAATACTGCAGGAATGACATAGCAGCAGTTAAATGCAGCCTTCTGTAAGCTTTAAATATCCACTGGGCTTACATCAAATACATCAAAACACAACAATAAAAAACACTTTTCTGAACTTATCAATATGACTCTGTCCTTCACAGGATAAGTAACATGGATCACTGCAAAAACTCACAATCTTAACAAGAATATTTGTCTTATTTCTAGTTAAAATGTCTCATTTTTTAGTAAAAAAAAAATCTCATTACACTTAAAACAAGACTCATCACTGGAAAAAACAACAAAATCTGCCAGTGGGACAAGATTTATCTACAAAATCTTGTTCCACTGGCAGATTTTTCTACTTATTTCAAGTGAAAATCTACTTGAAACAGGTGAAAATTGTCAAATAAGTTATTTTCCTGGTAATGACTCTTGTTTTAAGTGTAATGAGATTTTTTAACTAAAATGAGACATTTTAAATTTGTGTAAAAGACAAATATTCCTGGTAAGTTTTTGAGTTTTTTGCAGTGTATATTTCGCTACTCTCAGCAGTTTTGGTTTAATCAAGTGACCAAGGCTAAATTTTCCATCACAGATATAACAAATGTGTATAAAAGTAGCTGTTTTAGTTACTGATAACTGTGCAACGTTATGGTAATTGATAAAGAACGATAAAGATTTTTTTGCTTGTAATAAGAAGATAAATCTTTGTCCCACTGGCAGATTTTTTCTACTTATTTCAAGTGAAAATTTACTTGAAACAGGTGAAAATTGTCAAATAAGTTATTTTTCTGGTGTTATTTTTCTGGTAATGACTCTAAATGTTGAAATAGCAGTAAAACCACATTTGGGGGATGATTTTGACCGTTTTTATTTCAGGAGGGGATGATTTTGATCGTTTTTATTTCAGGAGGGGATGATTTTGACCGTTTTTTATTCAGGAGGGGATGATTTTGACCGTTTTTATTTCAGGAGGGGATTGATTTTGATCGTTTTTATTTCATGAGGGGATGATTTTGATCGTTTTTATTTCAGGAGGGGATGATTTTGATCGTTTTTATTTCAGGAGGGGATGATTTTGATCGTTTTTATTTCAGGAGGGGATGATTTTGATCGTTTTATTTCAGGAGGGGATGATTTTGATCGTTTTTATTTCAGGAGGGGATGATTTTGATCGTTTTTATTTCAGGAGGGGGGAGATGATTTTGATCGTTTTTTAGTTCAGGAGGGGATGATTTTGTTTTTATTCAGGAGGGGATGATTTTGATCGTTTTTATTTCAGGAGGGGATGATTTTGATCGTTTTTATTTCAGGAGGGGATGATTTTGATCGTTTTTATTTCAGGAGGGGATGATTTTGACCGTTTTTATTTCAGGAGGGGATGATTTTGATCGTTTTTATTTCAGGAGGGGATGATTTTGACCGTTTTTATTTCAGGAGGGGATGATTTTGACCGTTTTTATTTCAGGAGGGGATGATTTTGACCGTTTTTATTTCAGGAGGGGATGATTTTGGCCATTTTTTTTTTCAGGGGGGGAGATTTTGGCCGTTTTTATTTCAAGAGGGGATGATTTTGATCATTTTTATTTCAGGGGGGATGCCATCCCCCCTTATCCCCCCTCAACTCCAGTACTGCATATCTGACCTTGCACGTGTTGTGTGAAGTCAGGAGGTGGAAGTTTGTGTTTTCTTCAGTGATGCCCGGTGTCCTTTCGTGCCCCCGGCTTTATCAGCATGTGCTTCATGCCGTCTTTCAAACGGCCCCATTGAGGCACTCAGCCCTAATTAAAGAGCTTTTAATTCCTCGCACATCTCTCTCCTCTCCCCGTCAACAGAGTTTCACCGGAATAGTCCTGATTGTTTCGTAGCCAGTGAATGTTTCCCGTTACCTTCGGCTCTCGGCAGCAGCGGGGTGAGAGGCCTTGAAGTTCTTTTTAAGAGAATTGGGCTTGACAGCTACAGCAGTTGGCTTTTGTGTTCTCCCTTTGTTGTCCGTGTTCCTTTGACTCCAAACTAGGAAATTGAAAGACAGTGCTATATATATATATATATATATATATATATATATATATATATATATATATATATATATATATATATAAAGTGTGCCTGTTTTTTTCTTTCATGATCTCGCCCTCGTTTGGGTCTGAAACTTTCACTGTACTCCACCAAAAGCTGGGTAGTAACGAGTTACATTTACTCCGTTACATTTACTTGAGTAAGTTTTGGGAAATTTTGTACTTTTAGGAGTAGTTTTGAATCACTATACTTTTTACTTTTACTTGAGTAGATTTGTGAAGAAGAAACTGTTCCTCTTCCTCCGCTACATTAGGCTACGTTGAGCTGTTACTTTTCTTTTATCCCTTTTATCCACGTATGCATCAATCTCATGACATCACTGGGTGATTCTTTGCAAAAAATGTTTGTTTTTTGCATGTTTTGTCACATTTACACAGACTCAAACACACACAGAGTTTCTATGAGTTCATGTTTGTTCTAGTTCTGCCTGGTTAAATAAGAAAAATACAAAGGCTTCAAAGTTTGTGCTTAATTTATTTTTTTATTCTGTTATTTTATTTATTCTATTATTTATTAAAGTACTTGAATTTACTTTAAGATTATTTTAATTTAAGCTATTTTTTATTTTTTATTAATTCTAATTTATTTTATTATATTATTAATTTAATTTGCCTGAAGATGATTATTTTGTACTTTTGTCTGTTTGAATGGTTGTTAAAAAAATAAATCAGACGTTACTCAACAGTTACTCAGTACTTGAGTAGTTTTTTCACCAAGTACTTTCTCAGAACTGTCTCAGAAAATTAGAATATTGTGATTTTCTGTAATGCAATTAAAAAAACAAAATGTCATACATTCTGGATTCATTATAAATCAACTGAAATATTGCAAGCCTTTTATTATTTTAATATTGCTGATTATGGTTTACAGTTTAAGATTAAGATTCCCAGAATATTCTAATTTTTTGAGATAGGATATTTGAGGTTTCTTAAGCTGTAAACCATGATCAGCAATATTAAAATAATAAAAGGCTTGCAATATTTCAGTTGATTTGTAATGAATCCAGAATGTATGACATTTTTGTTTTTGTAATTGCATTACAGAAAATCACAGTATTCAAATTTTCTGAGACAGTCCTGTACTTGAGTCATATTATTCTGAAGTAACAGTACTTTTACTTGCTCTGACTCCACCTAACTTCCTGCCGCGTGTCTCCCCGTGCAGGCAGTACTACGAGATGCTGTACAACACGGCGGACGAGCTGCTGAACCTGGTGGTGGACCAGGGCGTCCGCTACACGGAGCTGGAGTACATCAACGCCCTGTCGCTGCTGCACCGCAGCCAGACCGGCGTGGGAGACTCCAGCACCCAGAACACGCGGCTGCAGCGGCTGAAGGAAATCATCTGTGAGCAGGCCGCCATCAAACAGGCCACCAAGGACAAGAAGATCACCACGGTGTAGAGGAGGGTGGAAACGGCTGGAATAACGGAGTTATTGTCCCATCAGATATCCCCCCTCATCATTCACACATCTCTCTAGTGCAAAAACTCAAAATCTTACCAGGAATATTTGTCTTATTTCTAGTTTAAAAATCTCATTACAAGAGTCATTACCAGACAAATAACTTGTTATTTGACAATTTTCACCTGTTTAAAGTAAATGTTCACTTGAAATAAGTAGAAAAATCTGCCAGTGGGACAAGATTTATCTTCTCATTACAAGCAAAAGAATCTTGTTCCACTGGCAGATTTTTCTACTTATTTTAAGGGAAAATCTACTTGAAACAGGTGAAAATTGTCAAATAACAAGTTATTTTTCTGGTAATGACTCTTGTTTTAAGTGTAATGAGAGTTTTTGACTAAAAATTAGACATTTTAACTAGAAATAAGACAAATATTCTTTTTAACATTTTGAGTTTTTGCAGAGTAGTAGGAGTACATCCTGGAGCACTGCAAAAACTCTCTTCTCTTCTAGTTAAAATTTCGAATTTTTAGTCAATTAATCTCATTACACTTAAAACTTAAGAGTCATTACCAGAAAAATAACTTATTTGACAATTTCCATCTGTTTCAAGTAAATTTTCACTTGAAATAAGTAGAAAAATCTGCCAGTGGAACAAGATTTATCTTCTCATTACAAGCAAAAAAATCTTGTTCCACTGGCAGATTTTTCTACTTCTTTTAAGTGAAAATCTACTTGAAACAGGTGAAAATGGTTGTTTTTTCCAGTGATGAGTCTTGTTTTAAGTGTAATGAGATTTTTGACTAAAAATGAGACATTTTAATTAGAAATAAGACAAATATTCTTGTTAAGATTTTGAGTTTTTGCAGTGTAGGAGTACGTTCTGGAGATAATTAAGTAATATAAGAGTAAAGATAGAGGAGAGCTTGTGGGTCGGGGATATCTGATGTGTTCCCATTTGAGACAAGAGATTGTGAACACCTGTTGATACACTGCAAAAACTCAAAATCTTACCAGGAATATTTGTCTTATTTCTAGTTAAAATGTCTAATTTATAGTCAAAAATTCTCATTACACTTAAAACAAGACTCATTACCAGAAAAATAACTTGTTATTTGACAATTTGCACCTGTTTCAAGTAAATTTTCACTTGAAATAAGTAGAAAAATCTGCCAGTGGAACAAGATTTATCTTAGCAAAAAAATCTTGTTCCACTGGCAGATTTTTCTACTTATTTTAAGTGAAAATCTACTTGAAACAGGTGAAAACTGTTGTTTTTTCCAGTGATGAGTCTTGTTTTAAGTGTAATGAGATTTTTTTGACTAATAATTAGACATTTTAACTAGAAATAAGACAAATATTCTTGTTAAGATTTTGAGTTTTTGCAGTGTGGAGATTGTGTAGTCTGTGTTTTTCATACATCACGTGACGATCGCCGTCATTCTCCCTGCACTGATTCACTCTGATTGGAAGCTTCAAAATGTGTAAGTTTCACTACTATATAAGGCCTGTATTGCCATTTTCTGCTCATGAAAAACAACACAATAGTGCCTATATGCCAAAACTCGCTGTAACTACAGCTCCAAGTTAAAAGCCGACCGACTCGGACGGTCACCCAACTTCCGCCCCATCTCATCTCATTTTCCTATTAGATTTAAACTGGTGCTCTCAATTACACCTCTGTCTCTCCTCCCGGCGGCCCCCTGGGCCCACTGATTCTGTCTGCAATAACAGATGCCAGATTAGACCGTCTGAAAGAGGCCACATCCTCCGCCTGCTGCCAATTTCTGGTCGGTCCCCAAAGACTTCCCTCGCCGAGCATTGAATCATATATGTCTGCTATTTTAAAACTTTTTCTCAAGTTACTTTTGTGCAGCTAGAGCTGGAAAAATTGTAATTCTTCCTCTGTACAAATTGGACTAAAGGGACAGCAGTGAACTATTTTTTCTGTTGGGTTTTTGTCATCCTTTTTTGCAAAGTAGTTTAACGCAAATGTTATTTTTACAGTAGTTAGAGGTTCAAAAATAGCACTTTTTGTATCAAGTCTTCCATCAGTCATACTAATCCCCCTGAGTCAGAAACTATACAATTCTGACGATTTACTGAAGCGTTTTAAAGTGACGTCAACGTATAAACACTTGGGAGCCGGTCACCAATCACTCCCCTCCCTGAAACCTTCCTTGTATTTAGTTCATTATCTTGGGTGAGAAGTATTTAACAAGAGGGGGAGAGAGGAATGGGAGCTTTGTCGATACGGCGCTGGTCTCCCAGCAGCCCGCGGAGCAATCCATCATAATGACAAGTAGGGAGGGATCGATGGAGGAACAACGAGAGTGGCTCGCCTACCACTCTGCACACTCCGCTGGTGTAAAATCTAAAATCTGCTCATTCATCCGTTCACTTCAGAGCTACTTTTGTCGGGTTATACATATGAAACTTTAATACAGTGATAACCAACTGTGTCATGCCATACACATGTACTATTAGACCTCCATCCATCTGCAGCAAGAAAACACAATAAACCTCCACAAGGCTTAGCTTTTTTAGTTATTTTTCTGGTAATGACTGATTTTTTGACTAAAAATGAGACATTTTAACTAGAAATAAGACAAATATTCCTGGTAAGATTTTGAGTTTTTGCAGTGCTCCAGGATGTACTCCTACAACACTGCAAAAACTCAAAATGTTAACAAGAATATTTGTCTTATTTCTAGTTAAAATGTCAATTTTTTTGTCAAAACTCTCATTAAACTTAAAACAAGACTCATTACCAGAAAAATAACTTGTTATTTGACAATTTTCACCTGATTCAAGTAGATTTTCACTTAAAATAAGTAGAGAAATTTGCCAGTGGAACAATATTCTTTTGCTTGTAATAAGAAGATAAATCTTGTTCCACTGGCAGATTTTTCTACTTGTTTCAAGTGAATATTTGTCTTATTTCTAGTTAAAATGTCAATTTTTTTGTCAAAAATCTCATTACGCTTAAAACAAGACTCATCACTGGAAAAAACAACAATTTTCACCTGTTTCAAGTAGATTTTCACTTAAAATAAACCTCCACAAGGCTTAGCTTTTTATTATTATTTTCACACCGAGGGCACATTTATTATGATAATTTGCATGTCACATAAGGATGCAACGATATTTTTGTTTTGCCTTCAACAGACTTAAATCTACTGGTTGTTGTTCTTTCTAAATGTTCTGAAAGTTGTCCAAACAAAATGTGATTAGTCACTGTGTACACTACGAAAGAAAGAGAAGAAATAAAGCCCTTAAATTCCTGTCTCGTGTGTTTTATGCCTCCCCCATGTGAGATTTTCATACTGTATTTTACCCCGGAGTTCAAATGCACGGTAATCCTCCTCCATACATGACAGTCCATAACTCGTTTGACACAAGACGAGATGTTTCTGTCGTATATCACGGGAGTGAGTGCGATTCAAAGCCAACAATAAAGATTCACTTAAGCTGACAGGTGTGGTGTGTTGTGTGTCATGCCTTGGAGCGTAAAGCCCTGAGAGAGGCATATTTAAAACATAAGCAGACAGAGTAAGAGCTGAAGGCCTGTTGTGTGTAATTGTTGGCATAAATCCATCTGCTGGACTCTGCTAGGCACAGTATGATATTCACAAATCCTGACTGTTGCAGGATTCTGGGGGGGAAACAGAGCGGCAGAGAGTATCACCAAACTGAACTACGACGGAGTATTAGGGCCAAACTAAGACAAAAAAAATGGAAATTACGAGAATAAAGTCATAATAATATGAGAATAAAGTCATAATATTACGAGAATAATGTCGTAATATTAAATATATTATAAATATATATATATAACTTCACAAGTTGCTCAATATTCCTCATTTTAAAAGGGAGAAGACTGCTCTTCCTGTTAGAGTTCTCATAAATTATATTCTCATAATATTACAACTTTATTCTCGTAATATTACGACTTTATTCTCGTAATGTTACGACTTTATTCTAGTAATGTTACGACTTTATTCTCATAATATTACGACTTTATTCTCGTAATGTTACGACTTTATTCTCGTAATATTAAGACTTTATTCTCGTAATATTACGACTTTATTCTCGTAATGTTACGACTTTATTCTAGTAATGTTACGACTTTATTCTAGTAATGTTACGACTTTATTCTCATAATATTACGACTTTATTCTATTATGACTTGATTCTCGTAATATTACGGCTTTATTCTCATAGTATTATGACTTTATTCTCATAATATTACGATTTATTCTATTACGACTTTATTCTCGCAACATTATGACTTTATTCTCGTAATTTTACGACTTTATTCTCATTATATTACGACTTTATTCTCGTAATTTCCAATTTTTTTTTGGTCTTAGTTTGGCCCTAATACTCCGTCGTACTGAACATGTTTTTATTTTTGTTTTTATGTTTTTAAGGTCTTTAAATCCAAAATACCCAAACACCTTTTCATAGATATTCTTATTATTTATGTGTATTCTTTAACACTACACAACCAGTCTCTCACCATCTCCAAACCTTGAAGTTTCTATTTAAACTATTGTTTGTGTGATATTCAAAATGAGAATGTACTGTAAATGTTTATATGTTTCAAAATTAAATTGTATATTTGGTATAGGGTTTAAAAGTTTAATCTAATTGAATTCCCTGCATTCATTTATTCATTCGTTTACTTTTTATCAAGGTTCCTGATATTTTTGCAGACAGGACAAGTGTAAGTAATATTCTGTAAGAACAATAAAGTTTTATTTAAACAACAAAACAAATCTCAACAAACGGGTATAAAATGAGGTTCTTATGTCATTAAAATCGCAAGCTATTTTCTGTTAATTACAAATGGGATTTTTGGTGCCCCTTTTGTTATCCAAGTGATTTTAAAAAACAAAACAAAAAAAACATTAAACGCTGTAGTTTTAAGTGAAATGCATTGTGGGTAGTGTAGTTTCAGCCGACAGTGCCGTTCACCTGACAGTCAGCGTTGCTAGGCGACGTTAGTTTGGTTCCTAGGGAAACCTGCGCGTCTTGCTATCATGGTACATTGGACATTTTGGCCAAACTACCTCATTTGAACGCTTAAATGTAATTTAAAAGTAGTTAAACAAAGAAGGAGACTTTGTGCCAGCTGTTTTATCTGCAGGAGAGAAACTCCAGCTGCCAGAAGATCCAGGAAAACAACGAGATGGACGTAAGGATGCATTATTGTTTTGGTTTCACTTCCTAAAAACACAATTTAACCAGATCTTTCCAAACATTTAGGAACTTACAGGAAATGTTTTGTGACAGAGAGGGGAGGTATAATTTAAGGGGTACACTAAATTTTAAGACTTGCTGAACAAGAACAACAATGAAAAGAGTTTCTACATCAGCCAGTGGAGTTAAACTATGGAACAGAATGGATTCAGAATTAAAACTATGTTCACTATTGGATGAATGGGTATTTATTTATATTTACGTACAGAAATGGGCAGCTAATTATGTGTATGTATGCATGTACAGGACTGTCTCAGAAAATTAGAATATTGTGATAAAGTCCTTTATTTTCTGTAATGCAAAAATGTCATACATTCTGGATTCATTACAACTCAACTGAAATATTTCAAGCCTTTTATTATTTTAATATTGCTGATTATGGTTTACAGTTTAAGATTAAGATTCCCAGAATATTCAAATTTTTTGAGATAGGATATTTGAGTTTTCTTAAACTGTAAGCCATGATCAGCAATATTAAAATAATAAAAGGCTTGCAATATTTCAGTTGATTTGTAATGAATCCAGAATGTATGACATTTTTGTTTTTTTAATTGCATTACAGAAAATCACAATGTTCTAATTTTCTGAGACAGTCCTGTGTATATATATATATATGTATATGTATATATATATATATATATATATATATATATATATATATATATGTATATATATATATATATATATATATATATATGTATATATGTATATGTATGGGTGTATGTGTATGTATAAGTATATATACTGTATGTGTGTGTGTGTGAATACGTGTCTAAGTAAATATATACAGTACATAGATATAGAGCAGATGCAGTTAGAGACAGTGGTGTAAATAAGTATATTTATATGGGCATGTGTGTACAAATATATTTGTATTTGACTTTTATTTGTTTTAAATACATATGTTTGTAATTTGTTACTTTAGTGCTCCTGGGTTATTGAAATACCATTCTATTTCAGTAGGGAAAAGTAATTTTAGGTTAAAAAAAAAGTAAAGAAAAGTGAATATTTACCATTTAACACAATTGATGTGTACCTATAATGCAAGGCATTGGGTTAAAAGCTCTTAATTGGTATTGGACTAAATAAATAACAATAAATGAGCTTTTTATTATATCTGACGGTAGTGACGAATGTTACAAAGTGACTGCAAAAAAGTCTATTTTATGAAAAAAGTTAAAATTGGGGCGCTGGCCTCGGTACATTGCTGAACAGCGAAGACATTGGTCTATAATGATATGAGTTTGTAATCAAAACTTTGTTTTAAAAAAAAAAAAACCCTGTTTTAGGCGATTTCTCAAGAATCACTGACATATAGAAATACTCAACTATGTGTATGTATGTATAGGTAAGTGTGTGAGTATTTATAAATACGGGTTAAATGATTAGTGAATGGGGGTAAGATTAAATACGTTTACACTTATTCCTACTCCTTTTTGCACATGTAAATTATTAAGATATCAAGTTTTAAAGTACGAAATTCGTTTTGTTTTCTTATCTTCTTTTGAATTTTTGTTTTTTACATGTACAAAATCAAATGAAATCTTAGTTTATTTCCAACAGTTTTTCCTGACAAATAGAAAGTCGCATTAATGTGGAATCTGAAAGGCCAGAGCTACATTGTGTTAATGGAAGATGTTGACATTCATTATTAATTTGTATTTCATCCATATTCATCTTGTCACTGAGCAGGTGAAGCTTGTGCAAGGGGTCAGGAAACGTGACGTTAAACCGCAAGGTTGGGGGTTTGATTATTTGCAATTTATGAGGGCAGCATTAACTGTGCAGCATCTTGCTGAGACAGAATCCCAATGTGCGTGCAGAGCATGAATATGTGCATATTTGCTCCCAGGTTCAGGAAGCTGAGAGCGTTTGGCGATGCTTAAAGTGGAGCTATGCCATATATACAGTACAATACAGTATAATCACTTCATTGTCCCCTTAGGGAAATCTGTCTTGTACTCATGCTGAGCATACAAAAGTTACAGCACCTAAAAAGAGAAGAAAAAAAATACACATTGCATGCTTCAAATTCAGTATGCATGTTGCACACACCCAGCAAAAATATCAACTATAAACAGTACTTAAAAAAATATAGTACATGTTAGGATTGGGTGATATCTTACCGTTCACGACAAAACAACAAACAACAAAATTCCCCACGGTAAGAATTTGTCATCTCGCGGTAAAAATGATAAATTCACGTTGATGACGTTTTTGTGTAAAACTGATTTATGGTTCTGCGTTAAATCCACGCACAACACGAAGGAAGGAAGGAAGGAAGGAAGGAAGGAAGGAAGGAAGGAAGGAAGGAAGGAAGGAAGGAAGGAAGGAAGGAAGGAAGGAAGGAAGGAAGGAAGGAAGGAAGGAAGGAAGGAAGGAAGGAAGGAAGGAAGGAAGGAAGGAAGGAAGGAAGGAAGGAAGGAAGGAAGGAAGGAAGGAAGGAAGGAAGGAAGGAAGGAAGGAAGGAAGGAAGGAAGGAAGGAAGGAAGGAAGGAAGGAAGGAAGGAAGGAAGGAAGGAAGGAAGGAAGGAAGGAAGGAAGGAAGGAAGGAAGGAAGGAAGGAAGGAAGGAAGGAAGGAAGGAAGGAAGGAAGGAAGGAAGGAAGGAAGGAAGGAAGGAAGGAAGGAAGGAAGGAAGGAAGGAAGGAAGGAAGGAAGGAAGGAAGGAAGGAAGGAAGGAAGGAAGGAAGGAAGGAAGGAAGGAAGGAAGGAAGGAAGGAAGGAAGGAAGGAAGGAAGGAAGGAAGGAAGGAAGGAAGGAAGGAAGGAAGGAAGGAAGGAAGGAAGGAAGGAAGGAAGGAAGGAAGGAAGGAAGGAAGGAAGGAAGGAAGGAAGGAAGGAAGGAAGGAAGGAAGGAAGGAAGGAAGGAAGGAAGGAAGGAAGGAAGGAAGGAAGGAAGGAAGGAAATGAGCCTGAAAGAAGGAAATGAGCCTGAAAGAAGGAAATGAGCCTGAAAGAAGGAAATGAGCCTGAAAGAAGGAAATGAGCCTGAAAGAAGGAAATGAGCCTGAAAGAAGGAAATGAGCCTGAAAGAAGGAAATGAGCCTGAAAGAAGGAAATGAGCCTGAAAGAAGGAAATGAGCCTGAAAGAAGGAAATGAGCCTGAAAGAAGGAAATGAGCCTGAAAGAAGGAAATGAGCCTGAAAGAAGGAAATGAGCCTGAAAGAAGGAAATGAGCCTGAAAGAAGGAAATGAGCCTGAAAGAAGGAAATGAGCCTGAAAGAAGGAAATGAGCCTGAAAGAAGGAAATGAGCCTGAAAGAAGGAAATGAGCCTGAAAGAAGGAAATGAGCCTGAAAGAAGGAAATGAGCCTGAAAGAAGGAAATGAGCCTGAAAGAAGGAAATGAGCCTGAAAGAAGGAAATGAGCCTGAAAGAAGGAAATGAGCCTGAAAGAAGGAAATGAGCCTGAAAGAAGGAAATGAGCCTGAAAGAAGGAAATGAGCCTGAAAGAAGGAAATGAGCCTGAAAGAAGGAAATGAGCCTGAAAGAAGGAAATGAGCCTGAAAGAAGGAAATGAGCCTGAAAGAAGGAAATGAGCCTGAAAGAAAGAAGGAAATGAGCCTGAAAGAAAGAAGGAAATGAGCCTGAAAGAAAGAAGGAAATGAGCCTGAAAGAAAGAAGGAAATGAGCCTGAAAGAAAGAAGGAAATGAGCCTGAAAGAAAGAAGGAAATGAGCCTGAAAGAAAGAAGGAAATGAGCCTGAAAGAAAGAAGGAAAGAAAGAAGGAAAGAAAGAAGGAAAGAAAGAAGGAAAGAAAGAAGGAAAGAAAGAAGGAAAGAAAGAAGGAAAGAAAGAAGGAAAGAAAGAAAGAAAGAAAGAAAGAAAGAAAGAAATGAGCCTGAAAGAAAGAAGGAAAGAAATGAGCCTGAAAGAAGGAAGGAAAGAAAGAAAGAAATGAGCCTGAAAGAAGGAAGGAAAGAAAGAAAGAAATGAGCCTGAAAGAAGGAAGGAAAGAAAGAAAGAAATGAGCCTGAAAGAAGGAAGGAAAGAAAGAAAGAAATGAGCCTGAAAGAAGGAAGGAAAGAAAGAAAGAAATGAGCCTGAAAGAAGGAAGGAAAGAAAGAAAGAAATGAGCCTGAAAGAAGGAAGGAAAGAAAGAAAGAAATGAGCCTGAAAGAAGGAAGGAAAGAAAGAAAGAAATGAGCCTGAAAGAAGGAAGGAAGGAAGGAAGGAAGGAAGGAAAGAAAGAAAGAAAGAAAGAAAGAAAGAAAGAAAGAAAGAAAGAAAGAAAGAAAGAAAGAAAGAAAGAAAGAAAGAAAGAAAGAAAGAAAGAAAGAAAGAAAGAAATGAGCCTGAAAGAAAGAAAGAAAGAAAGAAAGAATCCCGTTGATACGTGTTTGTGTAACAAACATGGCGGATCTGAGTCATTCCAGTACAGGTGTAACTAATTTAATTGGTTTTTATTAATTCAACTTAATTGGTGTAGTTTAGTAGTATTTAGTATCTTTTAGAGCAGTGATTTGGCTCCAAAGACTGAATGTGGAGATAGATTTATAATTAAAAAGGTGGAGTTGAATTGGTATTTTTTTTATCGTCATTTTTATCGTTATCGGGATAAATGCCAGAAATGATCGTGATCATTTTTTTAGTCCATACCGCCCATCCCTAGTACATGTCCCACAAAGGCAACCATTGAAAAGCCACTAAAAGTATAGTGCATACCCGACAGAAACAACAGTAAGACGATGCACACTACAGAATATTGCACACACTCCCCTAGAGACGCCATTAAGCCATGACCAATTCCTTCGGTCTCGTGCAGGGTTTAAAAGTTTGATAGAAATGGGACTAAATTAATATTTAAAATGATTTGATTTGTAGTAATGGACTTCCTAACGTCTCCCGCTGGGTAAATGTTCATACTCTGGGCGGAGGATAATGGGTTTAGTTTAAGACGAGGATGCTCCGGTCTTGTCCTAAGTGCACCTCATGGTACTTGCATGTGCACACCTGATCAATATGTGTGTCGTACGTGACCACAAGGCAACGCAAGTGGAGCTCCTATAGATCTGGGCTCTTAGTGGCTTTCAGAATGAGATGGCTGTAATTATGCCACTAAACAAATTAGTTTTTATCAATTTTTTCAGGTTATTATCTTGTAGCAACTAATTTCAATACACTAATGAAATATTCTCGATATTTTGTTCATTTATGTTGCAGAAGGATGACGTTTTAACTGCGGAGATATGTATATTTTATACTAAATGCATATATATATATATATATATATATATATATATATATATGCATTAGGTTCTTACCAACATGGTATTAACCATTAATATACATGGGTCAATGACGAAAAATGATTTTCAACAGGTCAATTTTAAAATAATAAAAAAAAGAATATCTATTGCAGTAGTTCAAACATTAAGAATGTTGTGTACACATAAATTCATATTAAAATTTTAAATTAAGTGATTTCAGAGTTTTTTGTCAAGATGAATTGGCACTAGCCTTAAAAAAGGTCATGTGGTGCAACCATGATTCATATTAAAATAAATTAATTTCCTTAACATCCTGACATCTTTTTTTTTTTACAAGTTTTCAGTATTATACAAAAATTGTTGTTTTTTTTAATGGTCGCGCCACATGATATTTCATAAAATGGACGTCATCAGTCAAACTTTGTTTATATATTATGATGGAAATATAAAAATAAATGTGTATAAATCTTACACACTACAAGACACTTCAGAAATCATGCCAGATAGAGCAGAAGATTGATTTAAAAACATTTAGAGTGATTTCAAAAAATGTTTTCACAACAAGAGTCATGGTCGGACGGTCGCACCACATGACATTTTGACGCTTAAAACAACAACAAAATCCCAAATAACTAGTATTTTTTGTAAAATTCAAGTGAGTCCATAGTTATGGTATTTTTTTTATCCATTTAAACCTTTTTTGAATTGAAAAAAAGTCTGTTTTTCAGAAAATATAGGCGTCATATCATTGACCTATATGCAGACAAAAAAAAAGAAAGGAGATGGTCTCCACCTGTGTATCAGAGCCTTTCTCTGCCTGTGAGAAGTTTCCCCGCCTACACACGGATAGTCACAGACATTTTATTATGTATCTTAATAATAATAATAATAATAATAATACATTTTATTTGATGGCGCCTTTCAAGTCACCCAAGGTCACTGTACAAGAATAAAAGCATAACATAACGTATAAGCATCAGCAAAACATAGATCAGGGGTCGGCAACCCGCGGCTCCAGAGCCGGATGCGGCTCTTTAGCGCCGCCCTAGTGGCTCCTGGAGCTTTTTCAAAAATGTTTGACCTTTTTTTCCTTTTTGTCTTCTTTTTTTTCCCTTTTTTTTCTTCTTTTTTCCTTTTTTTCTCTTTTTGTCTTCTTTTTTTCCTTTTTCCTTTCCTTTTTAATCTCAACATTTCGACTTTTTTCTCGACATTTCGACTTTTTTCTCTTAATTTTGACTTTTTTCTCGACATTTCGACTTTTTTCTCGAAGTTCATAATGAAAAAAAAAATCCCTCAGTTATAACTAATATAGAAACATGCAGTATGTGTTGCCTTCATTCTAAGGCTTATACAAGACTTTTCATGTTTTGCAGTTCCAGACATATTTGTTTTTTGTGTTTTTTCAACATTTTGGGTTGCCGACCCCTGACATAGAGCATAAAATGACGACAAGCAGTATTAATCCAAACAACATTAAGCGATATTGTGGCCACGGAGACAGTGTACAGTCAGAGGGAGTATCTTGCAGGCATGTTTAATGTCTGTATAACAAACTTTAACCATATCTGTATTCTCCTCAAGAGCCCAAACCTGAGGGACGTATCTGCGTTGTGCAGTTATGCACCTGTACATCTTCAAAAGCTGGAGCTTCCACACAAAAAAATCAGAGGTGACTTTCTTCTACCCTGTGCATCAAAGGAGAAATGACATTTATTTCATGTTGCATCTCCGTGTATTGAGTGACAGAAACATGTGATTGAGAAATTGTTAATTTGGATGTTTGTTAGTTTTGCTTTCCTTAATATTTATTTTTTTCAATCTGTCCACCTACTCCTACGACCAGATTTGTCCTGCATAAGCCACATGCTGAACCTCGTCATCCTGGACGCTTCTCATAATGAAATCTCCCACTGTTTTGAATTCCAGCCACCCAGGAAACTACAGGTAACACAAGACCTTGAGCTGACAGGATAAGACGATATTTGATTGGTGGTTTGGGACTTTCTCTCAACACTATTCCCTCCAGATAAGCCTGGCTTACTATAGCCCATCTGTAGTCGCTTTGAAAACGCTTACACGGCACTTACTGCCCTTGAATGACAGTGAAGTTTAGCAAAATCTTTACACTACTGTGTTTATTTAGCTTTAAGATAAGATAACATTATCCTTTATTTCTCCCTCAATGGGGAAATTCACTTTGTGCAGCAGCAGTACACTTAACACACACATGCAGGGAAAGGGTAAAAAAAAAAAGTAAAAAGAGTATATAATTACAAAATATAAACAGTATATTATGACGGAGTATTAGGGCCAAACTAAGACAAAAAAAATAGGAAATTACGAGAATAAAATTGTAAAATTACGAGAATAAAGTCGTAATATTACGAGAATAAAGTTGTAATATTACGAGAATAAAGTCATAGCCAAATGTTGCGAGAATAAAGTCGTAATAATATGAGAATAAATTTGTAATATCACGAGAATAAAGTCGTAATATTACGAGAATAAAGTCGTAATATTACGAGAATAAAGTCATAATATTACGAGAATAAAGTCGTAATATTACGAGAATAAAGTCGTAAAATAATGGGAATAAAGTGGTAATATTATGAGAATAAAGTGGTAAAATTACGAGAATAAAGTCGTAATAATACGAGAATAAAGTCGTTAAATTACGAGAATAAAGTCGTAAAATTACAAGAATAAAGTCGTAAATTTACAAGAATAAAGTCGTAAAATTACAAGAATAAAGTCGTAAATTTACAAGAATAAAGTAATATTGTTGCGAGAATAAAGAAGAAGAAAAGAAAGCAGTCAGGTGGTTTTCTTGGCCTTTGTTAACAGTGTGTGCTTTATTTTTTCCTCTATAGGAAGTCAATTTATCCTACAACCTTATGTCAGAAATGAAGGATTTGGCAGCCTGTACTTACCTTTGTAAACTGGATTTGGACTGTATCCTTTAACTTACTAATGCAAACACAAACTTGCCCTTATTCTCTTATGCAATCATATATATTTGCGTGAAACTTACAGCATGTATGACATCTACTGTACAATAATTTGCTTGCAAGTTCATCTTGTCGTGCAGTGCGGTGCCTTTTCCTCTCAAGAGTTCCCGCTCAGGTAACAGTTTCAGTGAGATTGCAGGTCTTGAGCGATGTCGCAGACTCAGACATCTCAGCGTGGCAAACAACAATCTGTGGAGGATCAGCGGCCTGGACGGACTTCCTCTCACACACCTCTGCCTTGTAGGTCCCATCGTCTTATTGCTTATTGACTACGTTTACATGCAGTCAAAATTCGGGTTATTGCTAATATTCCGGTTACTGAAACATTCGGAATATTCCGTTTACATGGTAATTAATCATTCAGGATATCTGGATCAAACCAGCGACGCACGGAGAACGTCATGACGTAATTTCCGCTTCTTCTTCCTGTATCCAAATTCAAAACTAATGCTGCTTCGCACAACATAGAATAGAATAGAATAGACTTTATTGTCATTGTGCTCAGGTTACAATGAGATTGGTTGGGATGTTCCCACCAAAGTGCAAAGGAAGCAATCAAAATAAGAGGAATAAATAAGTATAAAAAGCACAGTATAAAAACATAAAAGCAATACAAACAATGTATAAATAAAGTGCAACAAACTGTGACCCAAACATCACTCCCACATCATTAAAAAAAAAAAAAAACTTGGATTTTTTTACCTTTTAAAAAAAAAAGTCTTAAGAAGAAGAAGATATTTTCAACTTTTCGCTCACCTTCTTGTAAATCCAATGCCAAAATGTTCATATCCTTCATTACATTTATGAAGTGATTAGTCTCCTCCTCACTCCAAAAGTGTGGCGTGGTCTTGCGTTTAAGACCAGGATTCCTTGTGAACAGAACATGCTCAGAAAACAAACTCATGTTCCGTTTGATGGGGATATTCTGTTTGGCGTTTACATGACCCAATATTCGGATTTTAAAAAGAGTAACCCAGGGGTCATATTCGGGTTTTTAAAAACCGGAATATGAGCAAATTCGGGTTATTCAAAGGGGTTATTAGTTTAGTTTAGTTTAGTTTATTTCGGTCATGACATCACAAAAAAAAGAATAAAAATGACAACAAGAAAACGAATACACTGTTCAAAGAAAACATTACAATTTTTTATTTTTTTTCCCAATATACAAATACCATCTAGACCGAAAAAGGTGTAGGCTGAAGCAAAGCGTATTATTTGCCTACCCTCAAAAAGATTAATTAAAGTAATAAAATGAAAGCAAGAAGTAAGAGAAAAGACTGACAGTAAAACAAATTGCCTCCATGGGGATAACAAAAATTCCTCAAGAAATAAAAAAAATTTAAAATAAAGGTGCAGTCTACTTCATCCTTAAAAAATCAAATCAAATCACTAATTAAATAAATACCCAACTCAACATAGCAAGCATCACCACTCATTAATTTGATATAAAGAAATCATCATCGTTATTGGTGTTTACATGGCCGTGCAAATTCGGATTATTGCCAATATTTGGGTTTTAAAAGGATTATTGACTGCATGTAAACGCAGTCATTGTTAGAAGGACTGTAGCACCCTATTATGTAATAATTTCCTGAAAATGTAATAACGCCTGAAAATGTAATAAAATTTGCACTTTACTCAATTGAAAATGTAATAAAACCCTATAATGTAATAACTTCACCAATAATGTAATAAAATATCCTGACGGATATTATAATAACATTTTTACCAATAATGTAATACCTTATTACATTGTACTCAAAGTCTGCAATTTAACCCAATAGTCCTTCTGGTGTTTCAAATCCAGTGTGTATAACATTCTTAGATACTTAAAACACAAAATGTAGAACTTTGGACTGAAAATGAACATATATATTACATTATCTGTAATATCTGACATTATCAGTTTTTGGGGAAAAAAAAAAAAAAAAGACCCACCTGAAAATGTAATAAATTCCCAATAACGTAATAAGGTATTACATTTTCGGTAAAAATGTTATTACAACATCAGTCAGGATATTTTATTACATTATTGGTGAAGTTATTACATTATTGGATTTTATTACATTTTCGATTGAGTTAAGTGCAAATTTTATTACATTTTTAGGCGTCATTACATTTTCAGGAAATTATTACATTATAGGGTGCTACAAGGACATATCTGCTAAAACAGCTGGAGTTTCATAAGTAGAGATAAAAACTGTTATGCATCCGTCTTTGCAGGTCTTTCTGTTTAAATGTGTGTTTTTTTTCATGTCCTCAGTTTTACCTGTTTCATTTCCTGCCCCTTCTGTTCTCTTTATGTCGCTGTTTTGGCCACATTTTACCTTTCAGTAAAACCTTGGCTTTCCGTTTGAAATCTACCATATGGCCCAACAGCAGGGCCTTTTTCTCTCGCTCCCCGTCTACACGTGTGCGCCCCGTGTTGCTCACATGCATGTTCTGGTCCTTTATCAGTGTTTCCTGGTTGTCAGCAGCCATCGGTCTGGATGCAGCTGCCCCCGTCTGCAGCTCGGATACCAACTGCTGCTGTTTGACGGGGCCCTGGAACGAGTTCAGCACATCCTGTATCCCTCCCCGTATCCCCCCGGCATCCGTCTGAACCCGTCCCCGACCCCTCTTCCTCCCCTAACAGCATGCTACTGTCAGCCGGCCTGTTTTGCGGCCCATCACAGCGCTGACCCGGGGCTTCCCGGGACCAGAACGGTCACCCATCCCCTCTGACAGCCAGCGCTCCGCCAGCCAGCAACGCTTGGCAAGACGAGCGCGAGCTGCAGCCAAACAGCTAGATAACAACTTTCTGTGTCTGCGGAGTGGAGTGAGAACAGGGTTGACAAGAGACGAGTGCCCAGGTCTTGTTCTTTAGTTATTCAGCGTGCTGTTCTCGCACCTCGCCAGCTGTTTAGCTGTCAATCCCGGCCCTGGTGGGAGTTGGGAGTGAAGGAAGAACCTGCCATTCCAGGGGCGAGAAAAAGTTCAGGCAGCCCCGCAAAGAACAGCCGTGACACGTCCTTAATATTTATCAGTGAGAATAATTTAAGGTGTATAACCCAGACCTGTCTGGTTACCGGGATATTATCTCATCTCTGTCCAGCGAGGGAACCAACTGAGAAGGATTGAAGGCTTGGAGAACGTGAAGAGCCTGCAAGTTCTGGATTTGTCTCTGAATCGCATCACAAGTCTGTCTGGCCTCCAGAATCTAGACCGACTGGTCTCCGTCAACCTGGAGAACAACCAGGTACAGATAGAAGATAAAGACACATATAGGTATATAGATCATAGACAAATACGCAGACGTGCACTTTTTATGTGGAAATGTTTAGGAAATAGTCGAAATGTCGAGAAAAAAGTGGAAATGTTGAGAAAAAAGTGCAAATGTCGAGAAAAAAGTCAAAATTTCGAGAAAAAAGGTGAAATGTTGAGGAAAAAGTGGAAATGTTGAGAAAAAAGTGCAAATGTCGAGAAAAAAGTCAAAATTTCGAGAAAAAAGGTGAAATGTTGAGGAAAAAGTGGAAATGTTGAGAAAAAAGTCAAAATTTCGAGAAAAAAGTGAAATGTCGAGATTAATGTTGAAGTACAATTTCGAGAAAAAAGTGGAAATGTTGAGGAAAAAGTGGAAATGTTGAGAAAAAAGTCAAAATTTCGAGAAAAAAGTGAAATGTCGAGATTAATGTTAAAGTACAATTTAGAGAAAAAAGTGGAAATGTTGAGAAAAAAGTCAAAATGTCGAGATTAAAAAGGAAAATGAAAAAGGTAGAAAAAAAGGAAAAAAAGAAGAAAAAAAAGAGGAAAAAAAGAGAAAATAAAGAGAAAAAAAGAAGAAAAAAAGGGAAAAAAAGGTCAAACATTTTTTTAAAAAGCTTCATGGAGCTACTATGTAAGCTTTCTTCAATGCTACTAAATTAATTGAAATTTATTAGATCAGAATTAAAAAATAACTGCAGAAATAGGCCAAGAAACAAAGCACATGTAGAATATACAGGGTTTTTCCCAATCTTTTGCCTTAAATGTTTTGTAATAAGAACAAAAGTCTTGATTTTGTATCACATGCTGTGTATGCAGTATGGTAATTCATCTTTAAGCTCAGTCTGAACCTCGTTTCCTGCTTCAAATGGATGTGTCATTAACAGACGGGTGCAGAGATCGATGCAGAGCTGCTGCTGATCCATTCATTTGAATCAGGAAGCAGAGAAGCATCTAAAACATGCAGGACAGCTGCTGGGAGACGTCAAACAACTCTCCTTCACTTTCTCCGGTCCATGTTCAGTGTGATGGACACGGCAATACCAAACGGCACACTGACTTCTCAGCCTTTCAGTAGTCAGACTGACGGGAAATTGAAGACAATTGAAGACACTTTTAATTAAAGTACACACTCAAGTGTGTCAGTCACCAGGATCAAATTACTTTCGTCATTTGTTTTTTTTCTTCTTATGATTCTATTGAACCATAATTCAGAGGCAGCGTCTGATTTCCACAAGTCAGTTTTCAGTAAATTATTATCTATTCTTACTTTCATCAGTTTCAAGTTATTTTAGTGACCATTGTTGCTTTTTCTTTACTTAATTTCAAGGACACATTTGTCCACTTCTGCAGGAAATATAAGTTATAATATATATATATATATATATATATATATATATATATATATATATATATATATATATATATATATATATATATATTAAATATAAGTTTTACATTTGTAAATTGAGCTACTTTTTTTTTAGTTCCTCATCCAAACTGTGGAACCGCCTCTATGAGGATAAATTTACAAATTAAAAAAAAATTATACATCTAAAATAATAGATAAATATAGAACACTAATGTAAATTATCTTGAAACGCTAACAGAAACTATACCTTAATTATTACCAACTATATATTTATTATGACAAGCTATTGCTTAAATATCCAACTGCCTAAATTATGCTGTCCTCAATCGTGAGTGACCACATTTATTTTCTTCTCTTCTTTGTTCATTTTCTTTGTTTTGTTCGTTCGTTTTCTTCTTATTAGTATCTTTTTCTTTTTTTTTTTTTCTTTTCTGTAGTCTGCCTTTTGTTGAAAAGGTTAGGCAAAATAAGCCATGAGGCTTCAGCCCCCTTTTTCTTTCATTTTATTACTTATATATATATATATATATATATATATATATATATATATATATATATATATATATATATATATATATATATATATATATACCTGTGTGTATACATATACAGTGTGTATATGCAAATATCTTTAATGTAAATGACCAAAACAAAATAAACTAGTACTACTACTACTTATCAGCACATATTCAGACAGAGTCACAAAATGCCAAGCTGTTGGAGAAGTTTCTGCTAATAAGTTTAAAGAAATATTCTGTTAACAACTCTCAAAGTTGTGAAATAAATGTTCTGCAAACTCTTACAGAAATGTCCTCCCTGTAAAGTCTTAAAAAAGAGGAAATTACAGACTCGCTGCAAGTTGGGTGTAAAAGTTTTACTTGCACGAAGAGTTCAAACAGACAGTGTCCCAGAATTGAACTGCACAGCGAGGAGAGGAAACATCAGTCAGTTAAAACAAGAGTTAACGCCCCCTGCTGTTGCAGATCCTGTTGATGACTTCTGTCTTTGAGCGGTTGAATTACACGTCGACTACAAACAGAGACAGAATCCAAAACAGCTCATCTCATCTTGATGCAATTTATCCAACACAAGCAACGTAGTGCATTAAATCGTGAGAAGGGAGTGATTTTGGCCAAAGAAAGTGTTTAAGCATCTGTACCGGATATTTCTACGCAACATACTTTAATATTGGACAACGATGTAAGAGGAAATAGAGCTTAAGCCTATTATGAAATATCAGGAAACCCATTTAGACCCTCTGAAACAGGTCTAAACAGTTTAAAAAGAAATCAGATCCAGAGGTGGTAGTAACGAGTTACATTTACTTGAGTAAGTTTTGGGAAATGTTGTACTTTTAGGAGTAGTTTTGAATCACTATACTTTTTACTTTTACTTGAGTAGATTTGTGAAGAAGAAACTGTTCCTCTTACTCCGCTACATTAGGCTACGTTGAGCTGTTACTTTTCTTTTATCCCTTTTATCCGCGTACGCGTCAATCTCATGACATCACTGGGTGATTCTTTGGGAAAAATGTTTGTTTTTGCATGTTTTGTCACATTTACACAGACTCAAACACACACAGAGTTTCTATGAGTTCATGTTTGTTCTAGTTCTGCCTGGTTAAAAAAGAAAAGTACAAAGGCTTGAAAATTTGTGCTACTTGTGCTTTATTTATTTTTTTATTATTTTATTATTTTATTTATTTTATTATTTATTAAAGTACTTGAATTTACTTTAAAATTATTTTAATTTAAGCTATTTTTTATTTTTTATTAATTTTAATTAATTTTATTATTTTATTGATTTAATTTGCCTGAAGATGAAAAAAATAAATCAGACGTTACTCAACAGTTACTCAGTACTTCAGTACTTTTTTACTTTTACTCAAGTAATTATTTGGATGACTACTTTTTACTTCTACTTGAGTCATATTATTCTGAAGTAACAGTACTTTTACTTGAGTACAATTTTTGGCTCCTCTACCACCTCTGATCAGATCTCATATTAGTAAAGGTAAACTTTAACAGGTTCTATTTTCATTAATGACGGAAAGTACACGTAAAAAAAAGCAATGACTTGTATTTTTGTTTCAGATTCATGAAATTCAAGAATGTAAACATATTCATCATCTATCTCTGGTGAAAGACCTCAGTCTCACGGGAAACCCCGTACAGGTAAATAAGAGCCTTTAACCTTGACAATGCTTTATTTGTGAGTTTATTTAAGTTGCTGCTTCTCCTTATTCGTCTGGATTTAAGCTTTCATGATGACTTCTACTGTATGAGGCTTAAAGTGAGCTGGAGTTTTTTCATTTAGACTGAAAAAACTGGGGGGAAAAGTACGCTTCATGTAAAGAGCAGCTACATTGATTTTTTGTATGCTTTTTCCAAAAACTTTATTTATTTTAACAGGAGCAGCTTGATTACAGACTGGCGGTCATCTTCCTCCTGCAACATGTGGCCGTACTGGACCAAGAAATAGTCACTGCAGAGGAAAAGGTATCAATAGACACAAAAGATGATTACTAGTTTGATATTATGTATATGTTGAAGCCTTATGTGACGTTTGATTACTTATCTCTAATCCCAGGTGTCATCGGTGAACAAGTTTGACCCTCCGATGGAAGTGGTGGCGGCCGGGGATCACATGACCCAGTTAGTGTATCAGATGTTGCAGCCACAGGTCATTTATGACAGGTCTGGAGTCAGATTCTTCTACTTCTGGTTATTTAACTTCAGCCTTAATCAGTACTGGAGTTGAGGGGGGATGAGGGGGGATGGCATCCCCCCTGAAATAAAAACGGTCCAAATCATCCCCCCTGTAAAACTTCCATCCCCCCTTTCCATCCCTTATGTCATTTCATCAATGAATGTGGTTTTACTGCTATTTCAACATTTAGAGTCATCACCAGAAATATAACACCAGAAAAATAACTTATTTGACAATTTTCACCTGTTTCAAGTAGATTTTCACTTGAAATAAGTAGAAAAATCTGCCAGTGGAACAAGATTTATCTTCTCATTACAAGCAAAAAAATCTTGTTCCACTGGCAGATTTTTCTACTTATTTCAAGTGAAAATCTACTTGAAACAGGTGAAAATTGTTGTTTTTTCCAGTGACAAGTCTTGTTTTAAGTATAATGAGATTTTTTTTACTAAAATTAGACATTTTAACTAGAAATAAGACAAATATTCTTGTTAAGATTGTGAGTTTTTGCAGTGATCCATTTTACTTATCCTGTGAAGGACAGAGTCATATTGATAAGTTCAGAAAAGTGTTTTTTATTGTTGTGTTTTGATGTATTAGATGTAAGCCCAGTGGATATTTAAAGCTTACAGAAGGCTGCATTTAACTGCTGCTATGTCATTCCTGCAGTATTTCTGCAGGTGTTTTGGTCAGTGCTATTATTTGTAATATATTATATTATTTATAATCAGCACAAATTATCTGTCCCCATATGATAAAATCCACCATCCCCCCTGATTTTTTTTTACAACTAGAGTACTGGCCTTAATGCTATATTTTAGATAATAATGATGGAAAGTGTTGTACAGGAATAGTCTTAAAGTAGATGTAGTTTATATTCTACCACTAACTGACACGATATCTTACACAACAGCACTTGAAAGTGTCACCTGAGGCTCAGCATTAGTTGAAGTTGTAAATAGAGGTAGCAGGTGAAGATAAATATGTATTTTACATCCAGCTGGTTCTGTTATGTTTGTATCCTGAGAAGCTAAAACACATCTAAATAGGCTGCTGGCTGACGTATTTCAAAAGTGCACATTTAAGGCTGCTTTTCATTTCCTTCAGAATCATCTTGGATGAAGGTTTCAAAACTTTTCCATAATCAGGTTTTTATATTATAATACCTGGAAAGATGTTTGCAACCTTGAGTCATTCAGCCACAGAGCTATTGTTTTATTTACCTTCTGAAATAAGTCAATTAGTTCATGTATCAGCACTTCTCTTTCAGAAAACGTCTATCATCAGCTAATAAAAACTGCAGCCTCAGTCAATTTCCAATTCTTTTCCTCTTTCATGAGAAGAAATGCATCCATATTACCCACAAGGCTCTGCTTTTATTGACCGTAGGAGTGGCTTTTAAGAACAGAAAGGTTTTTACTCTGGCATCGTGGTGTCTCATTTCTTCATTTCTTGGAGGACGAGATGACCTGTTGTGACTCGGAGACTGTTCATCTAAATTGAAGGTTAATTAAAGCCTGGTTTGTGTGTGTGTGTGTGTTTCTGGGTGTGTGTTTCTGGGTGAAGTACGCCCCCGAGCGTAGAGACGCCCTACCCCATGCTGGTGCTGACGGGCCCGCGGGGCTGCGGGAAGAGAGAGCTGGTTCACAGACTCTGCCAAGAGTTCAGCAAACTCTTCGGTTACGGGTCAGTCCCAACATTTCTACATATGTGAAATTTTCTAACCCTAACATTTCTACATATGTGCTATAGCAGGGGTCGGCAACCTGCGGCTCTTTAGCGCCGCCCTAGTGGCTCCATGGAGCTTTTTCAAAAATGTTTTTCCTTTTTTTCTTCTTTTTTTTCTCTTTATTTTCTCTTTATTTTTATTTTTTTCCTTTTTTAATTTTTTTTCTTCTTTTTTTATTTTTTCCTTTTTTTCTTCCTTCTTCATTTTCCATTTTAATCTCGACATTTCAAATTTTTTCTCAACATTTCAAATTTTTTCTCAACATTTCGAATTTTTTCTCGAAATTGTACTTCAACATTAATCTCGAAATTTCAACTTTTTTCTCAGAATTTTTACTTTTTTCTCGACATTTTGACTTTTTTTTCAACATTTCGACTTTTTTCTCGAGATTGTACTTCAACATTAATCTCGACATTTCGACTTTTTTCTCGACATTTCAACTTTTTTCTCAACATTTCCACTTTTTTCTCGAGATTGTACTTCAACATTCATTTCGACATTTCGACTTTTTTCTCGACATTTCAACTTTTTTCTCGACATTTTGACTATTTCCTCGATATTTCGACTTTTTTCTCAACATTTCCACTTTTTTCTCGAAATTTAAACTTTTTTCTTTACATTTCAACTTTTTTTTCGACATTTTGCCATTTGTCTTCATTCTAAGGCTTATACAAGACTTTTCATTTTTTGCGGCTCCAGACATATTTGTTTTTGTGTTTTTAGTCCAATATGGCTCTTTCAACATTTTGGGTAACCAGTAACTGCTCTGTTATCACAACACAAGTTCTTTATCAATTAATATAACGTTGCACAGTTATCAGGATACTAAAACAGCTACTTTTATACACATTTGTTATATCTGTGATGGAAAATTTAGCCTTGGTCACTTGATTAAACCAAAACTGCAGAGAGCAGTGAAATATAGCCTTGGCCCAACTACTGTAAGCTGAAAAAAAGATTAACACTGACCTTAAAGATGTTTTTATCTACTCAAATCATAAGAATAAATCATCATTTATGCCTTAAAATCATTATACTTCATTTGTTTCATTGTCATTCTGCATTGAGACGCCTCATGTATGTTTTGACCTGATCTGGATCATTTCTCTCAAGTCTAATTCTTACTAACTTAGACACTCAGTTTCAGTCCAGTTATTCACCTAGTTGGAAAGAACGTATTAATATCTTAAACATAATCCTCCTCTGGAACATTGTCGGGAATTTCCTATTAAAGACACTCAAACACCCACTCAATGTTACGGCTGCAGCTATAATATATATTATATATATAATATCCTATAATATCTGGCATGCAGTAGCACAAAAAAACAACACACACATGCAAGAGATCTGACTTTCACCTGGTCGTTGGTTTGACCGTCTGGAACCGTCTCCAGAGCTTTGTTTCTGGCTCTTAACCCCCCGCCCGCCCGCCGGCCTTCTTTCAAGGCTGCAGATTTAAGATTATTACATCCTCACACTTAGTAAATCAAAAGGTGGGATATAATGCGAGCAGGCTGTGAGTCCCTCTGCTCTACACATGTGTGCGTGTGTTCACAGCATCTGTCATACCACGCGGGGGCCGTACCGCGGAGAGGAGGACGGGATAGATTACCGCTTTGTGAGTGAGGACGACTTTCAGCATATGATTCACATGGTGAGTTGGCTGGAAATTTAACTTTTTAAGATCACATGACCCGAGAAGAGAATTAACTAGAAAATTTCTTGAAATTTTGATATGGGCATGCCCTACTGTCCATTCGTCCCCTCTTGCTGCTTTGGTTTGGGGCTGTAGTGGTTGTGTTTAGGTTGGTTTTATGTCAGTTTGAGATGTTTATGGTTGCATTTCATTCATTCCTGTGCTCCCAATAGTTATTAATGGGGCGCACTTTTTGGCGTCTAGCGCCCCCACAGTAACGCTTTTGACTGAGAAAAGTAATGCCCATCGAGGCACGATGGAGACGCATCTAACGATGTATGCCATGCATGGGTGCACGTTCCAGTTCGGGCTACGTTAACGGATAGGTTTTTTTTCCACCATGGTAAAAAACCCCATCCGAATGAATGGGGCCATTTAGCATGGATTTTGATGTAAAATGTCCTTAAATCACAGCTTCATGAAATTTGAATATGTTGTAGTCCACAGCGAGTTGAGTTTTGAAACATTTTAATCATGTCCCTACGATAACCTGTTGCCTAGCAACAAGCGTCCAAAGCAAAATGGAAATAAAAAAAAAAAAGAAAGGTAAATATCGCAAAAACTGTAATAATTGGCATAATGAGGTTGTACGGTCCGTTAGTGCCAATCGGGCCGAGTGTTTGAAAGTTTGAACGATGTCTCTACGATAAAGTTCGGCCGAGCAATAAGCATTCGAATTTTTGCCTTTTTTTTTGCTTTTTTAGCATCTAGCGTTGCCACGGTAACACTTTTGACTGAGAAAAGTAATGCCCATCGAGGCACGATGGAGACGCATCCAACGATGTATGGCATGCATGGGTGCACGTTGCGGTTCGGGCCGTATTAACGGACGAAAAAAGAGTGCGGAATAATAATAATAAGGAAGAAAAGGGAAACCTTTTCTGTATACTAATATATCGCCTTCATTTTACAAGTTTTTCCGGCCGTGTTTTATTTTTGGGGGATTTTTTTTTCCCACATCAGAGCGGGGTCATGCTGTACACCCGCTGGTGCGCAGTGGGACTTTTGCGACTTTAGCTTGTTAGCAAAATGCTAGCAACATTACCCTTTGGGCCATTCTGGACGATTGCAATATGGTCATGCCACTACTTGGCATGCCCATAATAACACCCTCTGAATTTTGGGAGGGTTTAAACTCAAAGCACAATTATTGCTCTTGGAGACATAAATCCTTCATATAAAAGGAAATACTGACCCACAACTCAACTTAACGGGTGCCGTGTATTTGAAAGCTGCAGTAAATTCACACACCGACTTCACCCGCTGGCTTTAATGAGTTTAGATTATTAGATTTCCTTGGGTGAATTGATTTTGACTTTAATTGGCTAATTTTTTAATTTTTTTTCCTCGTCTTTTGTTGTTTTGTATTTAAAAATGAAAGGTATTCATTGAATTTAATTTCAGGATGAGTTACTGAGCCGTGTCCTCCAACTATGTCTGAGACGACTAACAAGTGTTAAAACGAAAACGGGGTCACGCATCCGTCTCCCTCCCATCCCTAAAACTGTCAGTGCGAATGCTTTTAAGGCGGCGCAGCCATTAAATCATCAGCCTAAACTTTGCTTTGTAAAAAAAAACAATGTGTCATTGGACCGTGGGCCGTTTGGCGCTCCATCTTGTGTCCGTGTCAAGGTGGCGGTTATGTAAGGATGTCAGAGGATTATTTATAGAGACCTGGCTCTCATGGTGATTTACACAGGAAGGACTTTTATGTTGGGATTGATGCCTTTTGTCTTTCCTGGCAGAGTTTTACTTTACGATCAGCTCTTCCTCCTGTTTTATTCATGCGTTCGTTTAGTCTCTCACTTCTCGTGTTGTGAGATGCTTCTTTGTGGAACCAGCCTCGGTTTTTTTACTGTTCATTCTCTCACCTTTTACATGTCGGCTGCTGCCGTCAGTCCTCTGTATGCACTCATAATCTCTTGAAAGCAGCTCTTGTATCTGGCAGACTATATATCTTATCCTTAATTTACAATATAGTGAGTCTGAGTTTGTCTTTTTTGCACTGCAAAAACACAAAAAAAAGAATATTTGTCTTATTAGGGCCCGAGCACCTTCAGTGCGAAGGCCCTATTGTATCTGTAGGAATTTTTCTTTCTTTTTTCTTTTTTCTTCTGACAAAAGGATGGCCTTTTTGCCCCCCTAAACGTGCCCCATAAGTCACCAAATTTTGCACGCAAGCCAGGCCTGGCGAAAAATGTGATATTTAACGTTTGCATTAATGGGCGTGGCCTAATGGCTCAACAGCGCCCCCTAGAAAACTTTGCGCCTCAAGCCCCACAATACGGTTTGACGTACATGCACGAAAATCGCTACACACCTGTATCAGTACACAACTTAAAGAAAAGTCTCTTGGCGACATGGCCGAAACCGAACAGGAAGTCAGCCATTTTGAATTAATCGTGTCACTTTGGCGCAATTTATGCCATTCCTTCGGCAGTTAATACGGCCCGAACCGTAACGTGCCCCCAAGTGTGTTATACATCAAAACGTGCGTCTCCATCCTGCGACAACACGCATTACTTTTCTCTTTCAAAAGCGTTACCGTGGCGACGCTAGACGCCAAAAAGCGCGCCCACCCTTCATCTGGTTGGTTCAGACAGAAAAAACTTTGTGCCTCAAGCCCCATAATACGGTTTGACGTACATGAACGAAAATCGGTACACACCTGTATCATGTCGCAACTAAAAGAAAAGTCTCTTGGCGCCATGGCCGAAACCGAACAGGAAGTCGGCCATTTTGAACATTCTGAATTAATCGCGTAATTTTGGAGCAATATGAGCCATTCCTTCAAGAATTAATACGGCCCGAACCGTAACATGCCCCCAGGTGTGTTATACATCAAAATGTGCGTCTCCATCCTGCGACTACGCGCATTACTTTTCTCTTTCAAAAGTGTTACCGTGGCGACACTAGATGCCAAAAAGCGCGCCCCCCTTCATCTGATTGGTCCATATTTGATAGTTCCCCAAAAGTCACCATATTTTGCATGCAAGGCCGGCCTGGCGATAAATTTGATATTTCATGGTTTGTATTAATGGGCGGGGAAAAATGGCTCAACAGCGCCCCCCGGAAAACTTTGTGCCTCAAGCCCCACAATACGGTTTGACGTACATGCACGAAAATCGGTACACACCTGCATCATGTCGCAACTTAAAGAAAAGTCTCTTGGCGCCATGGCCAAAACCGAACAGGAAGTCGGCCATTTTGAATTAATTGTGTAATTTTGGTGCAATTTATGCCATTCTTTCGGCAATTAATACGGCCCGAACCGTAACGTGCAACCAGGTGTGTTATACATCCAAATGTGCGTCTTCATCTTGCGACTACGCGCATTACTTTTCTCTTTCAAAAGTGTTACCGTGGCGACGCTAGACGCCAAAAAGCGTGCCCCCCCTTCATCTGATTGGTCCATATTTGATAGTTCTCCAAAAGTCACCAAATTTTGCATGCAAGCCAGGCCTGGCGATAAATTTGATATTTCATGGTTTGCATTAATGGGCGTGGCCTAACGGCTCAACAGCGCCCCCTAGAATACTTTTCTCTGCCATAACTTTTGAAAGGTTTGACATAAAGAGTCGTGGGTGGTGTCATGGGACTCGGTATTGAGTCCTTGACCATAATTGGTGAAAATTAGCCCCGCCCCTTCTTCGGATTGGTTGTCCCGATTTTCTGCTATAACTTTTGAATGGTTTGACATAGAGAGTCCTGGGTGGAGTCATCAGATTCTGTATGGAGTCCTTGACCTTCATTGGCCTGAATTAGCCCCGCTCCTTCTTCTGATTGGCTGTCCCTTTTTTCTGCTATATCTTTTGAATGGTTTGACATAGGAAGTCGTGGGTGGTGTCATTTCTGATATGCTTATGGGGGCGGTGGCCGTGAGTGCGAGGGCCCGTTCATCGCTGCTTGCAGCTTTAATTTCTAGTTAAAATGTCTAATTTTTAGTCAAAAAATCTCATTACACTTAAAACAAGAGTCATTACCAGAAAAATAACTTGTTATTTGACAATTTGCACCTGTTTCAAGTAAATTTTCGCTTGAAATAAGTAGAAAAATCTGCCAGTGGGACAAGATTTATCTTCTCATTACAAGCAAAAAAATCTTGTTCCACTGGCAGATTTTTTCTACTTATTTTAAGAGAAAATCTACTTGAAACAGGTGAAGATTGTTGTTTTATCCAGTGATGAGTCTTTTTTTAAGTGTAATGAGTGAGATGAGATTTTTTATTGAATACTTATACTTATTTCTAGTTAAAGTGTCTCATTTTTAGTCAAAAGAAATCTCATGACACTTAAAACAAGACTCATCACAGGAAAAAACATCTTGTCCCACTGGCAGATTTTTCAAGTGCAACATTTACTTGAAACAGGTGAAAATTGTCAAATAACAAGTTATTTTTCTGGTAATGACTCTTGTTTTAAGTGTTTTGACTAAAAATGAGACATTTTAACTAGAAATAAGACAAATATTCCTGGTAAGATTGAGTTTTTCCAGTGTACGATTACCTTCCAGGAAAAAATGATCATATCCATGGGATTCATATGAGACCCAAAGCAATTACGTCAATTCTTATTTTTATGCTGAAACTTTTGAAAACATGAATGGAGACCGAGATTTTTGCTGCTATTTAATGTTGTGAAATGTTTTACTTTCAGCCGTAAGCATCTCGATACTGGTAAATTCTACCATTTAAATCAGACGGCTTCAAAAAGGCATCCAAAAGGTCGGGGGGGTCGTGTGTGAGGAGTAACAAAGAGATTTTTACCCCGACTATCAGGTCAAAAGTTCAGGTCCCAGGTGGGAAAAGGCCCTGGGGTTGTTGATCCTGAAAGAACGCTGGAGTTACGTGTTCATGTGTGTCAGCTATCAAGAGTAACACAAACAAGCTACAACAAGATAGTATGGTAATAAGCTGTGTGTTGTTATTTCAATCTCCTGTAAGGGTAAGTTTATCCAGACCATGCAGTACGAGGGTCATCAGTTCGGCCTCAGCAGAGATTCAGTCGAGGGTTTGGCGAGAGACGGACTGGCCTGCTGCACGCACATGGAGCTAGAGGTATGTGGGTGGAAAAAAGGGTTGTTTTTTGTTTTAAACTTTATTTTTTAAAGATTTTTACATTGTGGAGATTACAACAAAAATGTAACAGTGTCATAAAATCAAAAGCAAAGCAAAATAAAAGGAAGAAAAATAACAAAAGTGCACAGATAGGAAAAACAGGTTGGGTCACTGAGCCAATCTGATATCAACATGGCAGCATTGGAAGTTCCTCCATCAAAAATCCCAAACAAAAATCCTAGGGTTAGGGTTAGGGTTAGGCCAGGGGTCGGCAACTGAAAATGTTGAAAGAGCCATATTGGTACCAAAACACAAAAAACTAATATGTCTGGAGCCGCAAAAAATGAAAAGTCTTGTATCAGCCTTAGAATGAAGGCAAATGGCGAAAGTCGAAATGTCGAGAAAAAAGTCGAAATGTTGAGAAAAAAGTCGAAATGTCGAGAAAAAAGTCGAAATGTCGAGAAAAAAGTCAAAATGTTGAGGAAAAAGTCGAAATGTCGAGGAAAAAGTCGAAATGTTGAGAAAAAAGTCGAGATTTTGAGAAAAAAGTCTAAATTTTGAGAAAAAAGACGAAATGTTGAGGAAAAAGTCGAAATGTTGAGAAAAAAGTCGAAATGTTGAGAAAAAAGTCAAAATTTCGAGGAAAAAGTCGAAATGTCTAAAAAAAAGTCGAAATGTCAAAAAAAAGTTGAAATGTCAAGATTAAAAAGGAAAGGAAGAAAAAAAGAGAAAAAAGGGAAAAAAAAGAAGAAAAAAAGGTCAAACATTTTTGAAAAAGCATGCGGCTCTAGAGCCGCGGGTTGCTGATCCCTGTCCTAGGCCATCAATTACACATTCATATATACCGACACAGAGGGATGTGAAGAACCTGTTCAACTGTTTATCTTCATAAATATCTACCTCCACATTCTCACAAAGATGTACACACACCTCCACACCCTCTTCCTCACCCATCAGAATAAGACGACCACTTCCACCAGTAAGTATTACATTTACCCATATTGAGGTTCAAGGAGGTTATTTTTTCCATAATATATATTTCATTCATAATTCCTGTCCATTCCTCTTTAGTCGGGGGCTCTTTAGTCAGCCACCTCCTTGTTGGAGCTTTTTTACTGGCTGCTAACTTTATTTTAATCAGGTATTTGTCACTTGAGTCAAGTGTGGAAGGGATATTCCCAAGATATATTATACTGAAATCTTGTGTGATCTCTAAAGCCATTATTGAGTTGATTATATTTGTTATATCCCCCCAGTAGGGCTGGATCTTTGGGCAGTTTCCACATTCCCTCCAGCATTTTCCACTTCCTGGCTGATCTTTCTGTGGATGTTTCATTTTCGGAGTGATGAAAAATCTTATCATATTTTTCCACGTAAATTCCCTCCATAGACCTGAACTTGAAGTGCTCAATTGGGTTTTACAAATGTTTGACCAATCCTTGTCTGATATTTTTATGTTGGCTTCCTTCTCCCATTTATGTTTAATATAAAGTATGGAGTTCCCATTTTGAGACTGTAAACATGCATATAGTCTAGCAATCATTTTTCTGATGGACTTGGATTTATATGAGTTGATAAAAATATTTATTAGGTCTATGTTGCAGCTGATTTTCTCTCAAAATGTTCACCGTTTGCTTATCCTTCCAGGGCGTGTTGAGTCTGAAGAAGACGTACTTTGAGCCTCAGTACATCCTGCTCCTCCCCACCCGGGTGGAGACGTACAAACACCACCTGGAGAACCGGGGAATCTACACCCCGGCGCAGATCGACGAGGCCGTGTCCCGTTTAGACCTCTACGCCAGAATCAACACGCAGCGTCCAGGATTCATTGATAAGATCATACCCTGTGGTACGAAACACCAAGTTAGCACCAAGTTAGCATTCTAGGGATTTGATGTCCTTGTGTAGATAATTAGACATACCGTATTTTCTGGACTATAAGCCGCACCTGCATATAAGCCGCATCCGCTCTATTGTTAAAAAAATAATTAAAAAAAGATATACAAGCCTCACCTGCATACAAGCCGCATCCACTCTATTTAAAAAAAAAGATATGCAAGCCGTAGATATTTATGTTGTTAGATTAGATATTACTACATGTACAGAAGGATTTTGAACTGTAAATGATGTACATGTTTGTACCTAAATAGATCCTTTCCTAACAGTGTCTTTTAACACGGCAGCAACTTTGCTGATTAAAACGGGACAGAACCAAGAGAAAATAACCGGTATTTATTTATCTATTTATCTGTTTGAAATCTGCTTCTACCTACTTCTATCTGCTAAAGAAGTAGCGTGTTCTTTTTTTCATTTATTTTGTCTTAGTTTTGATTCTAATTCCGGTTAGAGCGCCCCAGAGCGGTGGAAGAAAAATCCACAGAATAAAAAATGTTTAAAAAAGTCAAAAATTTGAGAAAAAAGTCGAAATTTAGTGAAAAAAGTCGAAATTTCGAGAAAAAAGTCGAAATTTTGAGAAAAAAGTCAAAATGTTGAGAAAAAGAAGTCGAAATGTCAAGAAAAAAAGTCGAAATGTCGAGAAAATGATCTATTTATCTGTTTGAAATCTGATTCTACCTACTTCTATCTGCTAAAGAAGAAGTAGCGTATTCTTCTTTGCATTTATTTTGTCTTATTTTTGATTCTAATTCCGGTTAGAGCGCCCCGAGCGGTGGAAGAAAAATCCACAGAATAAAAAAATCAAAAAAGTCAAAAATTTGAGAAAAAAGTCGAAATTTTGTGAAAAAAGTCGAAATTTCGAGAAAAAAGTCGAAATTTTGAGAAAAAAGTCGAAATGTCGAGAAAAAAGTCGAAATTTTGAGAAAAAAGTCAAAATGTTGAGAAAAAGAAGTCGAAATGTCAAGAAAAAAAGTGGAAATGTCGAGAAAATGATCTATTTATCTGTTTGAAATCTGATTCTACCTACTTCTATCTGCTAAAGAAGAAGTAGCGTATTCTTCTTTGCATTTATTTTGTCTTAGTTTTGATTCTAATTCCGGTTAGAGCGCCCCGAGCAGTGGAAGAAAATTCCACAGAATAAAAAATGTTTAAAAAAGTCAAAAATTTGAGAAAAAAGTCGAAATTTTGTGAAAAAAGTCGAAATTTCGAGAAAAAAGTCGAAATTTTGAGAAAAAAGTCAAAATGTTGAGAAAAAAAAGTCGAAATGTCAAGAAAAAAAGTCGAAATGTCGAGAAAGTTATCTGTTTATCTGTTTGAAATCTGCTTCTACCTACTTCTATCTGCTAAAGAAGAAGTGGCGTATTTTTCTTTGCATTTATTTTGTCTTAGTTTTGATTCTAATTCCAGTTAGAGCGCCCCGAGCGGTGGAAGAAAAATACATAGAATAGCCGCACATTTGTACTGTATAAGCTGCATGGTTGAAAACCTATGAAAAAAGTAGCGGCTTATAGTCCAGAAAATACGGTGTATTCTATTAATTATCCAGTTAATGTTTACTGCCATATAGAGGGCAATAAATGTTTGTAATTCATTTGAAGTATTAATGAGCTTTAAGTTATAATCCATTCCCAGGGGAGGTATTTTGATTCTACTTTTGGATTTAATGCACATGATGCGATAAGCTGGACGGCCTGCTGCCCCTGCTCCGTTTATTGCCACCGAGATTTCTCGCAAAGTGCAGTCCAGGCATAGTGTGAGATGGATTAACTTACTTCACTAAAATCCATACACAATACCTCCTAATTACCACGTGTATCAAAGACACGCAGCTGCAGAGCAGCGGCGTTTATCTCTCCTCATGATAGCAGGCAGACATGTTAGCTGGTTTTTTTAATGAGATGAACATGCAGCGATGGCGAGGCAGTCATCACTTTCACGCGCCGGCTGCCTGCACCTCATTACACCGAGGTCACCGCGGCCATATCTTTGATTCATTGCCGTTTGATGTTATAGGCGTTGGCTGTGCTGGAGAATACGTTGATGGTGTGTGTGTTTGAGTAGATGACTGGGAGGACGCCTACCGGACGCTACGGCAGACAGTAAAGGAGTACTTGTTGGTGGATGGGGATGACGGACGGAACGACAGCAGAGCATCTTTACACAGTATGTCCATTCACAGTACCATTTCATATGTTACAGGTGCTTTACACAAGTAGGCCGCTACTTTTACCTGTTTCCTGTTATAGAGGGAATGTGCATAGGGTTGCCACCCGTCCCGTAAAATACGGAATTGTCCTTTATTTGAGAAAAAAATGTTGCGTCTGGTATTGAACTAATACGGGACGCGATTTGTACCGTATTTTCATTAAGCCTTTATATACACACGTCTGTCACACACACATTAACACTAAATTTAACAATAATGAACAAAATAAAACACAGGAAACATTAAGGCGAGCAAAATCTTTTTGGCGGGACAACAGGACCTGCTGCGTCTGTGCCCAGATCTTTATATGTTATTATATTTATATGGGGTTGGAAATTGGGAATTAGAAGTTGCGTTCCGTATTGAACCAATACGGACATATATTATGCTCTTATTTATTGGTGTCATAATATACAGGTGAAGGTCGGAAAATTTAAATATTTTGCAAAACGTCATTCATAGTAAATTTAACTAAAGGTGAAACAAATATATTATTTCCCACTACATTCAAAGTGAGATATTTCAAGCCTTTATTTGTTATAATTTTGTGATTATGGCAAATAAAAAATAAATTAACTAATAAATTAACTTTTACACCATATTCTAGTTGAATTATTGAAATAAATTAACTTTTACGCCATATTCTAGTTGAATTATTGAAATAAATTAACTTTTACGCCATATTCTAGTTGAATTATTGAAATAAGTTAACTTTTACACCATATTCTAGTTGAATTATTGAAATAAATTAACTTTTACTCCATATTCTAGTTGAATTATTGAAATAAATTAACTTTTACACCATATTCTAGTTGAATTATTGAAATAAATTAACTTTTACTCCATATTCTAGTTGAATTATTGAAATAAATTAACTTTTACACCATATTCTTCACCTGTAGGCTATATTTTACATCTGGGCTGATGTGGACATACATACATAGGAGGATATTTCAGTTGCTATATGGTTGTATGTCTGTACAGTCATGCAAATTCAATGCTATTAAAGCACTTTAATCAAAGCATTTTGTTTTTTCATATAAAATAAACACATTTCTTTGCAGTTTAGAAATTTTGGGGCTTTTTTTGGCTCCTGCGCTGCTGAAATCGGGGCGTCCCTTATTTCTATTTCTGAAAGGTGGCAACCCTAAATGCGCATGACGTCACAGATGCGACTTCACAGCGGGTTACGCCCACTGAGTGTCAGAAAGACTGAGTGTCAGCGTAAACTTTCAGTTTGAGCAACTGGAAAACATCTAAAATGTGAAAGAGCTGTTGTGCGATCGACTGTATTCATAGATTTAGCAAGAAATCGGAGTTATCGTTTTACAGACTGCCGAAAAATAAGCTTAAGAGATAAATGGATTGTAGCACCCAACAATGTAATAACGCCTGAAAATGTAATAAAATGTGCACTTAACTCATTCGAAAATGTAATAAAACCCAATAATGTAATAACTTACCCAATTATGTATTAAAATATCCTGACGGATATTGTAATAACATTTTTTAAAACACAAAATGCAGAACTCTGGACTGAAAATTAACATATATATTACATTATCAGTTTTGGAAGAAAAAAAAGACCCACCTAAAAATGTAATAAATTCCCAATAATGTAATAAGGTATTACATTATCAGTAAAAATGTTATTACAATATCAGTCAGGATATTTTATTACATTATTGGTGAGGTTATTACATTATTGGATTTTATTACATTTTTGATTGAGTTAAATGCAAATTTTATTACATTTTCAGGAAATTATTACATTATAGGAAATTATTACATTATAGGGTGCTATATGGATCGCTGCAATTCACAGAAACAACTGGATTCCAGGCACCGAAACGTGGATTTGTGGTTCCCATTTTGAATCAGGTAATGTTGGATTTTTGGGTAGCTAACGTTAAACAGTCAAATCATAAAGTTCGGTGTCCTCATCACTTTAATTTCTACAACAAATCCTGTCTTGAAGTCGGACCAAGCGTCAAGACTTTTGTAAGCCTTCAAGCTTTGCTTCGTGTATTTCCCCGGCGTAGAAATTAAGTACATATAAATATCAGGAAACTGGATTCGTGGCCAAACATTAATGTCCATGGACCACTGGTTCTTGGTAACTGTACCAAATATTAATGTCCATGGACCACTGGTTCTTGGTAACTGTACGGGTCACTGTCAAGTCCAACTGACGCTAATTTAAGCCGATAATCAGCTGTTATCCCGTCTTCTCCACTAGTTGCAGCCATTTTTGCCACTCAGTGCGAGTAAGGGCGCGTAAGTGGGGAAGTGACGTCACTGTTCCTCAATCTACTTCCTCAGGTGTTCCTGAGGAAGAGTCCTTACAAACACCAGGAAACTGGACCATATTACACCGGTCATGAAATCACTACACTGGCTTCCAGTTAGTCAAGGGATAGAGTTTAAAATCTTCCTGCTGGTCTACAAAGACCTGAATGGTCTTGGACCAAAATACATGGTTGATCTGTTAGTTCCTATGAAGCTCCCAGACCCCTGAGCTTCATCTGGATCTGTTAGTTCCTATGAAGCTCCCAGACCCCTGAGCTTCATCTGGATCTGGTTTGTTGTGGTTCCAGAACCAGAACCAAGCAAGGTTCATCAGCGTTCAGTTATTCTGCTCCTCACCGGTGGAACAAACTTCCTGTAGACCTGAGGTCTGCTCCAACTGTAGATCCTTTAAATCAGGACTAAAAACATTGCTGTTTCATTAAATACTTACCTGCTGTACTCTACTGCCCTTACTTTTTATTATTCTACCTCTTTTCTTATCATTTTATTTCATTTTATTTGTTATTTGCTCTTTAATTGTGTCTTGCTGCTTTTAATGTTGATGTAAAGCACTTTGAATTACCTTGTGTTGAATTGTGCTACACAAATAAACTTGCCTTACCTTGCCTTCCTCATGTTTCTCTTCTCCATCACATCTCCATCGTCTTCAAGGTCCCTAAAAGTCCATCTGTGACCCACTAATGTGGATTTTGCGACCTGTGCGTGTGAAATTAACATCAACATTAACGCCTCTGCTCGAGGTTCAGCAGCTGCACTGCAAAAACTCAAAATCTTAACAAGAATATTTTTCTTAGTTCTAGTTAAAATGTCTCACTTTTAGTCAAAAAATCTCATTACACTTAAAACAAGACTTGTTATTTGACAATTTTCACCTGTTTCAAGTAAATTTTCACTTGAAATAAGTAGAAAAATCTGCCAGTGGAACAAGATTTATCTTCTCATTACAAGCAAAAAAAATCTTGTTCCACTGACAGATTTTTCTACTTATTTTAAGTGAAAATCTACTTGAAACAGGTGAAAATTATTGTTTTTTGAGTTTTTGAGATTTATTTGACTAAAAATGAGACATTTTAACTCGAAATAAGACAAATATTCTCGTTAAGATTTTGAGTTTTTGCAGTGTGAGCTCTGCAGCGTAGTGAGACGATGGCGAGATGATAACATGACATCCATCTTCCTTTAAGGTCCTGATCCAGAGAAGAAACCCCCGTCTCAGCGGTTGGGCTCCCGTCCAGGTTCTGCCTGCGTTCCCCGTTTCACCAGGACCGAGGCGAAGCCCAGGCCCGAGGAAACCCCTGCTGTGAGTTACAACTTTGTTAAATCAAACATTTATTGGTGACCAAAACCGTCTGGGAATTTTGAACATTTTTATTGCAGTTGATGGAAAAGTAATCTTCTGTGGTACTTTTTTTTTGGTTTTCCTCTTCCTTTTAATCACGTTCACCATCACGTTTCCTCTCCTTTATCTTTCGCCTTTCGTATTGGCCCAAATATAAGACGGTGTTTTTTGCATTGAAATAGGACTGTAAAAGTGGGCGTCGTCTTACATTCGGGGTCTAGACGTTATATCCATTCACAACACTAGATGGCGCCAGATATCTTTAAAGCGAATGCTGAACTTAACTCCCCAGGACAAAGCGAACCTGCCACTATAAATGATTTATGTGAAACCATGTTAGAGTCTCTTGCTTTTTAAGAAACAATCTTGCTACGCTTATACATTTTTGTTGAAATGTCAACCCCTGTGATTATTTTATTTTGTGATTATTTAAATTTATTTTATTTATTTTCTTTTTATTTAAATTTAGAAGTTTATCTTGGAAAAAATGTATAGTTACATATTCGCTTGTGTGTTGTGAACTTTTGTTTCAGTTGCAAACTAATGTTTCCTCAAAGGAATTTTGTAATTTTGAAATGTTGAATAAAGTTTGTTAAAAAAAAAAAGCGAACCTGCCACGAAGAAGAAAAATAAAAATAGCAGTAGCATGAAGAAGAAAAATAAAAAATAGTATAAGAAAGAAAAGAGAAGAAAATAACAGAAAAGATAACAGAAAATGGAGAAACGTAGCGACAATCTGGAGAAAAGTGGGTCGAAGAAGTTATGATGCAAACTTCAAGATCATGATTTGAATGAGGCAAAATAACATGCTTTTTCTCTCGAATATATTGTTATAATTATTTGTTTCAGATGTACTGTAATCATTTTCTGTATAAAAATTTAATTTGGTGTTTAAAAAGTCTTTTTTCAAACTTGAGTCTTGAAAAAGAGGGGGTCGTCTTATAATCAGGGTCGTCTTATATTTGGGCCAATACGGTAATTTTCTCGTCTTCTCCCGTCTCTTTCCTTGTCCTGCAGGAGCGCGCCTCTCTCCGGACGCGGGAGCAGCTGCTGAGAGAGGCTTTGGCGGGGATTGGTCCAGGGATTGGTCCAGGGGTCTACAGCCAGCTCTTCAAACGGTGCACATAAGTGGCAGCCACTCCACCGCACTCTCATGCTTAATTTTAAGTGGGCACTCTCAGTTAGGCCAAATTGGTCTAATTGCAGCACTCATCCCACAATAACTGCATTTTGATGATTTATTTTGAATCTGAAAAGGGAATAAATGAAGTGGCAGGTGTCCATATTATATGAATTTAATGGTTTGTTAATATGTCTCTTTTAGCGGCACTCTCTTCACCCACCGGTTGTAACTCCGTCAAATGTCATTAAGAAGATAAAATGTTTGGACTGTGAAGGATGTGTTAATAACTGATAACTGGTGAAGTATAAAGGTTGTTTTTCCTCCGACAGGTCCCCTGAAACAGGACAACCTTCCTTCCCTAACAAGGATCCCGGTGGTCCTGGTACCCTCCGTCCTGAGCGTAGCAGGGCACAACAGCAGCACAGATTCAGGCAAGATTACCTGTTCTGTCACGAGCAAAACGTAGGAAAATAACAGATGTGTCTCATCGTTGCATTAGTTCTGCTCTGACGAGGTGAAAGGATTCAGAGCGAGTGTTAATGTGAATTTAGGAGCAAAACGGTGCCTGTCTGGAGGTTTTCTTTTGGCTTTTTTGGCCTGATTTTTCAAGCACTGTTCACTTTTAAAGAGCTTATTCTACTGCTAGAAGCAGTACTCGACTTGTAAAAAAGAATCAGGGTGGATGGTGGATTTTATCATATAGGGACAGATAATTTGTGCTGATTACAAATAATATAATATATTACAAATAATAGCAGTGACCAAAACACCTGCAGAAATACTGCAGGAATGACATAGCAGCAGTTAAATGCAGCCTTCTGTAAGCTTTAAATATCCACTGGGCTTACATCAAATACATCAAAACACAACAATAAAAAACACTTTTCTGAACTTATCAATATGACTCTGTCCTTCACAGGATAAGTGAAATGGATCACTGCAAAAACTCAAAATCTTAACAAGAATATTTGTCTTATTTCTAGTTAAAAATTTTTAAAATTCTCATTTTTAGTCGAAAAAATCTCATTACACTTAAAACAAGACTCATCACTGGAAAAAACAACCATTTTCACCTGTTTCAAGGAGATTTTCACTTAAAATAAGTAAAAAATCTGCCAGTGGAACAAGATTTTTAGACATAGATAAATCTTGTCCCACTGGCAGATTTTTCTACTTATTTCAAGTGAAGATTTACTTGAAACAGGTGAAAATTGTCAAATAACATAATAATAAGTTATTTTTCTGGTAATGACTCTTATTTTAATTGTAATGAGATTTTTTGACTAAAAATTTGCCATTTTAACTAGAAATACGTTTTTGCAGTGGAACAAGATTTTTTTGCTTGTAAAAATGAGATAAATCTTGTCCCATTGGCAGATTTTTCTACTTATTTCAAGTGAAAATTTACTTGAAACAGGTGAAAATTGTCAAATAAGTTATTTTTCTGGTGTTATTTTTCTGGTGATGACTCTAAATGTTGAAATAGCAGTAAAACCACATTCTTGATGAAATGACATAAGGGATGGAAAGGGGGGATGGCAGTTTTACAGGGGGATGATTTTGACCATTTTTATTTCAGGGGGGGATGCCATCCCCCCTCATCCCCCCTCAACTTCAGTACTGGCTAGAAGCCATGTGGGGAAAAAGCTAAACACACATGCTGTCAAATGCTTGGATAAACACAAGTGTGCCCTGTCATAACTTTGGATTGCGTTCATGTTATTCTAGATTCATGCGTGTGCGTGGATCCACATGCAACAGCACCGGTGGAATTGCAACATGACACATTAATTGAGTTAAATTGAGAGACACAAACACTTGAAATGTCAAAATTGACCTGATTCCTTTGGCCTCAGTCCTGAGAGGTTCTGTCATCACCGTCCTGGTGAAACATGACCCAAGCCTGCGCGGTATGTATTACTCATTCCTCCGGTGTTTCTGCGGATGGTTACGGATATCTGTGTACTTGTTGCCACCTCTATCAACAAGGATCTGTCTTCACCTGCAAGATGTTCTCACATATTCTTACAGACATGCACTGGGATTGTGATTTCATCTATTTATGCTATTTTTAGTGGCTCTCAGATCTGTTTGTGCTCATATTTGGACCCACTAGCGCAAGGGGTCGGCAACCCAAAATGTTTTAGAGCCATATTGGACCAAAAACACAAAAAATAAATATGTCTGGAGCCGCAAAAAAATAAAAGTCTTGTATCAGTCTTAGAATGAAGGCAACACATGCTGCATGTATATATATTAGTTATAACTGGGGGTAGATTTATTTTTCATTATGCAATTCGAGAAAAAAGTTGAAATGTCGAGAAAAAAAGTCTAAATTTCGTGAAAAAAAGTCGAAATGTCGAGATTAATGTTGAAGTACAATTTCGAGAAAAAAGTCAAAATGTCGAGAAAAAAGTCAAAATGTCGAGGAAATAGTAAAAATTTCGTGAAAAAAGTCGAAATGTTGAGAAAAAAGTTGAAATGTCGAGATTAAAAAAGGAAAAGGCAAGAAAAAAAGAGAAAAAAGAAAAAAAGGAAAAAAGAATAGAAAAAAAAGAAAAATAGAAAAAAATGAAAAAACGAGAAGAAAAAAAGAAAAGAGAAAAAAAAGGAAAAAAAAGAATAAAAAAAGGAAAAAAAAGAATAAAAAAAGGAAAAAAAGGTCAAACATTTTTGAAAAAGCTCCAGTGAGCCACTAGGCAGCGCTAAAGAGCCGCTCTAGAGCCGTGGGTTGCCGACCCCTGCACTAGCGCATCTTACTTATTTTCCTCTGTGATGCATCTTTTGTGACCTACCAGAAAAGATGCACAAAACGGATATTTAAATCTGTCCCTTTGCTTGTTTTGCGAGTAACTCCTGCTCCGTAATCTATCCAAGGTAACACAAGATGCTGAAGGCAAAGAGTCACCCTCACATTTTTATCACCTTATTGTTTGTTTTGGCTCATAAAGCCTGAATAATAAATGATTCTGTTCCCAGTAGAAGTGGAGAAAATTTTAAAAACAAGCTTTTATTTGTGATTTTTCTCTTCTTTTTCCTTGTTTTCTAAGCAGTTGGGCTGAATTTCGCAGCAGCTCCGATCTGTCCATTCCCAGTTCAGCCGGGGCCTTACTGGGACCCCTGGACGTCTCCATCCTGGGACAGGCCCTGGAAACCCTTAAAGGTGATTACGGTGTCTATTATTGTTCTGTTGGGTTTAAAGAAAGAAAGGGAGGAGAGATTTTTGATTTCCTTTTTAATCTAAATGTAGATAAATACTTTTAGAGTTTAAGACACTGGTTTTACTGGTCTGTCTTAACTGTATCATGTTTTCTCTATGACTACGTTTACATGCAGTCAAAATTTGGGTTATTGCTAATATTCCGGTTACTGAAACATTCTGAATATTCCGTTTACATGGTGATTAATCATTTGGGATATCTGGATCAAACCAGCAACGCGTGGAGAACATCATGACGCAATTCCCGTCATTTCCGCTTCTTCTTCCTGTATCCAAATTCAAAACAAATGCTGCTTCGCACAACTTTTCGCTCACCTTCTTGTAAATCTGGCTATCCTGGTACTTTCTACCGTCTACAAATGCAGAAATGTTCATATCCTTCATTACATTTACAGTATGAAGTGATTAGTCTCCTCCTGGTCTTGTGTTTCTCCGTGTTTATAAGAACTTCCTGGACTCAAAAGACCAGGATTCCTTGCAAACAGAGCATGCGCAGAAAACAAATTCATGTTCCGTTTGATGGGGATATTCCGTTTACATGACCCAATATTCTGGTTTTAAAAGGAGTAACCCAGGGCTCATATTCAGGTTTTTAAAAACCTGAATAAGAGCAAATTCGGGTTATTCAAAGGGGTTATTGGTGTTTACATGGCCGTGCAAATTCGGGTTATTGCTAATATTCTGGTTTTAAAAGGATTATTGATGCATGGAAACACAGTCTATGTATCAAGTAGAATGTTTTAATTTCAGACGATGTTGCTTCAAGTCGATCATCTGTCGCTGCGTCTCCGTCTTCCGAGAGACGGCCAGGATCCGATGTTAAGGCCGTCTTACCCCCGATCCCCACCGGACACAAGAGCCCCACCCCCCCGAGTCTGGCTCCTTCACCCGGACTCAGCCCGACCCCGCCGGCCGGCCACGGAGGTGCAAACACGGAGGGCTAGTTTTCAGGGAAACTGGAGTCACTAGAACCAAACAAAGTTGAAAAAGACTAAATATGATCATTCATTAAACATGAAACATCACTGAACCAAAACTGTTCGATTAAAATATAAACAGGATGTTCGTCTCTATTTCACTACAGACAAACGCAGGTTTGGATCAAATTTGGCAAATGCAAACAGGTGAGCTCAGACCTGACTGTCACAACTCGCCCGGTCCTGCGAGCCGTCGCCGTGCTGCAGCACGTCCCGGTATTTAGTGTATCGTCTGTCCATGAGTCATGACGTTTAAGTCATTTCTTTGATACTAACAAAGAAATGAAAGTTATAAATCAGGCTCATGCACTAATCATCTCTAGAAAGATAAATGCCTGAAGGAAACAGGTTTTTTTTTTAACTTTCTGAAGACTAAATGTTCATGTTCACATACCATTTATTGTCCTGACAGTTTTTTTATTGCTCAGTGATCTCATCATCAATGCTTTGGTAGTGACGTCTGGTCATTTTTATGTGCAGCTCGGCGTTCTAAACATTTATGATAATACTTAATTACCCTGCTTACTTTTCACGCATTTATTCAAACGTATCTGCATTCATACACTGCAAAAACTCAAAATCTTACCAGGAATATTTGTCTTATTTCTAGTTAAAATGTCTAATTTTTAGTCTTGACACTTAAAACAAGAGTCATTACCAGAAAAATAACTTATTTGACAATTTTCACCTGTTTCAAGTAAATTTTCACTTGAAATAAGTAGAAAAATCTGCCAGTGGTACAAGATTTATCTTCTCATTACAAGCAAAAAAATCTTGTTCCACTGGCAGATTTTTCTACTTATTTTAAGTGAAAATCTACTTGAAACAGGTGAAAATTGTTGTTTTTTTCCAGTGATGAGTCTTGTTTTAAGTGTAATGAGATTTTTTATTGAATATTTATACTTATTTCTAATTAAGATGTCTCATTTTTAGTCAAAATAAATCTCATTACACTTAAAACAAGACTCATCACTGGAAAAAACAACAATTTTCACCTGTTTCAACTAGATTATCACTTCACTTAGATTATCTGCCAAGGAACAAGGTTTTTTTTGCTTGTAATGAGAAGATAAATCTTGTACCACTGGAAGATTTTTCTACTTATTTCAAGTGAAAATTTACTTGAAACAGGTGAAAATTGTCAAATAACAAGTTATATTTCTGGTACAGTTTTAAGTGTAATGAGATTTTTTTGACTAAAAATGAGACATTTTAACTAGAAATAAGACAAATATTCTTGTTAAGACTGAGTTTTTGCAGTGTATGGAAGTTGTTGACAGGTGGTGAACAGTGAGCCGTTTCTGTCACATGTGACACAACAGTGGGTGGCGCTTCGCAGCGAGCAAGAGCTGTCATCTGTCGCAGATGTATGCACTACTTATTCAATGAACCCGTCTGCCAGGCTGCTCGTAGGTGCATGCATCTTTTGTTTCTAGGACTGTACCTGTGCCGCGCAGCTCAGCGTGAACACTCAGCGAGCACCTGGCCGTTCATCACCGCCTGTCTTCCTCCGAGGCGGCAGATGTTACAACCCCGTCATAATTCTCTGGGAGTTTGAGGCCAGACTGTGTCTCTCAGGCCCCTGGGGTCTAACTAACTGCTGCTGCTGCAGAAGAGCTGCAGCTCGTCGTGGACTAACATGTTGCATTTCTGCAACTAAGAGGTGGGTAGAGTAGCCAAAAATTGTACTCAAGTAAAAGTACTGTTACTTCAGAATAATATGACTCAAGTAGAAGTAAAAAGTAGTCATCCAAATAATTACTTGAGTAAAAGTAAAAAAGTACTTGGTGAAAAAACTACTCAAGTACTGAGTAACTGTTGAGTAACGTCTGATTCAAACAGACAAAAGTACAAAATAATCATATTCAGGCAAATTAAATCAATAAAATAATAAAATAAATTAAAATTAATAAAAAATAGCTTAATTTAAAATAATCTTAAAGTAAATTCAAGTACTTTAATAAATAATAAAAATAATAACAGAATAAAAAAATTAATTAAGCACAAGTAGCACAAAATGTCAAGCCTTTGTACTTTTCTTTTTTAACCAGAACTAGAACAAACATGAACTCATAGAAACTCTGTGTGTGTTTGAGTCTGTGTAAATGTGACAAAACATGCAAAAACAAACATTTTTCCCAAAGAATCAGTGATGTCATGAGATTGACGCGTACGTGGATAAAAGGGATAAAAGAAAAGTAACAGCTCAACGTAGCCTAATGTAGCGGAGTAAGAGGAACAGTTTCTTCTTCACAAATCTACTCAAGTAAAAGTAAAAAGTATAGTGATTCAAAACTACTCCTAAAAGTACAACATTTCCCAAAACTTACTCTAGTAAATGTAACGGAGTAAATGTAACATGTTACTACCCAGCTCTGCAACTATCGTTACATTAGATGGGTTGGTATGCGGGTCTGAGCCGGGAACTGCTCCTTCTCTTCCTGCTTTGTAGTAGTAGTAGTTCATTTGGTCGATCAGTTTCAATTGATACAATACATTGCATTTCATTTCCTTTCGTAGGAAAGAAATAATAAAAAAAAGAAGTAAAAAAAAGGAGTAAGGAATAAACCGACCAAAAGGTGTACAGGAAAATTAGAATATTGTGATTTTCTATAATGCAATTACAAAAACAAAAATGTCATACATTCTGGATTCATTACAAATCAACTGAAATATTGCAAGCCTTTTATTATTTTAATATTGCTGATCATGGCTTACAGCTCAAGAAAACTCAAATATCCTATCTCAAAAAATTAGAATATTCTGGGAATCTTAATCTTAAACTGTAAGCCATAATCAGCAATATTACAATAATAAAAGGCTTGCAATATTTCAGTTGATTTGTAATGAATCCAGAATGTATGACATTTTTGTTTTTTTAATTGCATTACAGAAAATAAAGAACTTTATCACAATATTTAAATTTTCTGAGACAGTCCTGTAGGCTGAAGCCTAAGATTATTGTGCTTATCCTTTTTAACTTTATTTACTTCATAGTTGATACTAATACAACAAGGACAAACAATCTACAACAGGGGTCGGCAACCCAAAATGTTGAAAGAGCCATATTGGACTAAAAACACAAAAAACGAATATGTCTGGAGCCGCAAAACATGAAAAGTCTTGTATCAGCCTTAGAATGAAGGAAAATGACGAAAGGCGAAATGTCAAGAAAAAAGTCGAAATGTCATGAAAAAAGTCGAAATGTCGAGATCAATGTTGAAATACAATCTGGAGAAAAAAGTGGAAATGTTGAGAAAAAAGTCGAAATGTCGAGAAAAGTCGAAATGTCGAGAAAAAAGTGGAAACGTTGAGAAAAAAGTGGAAATGTTGAGAAAAAAGTCGAAATTTCGAGAAAAAAGTCGAAATTTCGAGATTAATGTTGAAATGTCGAGAAAAAAGTTGAAATTTCGAGAAAAAAGTTGAAATGTCGAGAAAAAAGTTGAAATTTCGAGAAAAAAGTCGAAATTTCGAGAAAAAAGTTGAAATGTCGAGATTAAAAAGGAAAATGAAAAAGGAAGAAAAAAAGGAAAAAAAAGAAAAAAGAGAAAAAGAAGAAAAAATAAAAAAGAAGAAGAAAAAAAGGAAAAAAAAGGTCCAACATTTTTGAAAAAGCTCCAGGAGCCACTAGGGCGGCGCTAAAGAGCCGCATGCGGCTCTAGAGCCGCAGGTTGCCGACCCCTGATCTACAACAACAAAAAAACAGCAAAGAAAACACACATGCAAAACAAGAAGGAAGACAAACGTAAATGTGACAGAAAAATCAAGTAAAAAACAAACAGAAGACGGATCTCAGAAAAACAACTAACAGACATTTGTCAGTCTGCTGCCTATTTGAAGGTTGTATTTTTCCTCATGATTTTGAATTCTGAGGACAAAGACCCCACCCCCCCCAACCACTGAGAGATAAACATGTCTCGAGCTTTTCAACTCAGCATAACCCATCAAGACTAGCACATTTCACCTTAAAGAAAAGAAGGACCACATTTGTGAGAAACGCGGCGTCGGAGTTTGGGAAAGAGCTCCCCTGGCATAGGTATGCACGAGCCCATTATCAATTTCCACAAAGCTCAAGAACTCAGTGTTGCGAATACATTTTTATGACATTTGCCAGACTCGAGCAATGAAAGGGAAGAAGATTAATCTATATATTCTCCGGAAAGAATTGTGAGGGGGAGAAAAAAAATGCAAGTAATGAATGGTAAGAAGTATTTGGAGAGAGCGGTGCATCCGTTAAACTAACAGAGTGGATTTCAATTTTACCTCCGGAGCCGCACAAAGGTGTTGAAAGTTATTTCCGGCGTGAATCAGTTTGATTGAAATAACACAGTAAAACTCACGTCGACGGAGCTAAACTATGTTGTCCTTTTCAAACCCGCGCTATACTAAATTACCGTGGCACTATAGCATGTGCAACCACCGTGTCCATACGCGTCACTATATCTCTTCACAGGCCTTCACCTTTACTTTCTGTCACGCAAAGCTGCATAAAAATCAGTCTCACTGCTTCGGTGAATACTCTGAATGTGTATTTGCTTGGTTAAAAAGGTTAACTGTCTTGAGGAAGGTTGGTGTTTCACCGTTTGGAGATCAGATGTAAGGATGTTTCACCGTAAGAGATTGTTTTCAGACCTCTAATGTATTCAGTCGTGTTCGGCAGCCAGCGTCAGTTTAACATAATGATACTCTCACGTTGCCAGAGCTATTTCCACACTCCATTACACTGTGCCAACACAGGATAAAACTCTGCCTAAACCTGCCATCATTTCACATAATTCAGAAAATGATCTGGCGTGTTTGAATTCTTCTTTTTTTCTCAAGAAAATAATCCGAATCCCCGGTGTTTGGCCTCAATTGTGTTTCTTTGTTCAAATACATGATTTCAAAGTCAAACACAGACTCTCTCAGAGCTTAACTTAACTCCTCTTTTTCCACCAAGATCTCCTTCTCCTTCTCAGACCCCAGGGGCCGGATGTATGAAAACTTTGTAGCTTCATGAATAAAAATGTGTACCGGCGCATAGGCCAGGGATCAGCAACCGCGGCTCTAGAGCCGCATGCGGCTCTTTAGCGCCGCCCTAGTGGCTCCTAGTGGCTTTTTCAAAAATGTTTGACTTTTTTTTCTTCTTTTTTTTCTCTTTATTTTCTCTTTCTTTTTCTTTTTTTTCTTCTTTTTTTCTTTATTTTTTTTCTTTTTTTTTTCTTTTTTCCCTTTTTTCTTCCTTTTTCATTTTCCATTTTAATCTCGACATTTCAAATTTTTTCTCGACATTTGGACTTTTTTCTCGACATTCGACTTTTTTCTCGACATTTTGATTTTTTTCTCGACATTTCAACTTTTTTCTCAACATTTTGACTTTTTTCTCGAGATTGTACTTCAACATTAATCTCGACATTTCGACTTTTTTCTCGACATTTCGAATTTTTTCTCGACATTTTGACTATTTCCTCAACATTTTGACTTTTTTCTCAACATATCGACTTTTGTCTCGAAATTTGGACTTTTTTTCTTTTTTTTCTTTTTTTCTCTTCTCTTTTTTCCTTTTTTCTCTTCTTTTCTTCTTATTCTCTTTTTCTTCTTTTTTTCTCTTTTTTCTTCCTTTTTCCTTTCCTTTTTAATCCTGATATTTTGACTTTTTTCTCGAAATTTTGACTTTTTTCTTGACATTTCAACTTTTTTCTCAACTTTTTTCTCAATATTTTGACTTTTTTCTTGACATTTCGACTTTTTTCTTGACATTTCAACTTTTTTCTCGAAGTGCATAATGAAAAAAAAATCTCCCCCATTTATAACTAATATAGATACATGTGTTGTCTTCATTCTAAGGCTGATACAAGACTTTTCATTTTTTGCGGCTCCAGACATATTTGTTTTTTGTGTTTTTGGTTCAATATGGCTCTTTCTACATTTTGGGTTGCCGACCCCTGGCATAGGCAAAATCTTTATTCTCACATTTCCTTTTTTTCTTTTGCCAGATTTATATATAAAAAGTTGCAACTCTGTTTTATAAATCTCAATCATGGTGAAACTGAACACACATGCATCAACTCCCATTTTAGCCTTTTTGTTTTGGTATTAATCCACCATCGCGTCAAGGATAACAAGTCCGATATTTCCTCTCCTTAACTTTGCAAAGATGCGGCGGCTGTGATCTCCGAGAGAAGTTTCCCATTGATTCCTCGAGGCCTTTGTTCCCCCATGTCCACTTAAACCAAGTCCAAAGCTCCGCATGTCAATGTCTACATAAATTTTACGCTGCTCCGATGTTTTCGAAAACAACCCTGCAAATAAGAGCTTGTTTTTTATATTCTTAGAAGAAATGCAAAATGCAAATGTCCCCCTTGTGGTTCCACTATATTTTTCAACTTTTATAACTGAGGAATCAGTATGCCGACAGCATGTCGTTATTAGAGTAATGCTGGAGCACCGGTACACTGTTTGGCTATCGGTCAAGGGAAGAAAGAGAGTTGTGTATAAAACGGCATCGGTTCAATCGTTCATCTCGCTCCTTCCTGCAACACTTGGAGGAAAAGCAATCACAAGTTCAGTACTCTTCACCCCCGAGACTTGAGTAATTTAACTGTGCATGAGCGACCTGTGCGCGCCTTACGCTGCGAAAACCAGTTCACTCTGTGAGAGAAAAAGGGAAAAAAACAAAGTTGTTAAGAGTGCCGGGGACGATCAGTGATGGAGAACGTAATTTCATCTGGGCAGGAGCGTCGTGGATGTTTTATGTTGAAATGAGTATGTTCCCGCTCGTCCCTCCTCCTGTGCCGCGAGCTCCAGCCGTCACGTCGACGACTGCACCTGCAACACACACCGCTTTCGCTTTTACAGACTATTTTGAAAGTCCAGACTCGACCTTAAAGCCCCCACACCCCCGCCTGTCTTTCCTTCATCTTTTCTTTTCTCTGCAAGAGAACGGCTTCTGATCTGAATGTTGTAGTCAATAATATGTGCCATATGTTTTCTACGACGGAGTATTAGGGCCAAACTAAGACAAAAAAAATTTAAAATTACGAGAATAAAGTCATAATATAATGAGAATAAAGTCGTAATATTACAAGAATAAAGTCGTAATTTATGAGAATAAAGTCGTAATATTACGAGAATAAAGTCGTAAAATTACAAGAATAAAGTCGTAACATTACGAGAATAAACTCTTAATATTACGAGAATAAAGTCGTAATTTATGAGAATAAAGTCGTAACATTACGAGAATAAAGTCTTAATATTACGAGAATAAAGTCGTAATTTATGAGAATAAAGTCGTAATATTATGAGAATAAAGTCGTAATATTATGAGAATAAAGTCGTAAAATTACGAGAATAAAGTCGTAATATTACGAGAATAAAGTCGTAAAATTACGAGAATAAAGTCGTAATATTACGAGAATAAAGTCGTAATATTACGAGAATAAAGTCGTAATATTACGAGAATAAAATCATAATATTACGAGAATAAAGTCGTAATATTAAGAGAATATAATTTATGAGAACTCTAACAGGAAGAGCATCTACTCCCTGTGTTAAAATGAGGAATATTGAGCATCTTGTGAAGTTAATTTTATATATTTATAATATATTTAATATTACAACTTTATTCTCGTAATATTATAACTTTATTCTCGTAATATTATGACTTTATTCTCGTAATTTTACGACTTTATTCTCCTATTATTATGACTTTATTCTCGTAATTTCCATTTTTTTTTCTTAGTTTGGCCCTAATACTCCGTAGTTTTCTATTTTTAGTGATGTAAAGTATGTAAATATGCTCCTTTAATACTGAGATACATTCAATTTACAATATACACATCAGCTTTTACTATTAGTTCTGCAAGACTAGCTCTGTCCAGATATGTACAGTATGTTAATTTATTCATAACCCATCACACACTTTGTTTAGGCCTGGAGTGTAAGTGCTCATTACCTTGCATTATTTCATAGCAGTAAATGTTGCCCCCCCCCCCCGAGGCTAAGTGCTACACTCAAGAAACTGTTACTAATGACAAAGACTTCCATCAGGAGCACTTTGGGTTCACCTGCAACCTTCAGCGTCTGCGTGTTGGCGTACAGGATGTTGGGAGAGGTCGGGCCGGCGATATAATGAAAGCTTAAATGAGCCACACACCTCTGCATTAACTCTGCCGCATGATGTGCCGCCACGGCCGGTAACCATGGTAACAGCACTGCAGTCCTCCTCCCTGTGCACGCCGGTCCGTGTGTGTGTGTGTGAGAGTGTGTGTGTAGCTCGTCATTGTGTTCCCTGCAGACAGATTAATTCCCTGCCAGATTCATTCGCTGTCAACTCGTTGAAACAAAAAGTTTCTGTTTTAATTAGTTGTGTGCAGCGTCTCGTTTCATCTGCCTCTCCGTACAGTGTCTCGCCCTCGCTTTTTTACGGTCTCTCCACCTTTGCTCTTCCTCCTCCTCTCGGCTGTAATTGAAGACAGTCGGTGCAGATAATAGAGCCGTAATAATGCGTAATTGCAGTAATCAATAGACGATGCGGATTTGGGAGCTCATCCTTTTCTCAGAACGGCTTTATATGTGGGTGGGCGGATTTGTAGGGAAAAAGCAAGATGCCAATTTGGGCCTCGTTCATCTGCATGTCATTAATGCTGCAAACGGTCAGACGGTCTTTGTGTTTCAGCAACAGTTTGGCTTTTGACTGACTCCACATTCGGCATCTGTATGTCTGTCAGACACAACCGCTACTCCAAAACACAAGTTTGAATAAAAAACTGAATGCAAGGACTCGCAGATCCCATAATAAACCTTTATTTTATGCACAACAAACAAAGAAAACATCAAATGTTGAAAGTGAGACATTTGAATATTCCATGAAAAATGTAGCTCATCTTTATGGAAGAACAAAACTGACATAATTAAAAATAAAAGCATATATATACATATATATATATATATTGATGTATAAAAGCCTATATATATATATATATATATATATATATATATATATATATATATATATATATATATATATATATATATATATATATATATATATATATATAATAGAATAGAAGACTTTATTGATCTCCCAGAGGAGGAATTCAATCGTGCAGCAGCCAAACACACACGCTCAACGGTTTATACAAAAAATTAAAATAGAAATAACCAATAAATAGCTAAATAATAAAAAAGAGCAATATAAAATGTAGAAAAATTTGTAATGTACAAGAGAAAAAAGATAGTAAACACAAAAAAACTGATAAAAAGATGGGGAAATTTGCAATTTGCATTTAATATTTACATTAATATATATGTATATATATGTATATATATATATATATATATATATATATATATATATATATATATATATATATATATGATCATTGTTTTTCCTTTTCCTTATACATGCATTCCTTGTTTTTACATTCCATCGTCTCCTCTTTTTACTTTACCTTGTGCATTTCTATCTCATTATCCTCTACTATTGGTCAATAAACAGGAAGAAGCATGATTCTAAAGAATGAATGAATCTAAAGATTCAGAGAATTTGGAAAAACACTTATTTAAATGAGATTCTAGTTAAGAACATGTTGCTGACCTCATCGGCAGTTATTTTTGCTTAATATAAGACAATATGATTAGATTTAAGAGTATCAGACTCATTCCTAGAGATTTTCTTTGGCGATGTGGACTAAAGAAGAGAGGCAAGACAATGTCTTCTTCGGGGAAGACCTTGCATCTTTCAGCAAGACGAAGCCAAACTGTAAACTGCTGGGATAACAAAAGCAGGGCTTTGTAGCAGATTCTGGATCCTGAATGATCCTGCAGAGCTTTTAGTGCGTCATGAAATGGAAATGAGACGAGTCAGGACTGTGAGCAGCTCCAGTCCCACATCAGACACCGTGGGATGATATTCCTCTTCCAAACCTGCACCAGCTGGTGTCATTACCTCCCAGACACACACACGTCAATTATGGGATACCACATAGCTGTAAACGTCGCTCTGTTCCAAGCTTTTAAAGGAAAGCTGCCAAATTCAACCTATTAAGAATATTAGGTATGTTTTCTATGTTTTCTACTGTGAATAAAATATGGATTTGGAGATTTGGATTTCGGGTTGTAATTATAAGAACAGAGTTTTTCAACATTAGGGAAAACTTTGTTATTTAGCTCTTAGCCTAGAGCAGGGGTCGGCAACCCAACATGTTGAAAGAGCCATATTGGACCAAAAACACAAAAAACAAATATGTCTGGAGCCGCAAAAAATGAAAAGTCTTGTATAAGCCTTAGAATGAAGGCAACACATGCTGCATGTTTCTATATTAGTTATAACTGAGGGAAGATGTCGAAAGGTTGAGAAAAAAGTCGAAATGTTGAGAAAAAAGTCTAAATTTCGAGAAAAAAGTCGAAATATCGAGAAAAAATCGAAATGTTGATAAAAAAGCCGAAGTGTCGAGAAAAAAGTCAAAATTTCGAGAAAAAAATCAAAATATCCGGAAAAAAGTCGAAATGTCGAGAAAAAAGTCGAAGTGTTGAGAAAAAAGTCGAAATGTTGAGAAAAAAGTCGAAACATCGAGAAAAAAGTCGAAATGTTGAGAAAAGTCGAAATATCGAGAAAAAAGTCGAAATGTTGAGAAAAAAGTCGAAATGTTGAGAAAAAAGTCGAAACATCGAGAAAAAAGTCGAAATGTTGAGAAAAGTCGAAATATCGAGAAAAAAGTCGAAATGTTGAGAAAAAAGTCGAAATGTTGAGATTAAAAAGGAAAGGAAAAAGGAAGAAAAAAAGAAAAAAAGGAAAAAAAGAAGAAAAAAGAATAAGAAGAAAAGAAGAGAAAAAAAGGAAAAAAAGAGAAGAGAAAAAAAGAAAAAAAAACAGAAAAAAGGAAATAAAAGGTCAAACATTTTTGAAAAAGCTCCAGGAGCCACTAGGGCGGCGCTAATGAGTGAAACGAAAGTGATCAATCTGTATTGCTGCACTGATCAATATCAAGCTTCAGTGTTTGAGACCGAAGGAAAAGCAAGCAGCTCCTGTAACTTAACTCTGTCACGCAGGAGAAAATGAAAATACAAATCCGAGCTAATGACAAACTATAGGCTTAAATTTACAAACCTACATTCACAGCTTTAATTGAAAGATAGAAATGCCATAAGGATTTCACAGCTTCATGTTGCCCCCCTACCCCCCCTTAGTGCCAAAATAAGAAAAAAAGGAGTTATCAGTCAGTTGTAAATTTAAAGAAATGCAGCATTTTACAAATTAATGCCATTCGGAGATGCTGTCACATCTTTTCACACATGTTATCAACACATGTAGAAGTTGCACAGGTTTTCTGCGGGGGGCAGTGACAGAGTGCCAAAAGATAATCTGCTACTAATTGTTGTGTGAAGTTTTCTGACATGTGCACGAACATACGAGCTGCAAGACTTGACTCTTACTCATGAATCTCATTCACTTCTTGTGTTGGTAATGTGTCTGTGATTAGCAGAGGCACGTTGTATTTCCTTTTACTACGCCCACAAGGTCTCAACAATTTAAATATTTGAACAAAAGTATACAGGAAAGCTTTAATATAAGCATTCAAGTGGGACAAAAAAACATTTATCAATATTTGTCTTTTTTTTATCTGTAAAATAGTCGATTAAATAAAGTGAAGGAGCACTTTTGAGCTACTGTAAGTCTTTTTTTTTGTTTTTTCTCACCATGGTATTAGGCCATAATTAGCTCTTTAAGTTTGGCTTGCTCATAGTCCTCATTAGTAAAGGGCACGTTATGCAAATTTGAAAGATTTAGAAACCCCTCCGACTCCTCTGAGGACTCCTTAAAGCAGTTACCTCGCACCCTGAAAATCTGCAACCTCATTTGCTAAATTTCAGTCATCTGAAACAACCCTGAGGTCTTTGGGAAGGAAGTCCAGCTCACCGACGGAGCTGGAGTCAAACCTTTCTCTTGGAGGAGCTGCTAAAGGGATGCAGCTCCGGGTTTACGTCGCAGCCTGTCACAGTGACACGACGAATAAAATACCAACCAGATCTGGACGCAAATCACCATCAATACCTGTGATTCTTTATTGACAAAGTGGTTAACTGGATCTGACCATGCAGCACTGCTAAACTGGATCCTGCAGCGCTTTCCTTTTGTTCTTTTTTACTGCAAAACCATATTTGAAGTAATTGTCTTCATGCCTTTTACAAATCAACATTCACTTACTTTTGTATTTAGAGTAACACATGTTTTGACCTGAAGAACATTAATCCAAATAGTTTTTCATTCAAGAAGGGGAAAGAACCTGCATGCAGATCTGATCTGGTTCCATCTGAGGTCTTGTGTGAGTGGCAATAATAGCCCTTGAATTGTTACATTGTTACATTTTTTCTGCGTCCAAGTCATGTGACTTTCAAGATTCTGGCCGTGACACCAAAAAACATGGCGGATATTTCAAATGTTTTAGTGAATAAAATCAATATTTTGAGTTAGTTTCTGCGTAAAAATGCGTTGGTGTAAGGCGGAACCATAAATCAGGCTTTATTCTGGGGAGATCTGAAAAAACTTCGCAACAACAAGCAAGCAAGTGATTATGTACATTCACTGAGTGAATATTATGAAAGTAAAATATATATTTCTCGCTAGAAATGTAATCAAAATGCATTTTTATGCAGAAACTAACTCAAAATATTGATTTTATTCACTAAAAAATTAGAAATATCCGCCATGTTTTTTGTTGTCACGGCCAGAATCTTGAAAGTCACTTGGACGCAGAAAAAATGAAACAATGTAACAATTCAAGGGCTATTAATGTAACCCCTCTACGTTTTTGGACTTTGGACCAACGTAGGCAGGGTACGTTTTTATGTGAGACTGGGTTGCTTTTTTCGACTCGTACCCACAAACTTGAATTCGTGTTCACAGTGAAGACTCGTAGTCGTAGAAATTAGAGTTGTATTCACAAGACTTTGCACTCACAGCTTTTAGATTCATACTCAAAAACAATCCTAACCCTAATAATTTATCAGACTCATGTGTGACAGCAGAATTTTGGGTACAACTTTTTTTTTTTTTTTTTACATACAAATGTTTATCATTACAAATAGTTATAACATGGACACATCTTTTTGAAAGCTATCTTACTCCATACCACATTAGGGGCCCGATTTACTAAAGGTTTGCGTGTGTTAAAACCTTTGCAAACTTGACAGCACCCGCAAACCAAAGTGCCAGCTGATCTACTAACAGCGTGCAAAGACGACTGCGTCTCTGAAATGCGCTAAATTGCACACGCAATTCATTTAGTACTTTTGCCCTGATGAATAATCAATATGGGGCGTAACCGGCAGAACGCGCTAAATACTGGGAGGGGAAGATGCAAATTGGTCCATTTACCACGCGCAATGAGATTTACCAAGCCTGAAAGTTTTTGCGCGTATTGTGATTGCGTCTGTATTTAATACGTTCGAAAGGAAGGTGCTAATCTGCTGCTGCCGTTATTGTGGCAAGGAGGCGACATCCAAAATCAAAGAATATGCAGAGAGGGAGTCTTTATTCTGCTGCATGCTATTTTAAAAATGGTTGCACAAGTTTTATTAAAGGCCACTTTTTCTTTAGTTCTTCGCCTTATATCTTGCCACCTTCTCTTATTGTGCCCCCCTCCACTCGCCCACAAGCAGGCCAAGCCTTTGTGCCAAAACTTTGTATTTTATTGATTACTTATCTTATTGAACGTGAAATCATCCTTCGTAAGTTACATTTAATTAAAACCCGTGCTTATTAATCACAAAACACAGGTTAAACATCATGACCAAATCCGCTCCGACCCGCTGTGTCAGGATCAGCGCAGAGACTGCAGCTTCGCCTCAATTATGCTTCTGCGTTAAATCGACGGCCATATGATGGTCCCGTCTGTCACACATTTACTGTCAGTGTTTGCTATATAATATATAATATTTGCAATATACTGTGGACATCTGAATAAAAACTTAACTCATAAATAGATGAATCAAAGCGCTCTCCAGCTCTGTGTCTGATTGTCTTTTTCTCCTCAGATCATGCCGAGCACCGCGGGGTCACGCAAACCCGACCAATTAAATATTAAAATCAAATTCAGTCCTGTGGCCCGTTTTTCTATTTCGTATTTTTGATCTGTGCCTAAAATTGAAATATGAAAAACCAGACGTTTTTCCGTTTTTTGTGTTACCAACTGCATTTATTCTAACGCAGGTTTTCTCCGATATTGCGTTTCTTTTGGTAATGTTTAAATTTCTTTGCTGTAGTTCATGAATGTGTTTATTTGCCTCTTCCACTAATATCTCTAACTCCAACTCTTCAAATTTCATTTTGCGCTTGTGACTTGTGACTGTGCTTTCCATCCAGACTCTCCATGGCGCAGATCTGCGCTCGCAAACCTTAACACGCAACAGCTCATTTAAATACTGCTGTTTGCACCTGTTATCAATTGCGCACGCAATCTTAGTTGATCACCCGCAAACCACACGCAAACAGCACGTGCAAACTTTTTCAGTGCACACGCAATTTAGTACTCTTTATTTGGGATCTTAGTAAATCGGGCCCTTGGTGTATTGGCACAATGTATCGATATGAAATCGCCGATACCAGCCTGAATTTTACTTTATATCGGATCGGAAAGTAAATCGTTGGTATCAAACATCACTAGTCTGCGTTAGGAGTCGTCTCACGTGTCCAGACAAGCGTCTTACTGGAACAATGCTGCCCCTCCAGGGTGGGCTGACCCCACCTGAGGGTGTGTGTGTGTGTGTGTGTGTGTGTGTGTGTGTGTGTGTGTGTGTGTGTGTGTGTGTGTGTGTGTGTGTGTGTGTGTGTGTGTGTGTGTGTGTGTGTGTGTGTGTGTGTGTGTGTTTCTTATCTGATCCTGGTGCTTTGACGTCGGCTCTTCAAAGGGCGACAATAAGAGTTTTCATAACCCTTTTATCCCTCACACCTCCCCATCCCCGTCTCCTGTCCTCCCTCCTTTCTCTCTCTTCTTCCATGTGCTTCTCTCTTTCACCAGATGTTCTTCTCCTCCATTTCTCATCCTCCTCTGTGTGTTGCCCCATCACTTCATTTTACTGTCTTCTACTCTTCCCGGTGGAAAGTATTCCACCATGGCATGATATCCAGATGATTCCTCTCCTCTCCATCATATCTTCTTCTCTCTTTTAGATACTTGTATTTTTATGAAATCCGTTTTTTAACCATGAGTTTTTCTATGTTAAATGTTAATTTTATTATGTAAAGCACTTTGCCTTAATCGTGTATGAAAATTGCTATATAAATAAAGTTTGATTTGATTTGATTTGATTCTTTGTGTCTCCACAGCCTTCTGTCTCTGCACCTCCTGCTTTTACACCCTTATTTTCCCAGAGCTTGTTTCCTAATATTCATTCAGAAGCGAGAGATCCGCTGAACGCTTCCTCTCTAAACCGTCGCAGGAGTAACTGTCCTTGTGGCTCGGCCATGCATGTTAAATTAGACCCAAGGTGGACGTTTAAAAGCACGCACACAATGGGGGAGAGGAGTCAAGAGGGACGATTAGGGCAGAGGGGGGCGAGACAGAGGTGGATTATGTGGACAAAGGTTATGTGACGGTTATGAAAACCCCCAGGTGTCCTTGCTTTGAAATCCTTCACCTCACCATATGCTCCGGCTCTAATGAATTTGTAATCTATTTACTGCTCGCTAGTCAGGGTTTGCAGAGTTCAGCGAGCCAGAGTGGTGCAGAAAAACGCTGTTTCAGTAGTGGAGGCTATATGGATATATATATATGTATATGTATGTATGTGTATATATATATATATAAAAGAGAGTGTTTACTTTAATTCGGATGTAAATTATGTTGCATTTATCCATTTTTTACGGAAGAGTATTAGGGCCAGGCAGGAGAAAAATAATATTTTAGAGGAGGATTTTTTTTTTATTATGCACTTCGAGAAAAAAGTCGAAATGTCGAGAAAAAAGTCGAAAAGTCAAGAAAAAAGTCGAAAATGTCGAGATTAATGTTAAAATACAATTTGGAGAAAAAAGTCGAAATGTCAAGAAAAAAGTCGAAATGTCGAGAAAAAAGTTGAAATGTCGAGATTAATGTTGAAATACAATTTGGAGAAAAAAGTTGAAATGTTGAGAAAAAAGTCGAAATGTCGAGATTAATGTTGAAGTACAATTTTGAGAAAAAAGTCGAAATGTTGAGAAAAAAGTGAAATTTCGTTGAAATGTTGAGTAAAAAGGCTAAATTTTGACTTTATTCACGAAATTCACGAGTATTAGGGCCAGGCAGGAGAAAAATAAAAATAATATTTTAGAGGTGGAACATTTTTTTTTATTATGCACTTCGAGAAAAAAGTTGAAATGTCGAGAAAAAAGTCGAAATGTCGAGATTAATGTTGAAATGTTGAGAAAAAAGGCGAAATGTCGAGATTAATGTTGAAGTACAATCTCGAGAAAAAAGTTGAAATGTCGAGGAAAAAGTGGAAATGTCGAGATTAATGTTGAAGTACAATGTCGAGAAAAAAGTTGAAATGTCGAGGAAAAAGTGGAAATGTCGAGATTAATGTTGAAGTACAATTTCGAGAAAAAAGTCGAAATGTTCAGAAAAAAGTCAAAATCTCGTGAATAAAGTCGAAATGTCGAGAAAAAAGTCGAAATGTCGAGATTAATGTTGAAGTACAATGTCGAGAAAAAAGTCGAAATGTCGAGAGAAAAATCGAAATGTCGAGAAAAAAGTCAAAATTTCGTGAATAACGTTGAAATGTTGAGTAAAAAGGCAAAATTTTGACTTGACTTCTTGAAATTGTATTTCAACATTAATCTCGACATTTCGACTTTTTTTCTCGAAGTGCACAATAAAAAAAAAAATCTTCCCCTCTCAAATATTTTTTCTCCTGCATGGCCCTAATACTCTTCCGTAATTTTTCTACATTGTTGAATTACGTTTACTTCAAAAATGTTCTGCTGGCTTCCATGTTTTTATGCATAAACTACGTTTTTTAAAGTTTTATGTAACTATTTCCTTGTATTATGCACATGAAACAACAGTTTTCATAGTAGCCCCCCCCCCAAAACCTCCAACCCCAGCCCTTTTCCATTCCCTGGAGTGCTGCAGAGCTCCAGTGACCTGCTCTCTGCAGATATTCCGCAGGCTTGTCTCTGCTTGCGAGCGAGCGTTCAGCTTGCAAGATTGTACAACTCGAGGAAATGCATTCCTCCTTGAGTTCACTGCCCGTCTGATGGAAGTGCTGCATTTTTATTTATGCAGCAGGCTCCGAATCCTCACAAATAAGCTCAAGTAGTTAAGATGAAAGTCGGAAGCATGTGAATAAATTACTGCAGGAACACGAGAGATGGAGAATAGATCAGGTTCCTCACTATTAAGGGTATTACAGAATAAGTCGGGTGATTTACATCTTCGTGTTGGTCGACTTATCAACAAATCCCGCTGGAACAACCGATACAACCTACGCAGAAGTAAGAGCTTCTCTGTTCCTGGAACCTCTGCTATTATCCTCCCAAGATGTCAAAATAGTGAGAATTCTCCCAAGTTTGATTTAGACGCATCAAAGTGACATTTGTTCACAACGCCATCTGGGTTTTGTTCCCGAGCCAAGTCCCAGGTCCCCAACGATAAAACTTTGTAGGAAATAATCTACAGCCTGTTACAGAATAGTTGTGCTCCCTAAAGCTCATTTCCCTTTTAAAGGAGCGACGTGTAACACAAAGCAAAAAATTAAACCCGAACTCCACACGGCAATCGAAATGCGGGCAGAATAGACGCGCGGTGGGAATCGGGCTACTGTCACGTAAGAAAACTCAAGTGGTGGCTGTGGTGAAGACTTACGACGGAGTATTAGGGCCAAACTAAGACAAAAATGTTTTTGGGAAATTACGAGAATAAAGTCATAATGTTGCGAGAATAAAGTCGTAATAGAATAAAGTCGTAATATTATGAGAATAAAGTCGTAAAATTACGAGAATAAAGTCGTAATATTACGAGAATAAAGTCGTAATATTACGAGAATAAAGTCGTAACATTACGAAAATAAAGTCATAACATTACGAGAATAAAGTCGTAATATTACGAAAATAAAGTCGTAATATTACGAGAATAAAGTCGTAATATTACGAGAATAAAGTCGTAACATTACGAAAATAAAGTCATAACATTACGAGAATAAAGTCGTAATATTACGAAAATAAAGTCGTAATATTACGAGAATAAAGTCGTAATATTACGAGAATAAAGTCGTAATATTATGAGAATAAAGTCGTAATATTACGAGAATAAAGTCGTAACATTACGAAAATAAAGTCATAACATTACGAGAATAAAGTCGTAATATTACGAAAATAAAGTCGTAATATTACGAGAATAAAGTCGTAATATTACGAGAATAAAGTCGTAATATTATGAGAATAAAGTCGTAATATTACGAGAATAAAGTCGTAATATTACGAGAATAAAGTCATAATGTTGCGAGAATAAAGTCGTAATAGAATAAAGTCGTAATATTATGAGAATAAAGTCGTAAAATTACGAGAATAAAGTCGTAATATTACGAGAATAAAGTCGTAATATTACGAGAATAAAGTCGTAATATTACGAGAATAAAGTCGTAACATTACGAAAATAAAGTCATAACATTACGAGAATAAAGTCGTAATATTACGAAAATAAAGTCGTAATATTACGAGAATAAAGTCGTAATATTACGAGAATAAAGTCGTAATATTATGAGAATAAAGTCGTAATATTACGAGAATAAAGTCGTAACATTACGAGAATAAAGTTGTAATATTAACAGGAAGAGCAGTCTTCTCCCTGTGTTAAAATGAGGAATACTGAGCATCTTGTGAAGTTATATTTATATATATATATATATATATATATATATAATATATCTAATATTACAACTTTATTCTCGTAATATTACGACTTTATTCTCAAAATATTACGACTTTATTCTCGTAATATTATGACTTTATTCTCGTAATTTCCTTTTTTTTTGTCTTAGTTAGTTTGGCCCTAATACTCTGTCGTAAAGACTGACAGCAAGTTCAATGACGCACAAAAACCCAGCGACTTCTTCATGTCATCACGTTTTATTGAGGCCGGTTTGTTGCTCGCTACTGCCACAAGTGGCAGAAACCGGTATTAGCAGACTGGACGGACGGAAGCTAGTTACTGTATTAAGCACGCTAACTTTAGGGTCGCCACCCGCCCCTTGAAATACGGAATTTTTACGTAATTGGGAATTAAAAGTCGCGTTCCGTATTGAACCAATACGGACATATATTATGCTCTTATTTATTGATGTCATAATATACAGGTGAAGGTCGGAAAATTTGAATATATTGCAAAACTTCATTCGTAGTAAATTCAACTAAAGGTGAAACAAATATATTATTTCCCACTACATTCAACGTGAGATATTTCAAGCCTTTATTTGTTATAATTTTGATGATTATGGCTCACTGTTTATGAAAATGCCAAATAAAAAAATAAAAAAAATTTGAATATTTTATGAAATCAATAAATTCAATCATCAAATTTATAACAAATAAAGGTTTAACATGCTTTGCATGTAATAAGACTAGGAAATATATTAGTTTCACCTTTTAAGTTGAATGATTGAAATAAATTAACTTTTACACCATATTCTAGTTGAATTATTGAAATAAATTAACTTTTACACCATATTCTTCACCTGTAGCTACTGTATATTCTACATCTTGGCTGATGTGGACGTACGTAGCATACAAGGATATTTCAGTTTCTAGTATGGTTGTCTGCACAGTCATGAAAGTTCAATGCTACTAAAGCACTTTAAACTTTAAATCAAAGCATTTACTTTTTTCATATAAAATAAACACGTTTCTTTGCAGTTTAGAAGTTTTGGGGATGTCCCTTTTTTTTGGCGCCTGCGCTGATGAAATCGAGGCGACCCTTATTTCTATTTATGAAAGGTGGCAACCCTAGCTAACTTAGATATTTCTCAGCGGCCTGACCACTTATATATATTTAAAAAATCCTGTGCTTCACTTGAAGAGGGGTCTGTGGTTGAAATAAAACTTTGTAGCACAAACACCTGAGCTGCCGCTCTTTAGACAGGAATCTCTGTCTCTGGTCTCTGGAGACTTTGGTCTAGAATTGTGTTTTTCCAGCAGCCCTGATGAACATTTATTAAATGCCTCGTTAAGCCCGGTGATTCACCTCTGTGGAAAAAGAGTGGTACAATGACCAGTTGGTCGTATATAAGCTTTAAATTTGAGCCAATATATAACATATTGGCTATAGTTTTATATCAATTTATGTCGTTAAGAAGTGTTCGACATCATTGATGACTTCTCATCCACAAATTGGAGACGTGTCCATTCGTAAAAGCGCACGTGAATGTTTAGTTCTGATGTCAGACCTGCTGGACATCAGCAAGTTACTTTCTTTTGGTGAGTAATTGATGGCTGTGCGTGGCTCGAATTTGTTTATTTATTTTAGTTTTTTATTTAATATTTATTCATAATTTCAGGTTGATTTTTTTTCCTGGTCAATGTTTTTTTTTTTTCCAGGTTGAAGTTTTGAATTTAATATGTTTTTATTTATTTCAGGTTGAATTTTTCAAATTAATATTTTTTTATTTATTTCAGGTTGAATTTTTCAAATTAATATTTTTTTATTTATTTTAGGTTGAAGGTTTTAATTTAATATTTTTTGGTTATTTCAGGTTGAATTTTTTCCTGGTCAATGTTTATTTATTTCAGGTTGAAGTTTTTAATTTAATATTTTTTTGGTTATTTCAGGTTGAATTTTTGATTGAATATTTATTAATTTCAGGTTCAACTTTGAAAATGTTATTTTACTCATACAGTCAAACTGTATCTATAATTACAGTACATTTATTATTGATAAAGGTTGTCTAGTTAAGTGGTTTGTTGTTATATGGTCATTTTGTACCTATGATCGCTAATTTTTGCCACACTGCCACATATTTCTTCTCACTCTCAGGTTAAACTAATATTCAATCTTACACGTTACTCATTTCCTGAAATTTGTACGATGGATCATCAATTCCTTTCCTTCACGTATAACTCATCCTGGTCCAGGTTGCTCCTCTCACCTGAAGGAAAAAAGAGCAGGTATAGATAATAGATGACTGGACGGATAACTAACCTTATTGCATTTAGTTGATGAATGTCTTCACGCTGCCTACCTTAACACGATGAGCAGAGCGAGTGCTGCATCCGTCATCTGCAGGCAAGAGTGGACTTTATAGTTATAATCCTGGAGAGTCGGGTCAGATAAACTCACAAAAAGAAAGAAAAATCCAGACCGAAGTGCTGAGGAGAGCAGTGTCCCTGACTCGTTTATCATCCCCTGCCATGTCTGTTGCTGAGCTCACAGCTTTGACTGTCCCACCTCGCTCACCTTTACAGCCCCAAACATCTCTAACACAATTCAGCACAACCGGGAGACTTAATGTGTTTCAGGTTCTCCAGGTGTAATCGTGAACGGGGTCAATATTTTATAACACTGATAAAAGAGAAGGAAACAAACTCTCTGGTTGTGTTGATGTGTCGGAGTTTGGCTTTTTTTCTCCTAATACCATTATGAACACCATCATAACAACTTCACCCCTTCGTATTAACATTTTCTCCAACCGATATCAGTGGGAACATTGTACTTATTGGTTGTGCTGAAAACTGACCAGATATTCATCTTTTCTTTCCTCTGGTGTTTTAACCCGACATAAAAGCCGGACAGTGGAAACTTGTTTGGTAGAACAAAGTACCAGAAAGAGAAAAACGTATCCATCTCTCCAAAAACCACATTTAGGACCAGCCCCAGCCCCATTTATGGATACAGATACCCATTTGCGAACATGAGGCCATCTTTAACTGCTATGTATCTAAATTACCTCCATTGTATCTGTAGGAAATGTTCGGTCTTTTTTTTTCCCTTCTTCCGACGAAAGGAGGGCCTTTTTTCCCCCTAAACGTGCCCCAAAAGTCACCAAATTTTTCACCAAGCCAGGCCTGGCGAAAAATGTGATATTTAATGGTTTGCATTAATGGGCGTGGCCTAACGGCTCAACAGCGCCCCCTAGAAAACTTTGTGCCTCAAGCCCCACAATACGGTTTGACGTACATGCACGAAAATCGCTACACACCTGTATCATGTCACCACTTAAAGAAAAGTCTCTTGGCGCCATGGCGAAACTGATTCATTATGCACTTCGAGAAAAAAGTTGAAATGTCGAGAAAAAAGTCAAAATTTCGTGAATAAAGTTGAAATGTCGAGAAAAAAATCGAAATGTCGAGAAAAGTCAAAATTTTCGTGAATAACGTTGAAATGTTGAGTAAAAAGGCTAAATTTTGACTTTATTCACGAAATTTCGACTTTTTTCTTGAAATTGTATTTCAACATTAATCTCGACATTTCAACTTTTCTCGAAGTGCACCATAAAAAAAAAAAAAAAAAAACACCCCAAAAGTCACCAAATTTTGCACCTGGCGATAAATTTGATATTTAGTGGTTTGCATTAATGGGCGTGGCCTAATGGCTCAACAGCGCCCCCTAGAAAACCTCGTGCCTCAAGCCCCACATTACGATTTAACGTACATGCACGAAAATCGGTACACACCTGTATCATGTCGCAACTTAAAGAAAAGTCTCTTGGCGCCATGACCGAAACCGAACAGGAAGTCGTCCATTTTGAATTAATCGTGTCATTTTGCCGCTATTTATGCCATTTCTTTGGTCGTTTGTGTCCAACATCAGCTCTGCAGAGGTTTTGGGGCGGGGTAGGTTGGCATGTTCCAAGCAGCTTGCTGAGCAACATGGCGTCCCTCGGCAAGGAGAAGAACAGGCTTCAACACCCAAAGTCACAACCTTATGAGGCAGCCATTTCATGTTTAAATCAGTTGGTTTGATAACACGATAAGATGGGATCTATTAAGCAATACTATGGGTCATGTTTGAGTTACGCTTTACCACCATTCAGTTTGCTGGTTCTAGAGTCTTGAAATTCTAGTCGAGTTGCAGCCACACACCATAAAAGGGGCTCTTAAGTTTAAAAGCACATCAAGGGTGAAAACAGTAACCAGGGCAACTATGACCAAGATGCATCAGCCCCTACAGTGGAGGAATGTCAAACCTTTAAAGATGAAAGTTATCACAGCTTCATCTAAAAATTACAAGTTTATTATGGCAAACAGGTTGACAACTCCAAGGGTTCCATGTTGTGGTCAGACCTGCAGAGGAAAAAGGCAACAGTCAATATAACCACTTGCAGCACTGCATCTATAGCAACAATATTCAGATTGTTACCTCATTAGAAAGTCTTGTGCCCTACATACATACAGATAAAACTTTGTGCCTCAAGCCCCACAATACGGTTTAACGTACATGCACGAAAATCTGTACACAACTGTCAAATGTCACAACTTAAAGAAAAGTCTCTTGGCGCCATGGCCGAAACCCAACAGGAAGTCGGCCATTTTCAATTAATCGTGTAATCTTGCCACAATTTATGCCATTTCTTCGGCCGCTTCTTCGCCTGAACGGCCATGAGTGCGAGGGCCCGTTCATCAGCTTTAATTATTATTATTATTATAAATGTTGTTATTATTATAGGAAACATAAATCTAAGACAAACAGTAATAGTTACAGCAAAGAATTAGATTTACTCTCACCCCTGGGTTTAATTGACCTTACTTACTATCAAGTACACACACACACACACACACACACACACACACACACACACACACACACACACACTAGCAGCACTAATTAACTGATCCAAAGTGAATGAATTAAGTAAAATTAGGTTACGTTAAATTAGGCTAATTTTTATCCCGTTAAAGTGTTTAAAGTCCAGAAGGCTGTGAAACGACTAATTGAATAATTTAGCGTAGACTTTGTTCTATCTCTTCGTGGTTAGTTGGAAAATAAAGAACATGCTCTTTGAATTTCAAGTAGAAGTTTATATCAGGATTAAAGGTAGATCCATATTTATTTTTTTATGATTAATGAAAGAGAGATTTTGAAATTAAATCCTACATTTGCACTAACTCAACCTTCTAGTAGTGTAGATTCTGGTCCTGCTTTACAAACCACCTGAAAGATTCAGAGACCCGTAATGATTTAAGTCATTATTAGATACACTGCTTTGGATTCAACCGTGATGTTTGCTGTGCAGTCGGATCAACATCCTTCCCTCTACGTCTTCTCCAAGATCTGTGCCTCGACACGGGAAAAAATAAATACTTTGGTCCCAACGCCTCGATTTCATACTAGTACCATCAGCTGTTAGTTCATAAATGCTATTTCCTGTATTTTTGGAATAATTTCTTGTTTCATCAGAAGAGGAAAAAGTGATGTCTCGTTTTACTAAATGTGTCTAAAATTCTTCCAGGACGCGACTCCACTCGAGCTGAAGAAGCTCATCATCCACTGAAAATATTTTAGTCTTTAACCCTCGTACTGTCTTTGGGTCAAAATGACCTAATTCTACTATCCTTCTTTCCTCCTGCTCTCTCCTTCCTTCTTCCTTCCTTCCTTCCTTCCTTCCTTCTTTCCTCCTGCTCTCTCCTTCCTTCCTTCCTTCCTTCCTTCCTTCCTTCCTTCCTTCCTTCCTTCCTTCCTTCCTTCCTTCCTTCCTTCCTTCCTTCCTTTCTCCCTTCCTTCCTTCCTTCCTTCCTTCCTTCCTTCCTTCCTTCCTTCCTTCCTTCCTTCCTTCCTTTCTTCCTTCTTCCTGCTCTCTCCTTCCTTCCTTTCTCCCTTCCTTCCTTCCTTCCTTCCTTCCTTCCTTCCTTCCTTCCTTCCTTCCTTCCTTCCTTTCTTCCTTTCTTCCTTCTTCCTGCTCTCTCCTTCTTTCTCCCTTCCTTCCTTCCTTCCTTCCTTCCTTCCTTTGTTCCTTCCTTCCTTCCTTCCTTCCTTCCTTCCTTCCTTCCTTCCTTCCTTCCTTCCTTCCTTCCTTCCTTCCTTCCTTCCTTCCTTCCTTCCTTCCTTCCTTCCTTCCTTCATTCCTTCCTTTCTTCCTTCTTCCTGCTCTCTCTTTCCTCCCGTCCTTCCTTCCTTCCTTCCTTCCTTCCTTCCTTCCTTCCTTCCTTCCTTCCTTCCTTCCTTCCTTCCTTCCTTCCTTCCTTCCTTCCTTCCTTCCTTCCTTCCTTCTTTTCTCCCTTCCTTCCTTCTTTCCTTGTTTTCTTCCTTCCTTCCTTCCTTCCTTCCTTCCTTCCTTCCTTCCTTCCTTCCTTCCTTCCTTCCTTCCTTCCTTCCTCCCTTCCTTTTCTCCCATCCTTCCTTCCTTCCTTCCTTCCTCCCTTCCTTCCTTCTTTTCTCCCATCCTTCCTCCCTTCCGTCTTTTCTCCCTCCCTTCCTTCCTTCCTTCCTTCCTTCCTTCCTTCCTTCCTTCCTTCCTTCCTTCTTTTCTCCCTTCCTTCCTTCTTTCCTTGTTTTCTTCCTTCCTTCCTTCCTTCCTTCCTTCCTTCCTTCCTTCCTTCCTTCCTTCCTTCCTTCCTTCCTTCCTTCCTCCCTTCCTTTTCTCCCATCCTTCCTTCCTTCCTTCCTTCCTTCCTTCCTTCCTTCCTTCCTTCCTTCCTTCCTTCCTTCCTTCCGTCTTTTCTCCCTTCCTTTTCTCCCATCCTTCCTTCCTTCCTTCCTTCCTTCCTTCCTTCCTTCCTTCCTTCCTTCCTTCCTTCCTTCCTTCCTTCCTTCCTTCCTTCCTTCCTTCTTCTCTTCCTCCTTCCTTGACCCGAAGACACAAGGGTTAATTCACACTAATTTCAGTACGGGCCCCAAACACCATGTTGACCAGAACTGGGACGTGATGAGTTGATGTGAAAGACTAAACACATGAATTGTTTCTGAAGTTAATGAGCAAAAGAATAAACATAGATACTGATATCAGGTGATAGATATTCTGTGACTATCAGGAAAACATGACCCGCCAGATGTTTTCGTGTGAGGATCCTCGTGTCCTTGTCACCTTCGTTCCCCGTGATTACGGAGAGAAAACGCAGGGAAAATCCCTGTTTTCAACAAGGTTAATTTCCCTGAAACACCTGGATTTATTGGCTCTATTTTATGTGCTCTGCAGCCAAATGTTTAGACCGCAGAAGAGGGAAGTCGGTATGAAGGGACACCGGCCAGAATAATGAAACATGCATGAATGAAGGTGCACACGCGGCAGCTTGAAGTCATAATCATACATTCACATTTAAATTCATCTTTAGATGCTATTCCAAAAAAGTTCAGTGCTGCTTTGCTGCTAAAGCCGAGGATGATCTCATCTAAAAGTTTTCCGTTTTTGAAGACATCCCGGTGGAGCTGATAGCATTTTCAACAGCTTTAATCACAGTTAGACGGAAACTTTATGCTGCATCCAAATCTGATTCACTCAACAAAGAAATAGTCAGAGAGTTTCTCTTTCTGGCCTTCGGAAAGACGAGAAAATCTTCGGCCTCATCCCCATGGACCATTTGATCGCCCTTAATTTGAGATCCATCTTTTTTTTTCTTCAAACATTAATAGTTTCCCATTGGTATTCATTCATTTGTGACATGTTTCAGTGAAAATGCCACAGAGATACAGTACAGCTCACATCTTTAATGTTGTGTTAACTAGTTTTATGGGGAGGAGTCAGGCACTGAACATCATTTTCAGATTCAGATTCAGATTCAGACGACTTTATTAATCCCTTTGGGAGGTTCCCTCGGGGAAAATGACATCTCCATCTCCCACACTCATATACAAATAAAACACCCTAAAAACCAAACACCCATATAAAGATAAAAATTTAAATTAAAGCTTCAAGCAGCGATGAACGGGCCCTCCACCCTTGTGCACGTTCAGGCTGCAGTGGAAGCTTGAATGACTTGATGTAGATTCTTCAGAACTGAACATTTAGCGGATGAAACTACCCACTTTTTGGCGTCTATCGTCGCCACGGTAACACTTTTGACTGAGAAAAGTAATGCGCGTAGTCAGTCACAGGGTGGAGACGCACATTTTGATGTATAACACACCTGGGTGCACATTATGGTTCGGGCCGTATTAACGGCCGAAGAAATGGCATAAATTGCGCCAAAATGACACGATTAATTCAAAATGTCCGACTTCCTGTTCGGTTTGGGCCATGGCGCCAAGAGACTTTTCTTTAAGTTGCGACATGATACAGGTGTGTACCGATTTTCGTGCATGTACGTCAAACCGTATTGTGGGGCTTGAGGCACGAAGTTTTCTAGGGGGCGCTGTTGAGCCATTAGGCCACGCCCATTAATGCAAACCATTAAATATCAAATTTTTCGCCAGGCCTGGCTTGGTGCAAAATTTGGTGACTTTTTGGGGCACGTTTAGGGGAAAAAAGGCCCTCATTTCGTCGAAAAGAAAAAAAATTCCTACAGATACAATAGGGCATTCGCACTGTAAGTGCTAATAAAAAGTGCAGTGCCATAAATAGAATTATCTGAATAGAAAATAAATAAATGTTGTGAAATATTGCCCCAAGTTATTGCACAGTCCAGTTTGTTGTTGGTCAGACAGACTGACATATCAGATACATGTGAGTGGAAGTGGATTTGAACTTATCCATCTGCGTCTTCAGACTTATGTTCCATCGTCTTCACTGCAACACTGTCTCCTCCGAAGTGCTGGAAGGAAAACTGGTTTTGTTCATTAATTTGATGCCCTTTGTCAGCTCCGGAGCATTAATTGGACACATAGTCGTGATTAATCTTTGAGCCCAGACTTGTGCTGCATCTTAATTCACTGCTGCTCCCCAGTTTGTCCCAACAAGCCAGCCATCATGCAACCGCTGTTTCCTACTGTTGCCATGACAGCTCATATATCTCACTTCCCAGTCAGGAAGTTGCACGGTGTGTAAAATGAACTTATCATAACCAGTGGTGGCTTGTCAATAGGGGGCGCTAGGGCGCCGCCCCCATTAAAATTACAGGAAAAAATATAGACACAGTACACATAAATTACGTAATAAAAAGTAATTATCACATCTGTGCACTCATAAAATGTGTCTGACTTTTAATTTTTCAAGCCTTCCCATCCCATACTGGGTTTAATCAGAGTTGTTTTTTGTGCAGACTGAAATACATAGGTTTCAATGGCCAAATGAGTGTGTATTGCATGTTCTTAAACTTTTCTTCCATGTGACTTCATGCTGGTCTCTAATTGGTTACTCAAAGATTCTCCTCCGGGCGCAGCTCTCTGCGTCCGTGGCCAATCAGCGTGTTTTCTGTCATTCTTCATCCAATCGCATATGTAACCCACATAAAGTTGAACAATGGGTTAAGTTCATTTTATTTTATTTTATTTTGTTTTATCATCCTTCATACTTTGTTTATTCATCTCACATGAGTGAATCTGCGTTTTTCACAAGGATTGTGGTTTTACAAAATGACCGCTAGATGGCGCCTTGTGTATACGTTTTGATTTTGGGTACCGTTTTTGCGTACTGATGCACGCAGAAGAAGAGTCTAGCCTGAGTTAACAAGACTAGATAAAAAACGAACTTTGTCAGCTGATAAATACTACTTTATTATTTAATTTGTAAAAGTTTTCTAAGACTCCAAGTTTGTTCCTGATTGCCAAAAGGAAGATGTAAGATTGTTTTGTCCGGAGGATTTGTTTTTCTTTTGAGTTAAGGCTGAATTATACTTCTGCGTCAAAACGACGCCGTGTCTACGGCGTGTGGTTTTTGGACACGCAGAGGACACGCCGTCACATGCGCCGTCAGTGACGTGCACCTCCCGAAAATTGTAACTACGCGTCGAGGAGACGCCGTCCACACGCAGACCGAGAGGGCTGTGATTGGTTCGTTTGAAAGCGAAGCATTTCCGGTTTCCGGTTTGAATCAGTAGTGAACTTCCAGGGCTTTTTTCTTCGTTTATATGTGATTTTTTTTGTTTTTGTTTTTTGCACAATAGTTGTCCTTATTTCTTTGATTTACTGTGACCGGAAAATTCGTGACGGCACCACGGGTGCGCCGTGTGCTCTGCGTGTGTGTGACGCAGAAGTATACCCGCACCTTTAAGGGCTGAGTATACTTCTGCGTCACACACACGCAGAGCACACGGCGCACCCGTGGTGCCGTCACGAATCGTTCAGAGTTCTCCGTCTCTCCGTTTGGTCGCGGTGCAGTACCCCCCGCGGCCACTAGTTAGCGATCTTTTTTTGAATGGTTTATCCGACTTTTTCCGGTCACAGTAAATCAAAGAAATAAGGACAACTATTGTGCAAAAAACAAAAACAAAAAAAATCACATATAAACGAAGAAAAAAGCCCTGGAAGTTCACTACTGATTCAAACCGGAAACCGGAAATGCTTCGCTTTCAAACGAACCAATCACAGCCCTCTCGGTCTGCGTGTGGACGGCGTCTCCTCGACGCGTAGTTACAATTTTCGGGAGGTGCACGTCACTGACGGCGCATGTGACGGCGTGTCCTCTGCGTGTCCAAAAACCACACGCCGTAGACACGGCGTCGTTTTGACGCAGAAGTGTAATTCAGCCTTTAGACTCGACGTGAACTCCGGTGAGTTTATCAATTTAGTATGCAAATAAGCTGTAGCATGTTATGTTTCTAGTTACTGAAACGGATGGGTTAATCTTTTATTTTACTTATGTTGAACTTGTTTTATAACCAAAAACCAATCGGAGTCAAGTGGAAACATTATAGACATATTGTTTTTGTAAGATTAAGCTGATTTTGGGTTAATGGAAGTGTGGTTATTTTGAAGAGAGTAACGTTAATTTTACTGCGTCATGACGGGACGCCATGTTTGTTTCCTCCCTCATCACCATGAGACAGAGTGAAGTTTATTATTTTGTACTGTATGTGGTTTTGATGCCCATAAGTTGTGCACATATAATGTTTTTTGGTTGTTTCCATATGGTATACAGTAAACTGCAGTCCATGTTGCAACGATTAAAGCTGTAAAAAGGTACTTTGCAAAATCAGAGTATGTAAATTGTGAATAAGATGAAAAGAGATACAAGATTTGTGTAACATGTTTATTTTAATATTGTTGAACACCTAAATGCTGACTGTGATATAGATCCAGTGCTCACAATATGTAATTCATTATTTATTTCTGAAGTTGGTCAGTATTAAAAGTTACACTGTGATTTGAAGAAAGAGATAAAATACTGTACAGTGATTAATATTGATTTTATTCCCTGCAATTAGGGTTGCCACCTTTCAGAAATAGAAATAAGGGACGCCCTGATTTCAGCAGCGCAGGAGCCAAAAAAAAAAGCCCCAAAACTTCTAAACTGAATAAAAATGTGTTTATTTTTTCTGAAAAAACTAAATGCTTTGATTTAAAGTTTAAAGTGCTTTAATAGCATTGAACTTGCATGACTGTACAGACAGCCAACCATACAACTGAAATAGCCTCCTATGCTACGTACACATCAGCCCAGATGTATTATATAGCCTACAGGTGAAGAATATGGTGTAAAAGTTAATTTATTTCAATAATTCAACTAGAATATGGTGTAAACATTTATTTATTTCAATAATTCAACTAGAATATGGTGTAAAAGTTAATTTATTTCAATAATTCAACTAGAATATGGTGTACAAGTTAACTTATTTCAATAATTCAACTAGAATATGGTGTAAACATTTATTTATTTCAATAATTCAACTAGAATATGGTGTAAAAGTTAATTTATTTCAATAATTCAACTAGAATATGGTGTACAAGTTAACTTATTTCAATAATTCAACTAGAATATGGTGTAAAAGTTAACTTATTTCAATAATTCAACTAGAATATGGTGTAAAAGTTAACTTATTTCAATAATTCAACTAGAATATGGTGTAAAAGTTAATTTATTTCAATAATTCAACTAGAATATGGTGTAAAAGTTAACTTATTTCAATAATTCAACTAGAATATGGTGTAAAAGTTAATTTATTTCAATAATTCAACTAGAATATGGTGTAAAAGTTAATTTATTTCAATAATTCAACTAGAATATGGTGTAAAAGTTCACTTATTTCAATAATTCAACTAGAATATGGTGTAAAAGTTAACTTATTTCAATAATTCAACTAGAATATGGTGTAAAAGTTAATTTATTTCAATAATTCAACTAGAATATGGTGTAAAAGTTAACTTATTTCAATAATTCAACTAGAATATGGTGTAAAAGTTAATTTATTTCAATAATTCAACTAGAATATGGTGTAAAAGTTAACTTATTTCAATAATTCAACTAGAATATGGTGTAAAGGTTCATTTATTTCAATAATTCAACTAGAATATGGTGTAAAAGTTAATTTATTTCAATAATTCAACTAGAATATGGTGTAAAGGTTCATTTATTTCAATAATTCAACTAGAATATGGTGTAAAAGTTAATTTATTTCAATAATTCAACTAGAATATGGTGTAAAGGTTCATTTATTTCAATAATTCAACTAGAATATGGTGTAAAAGTTAATGAAAATACGGTACAAATCGTGTCCCGTATTAGTTCAATACGGGACGCGACATTTTTTTCTCAAATAAAGGACAATTCCGTATTTTACGGGACGGGTGGCAACACTACCTGCAATGGCAGGTTGTTTTTTTTTCGTTGGTCTACATCTTGGTAAGACAGCGTTGATCAGCGACCAGGGTTTCTGTCCAAGGCCAGGGCAGGATAGGAGGCATCCAGCACCCTTTGCTATCTGCATCGCAGAGGCTTTGCTCCCGAAACAGATAAGCCCTTGAGATCTCTGAACCAGACTGCGCGCAAAACACACTACCCGGGTAGCACACACATACACTATGGACTAAATACATTTGGACGGATCGGACTTTAACAGACAGTGACATTAAACGGCAGACCGCTGCCACTAAGAGACATTGCGACAGCATATTGCTGCTGTGAAGGGACACTTTCTTTTATTATTATTTTTTATTGGGGATTTGGAATAACAGATGTGAATTCAATATTTCTTGTTCCTTTGAAATAAAAGGTTTCTGTGTTGTAACATTATAGCTAACTGTGATCACTCACTCCTTGAAAAGAACCTGAATTAATACAGTAGTCAAGCTTATGGCAAAGTGATATAAGTGTTGGGTTTTCTGTGTTACACATACAAACGGAGTCACAACGACAAGACAGGAGACAATGGCAGCAGAAAAACTAAATTCGGTTGTTTCATTACAAAATAATAATTTCACGAGGCGTTACTCGGAGGAAAAGAAGCTGATTAAGGAGCTTGGACCGGACCAACCGGACCTAAAACTCCAGCAATCGGTGAAATGACAGATTTCAATCAGAAAGTCATTGAAAATTTTGCTGGTCTGAAGGAGAGGAGAGAAAAATGTATGTTCAAGTAGAGTTTATAGTTGTGTGGTAATCAGTACTGGAGTTGAGGGGGGATGAGGGGGGATGGCATCCCCTCCTGAAATAAAAACAGTCCAAACAGTCCATCCCCCCTGTAAAACTGCCATCCCCCCTTTCAATCCCTTATGTCATTTCATCAATGAATGTGGTTTTACTGCTATTTCAACATTTAGACTCATCACCAGAAAAATAACACCAGAAAAATAACTTTTTTGACAATTTTCACCTGTTTCAAGTAAATTTTCACTTGAAATAAGTAGAAAAATCTGCCAGTGGGACAAGATTTATCTTCTTATTACAAGCAAAAAAAACTTGTTCCACTGGTAGATTTTTCTACTTATTTCAAGTAAAAATCTACTTGAAACTGGTAAATTTGTTGTTTTTTCCAGTGATGAGTCTTGTTTTAAGTGTAATGAGATTTTTTTTTTACTAAAATTAGACATTTTAACTAGAAATAAGACAAATATTCTTGTTAAGATTTTGAGTTTTTGCAGTGATCCATGTTACTTATCCTGTGAAGGACAGAGTCATATTGATAAGTTCAGAAAACAGTTTTTTATTGTTGTGTTTTGATGTATTTGATGTAAGCCCAGTGGATATTTAAAGCTTACAGAAGGCTGCATTTAACTGCTGCTATGTCATTCCTGCAGTATTTCTGCAGGTGTTTTGGTCACTGCTATTATTTGTAATATATTATATTATTTGTAATCAGCACAAATTATCTGTCCCCATACGATAAAATCCACCATCCCCCCTGATTTCTTTTTACAACTCGAGTACTGGTTGTAATCCTCACTCACCAGTGCGCCCCCCCCAAAATTTTTTATCTCCAGCCGCTACTGATCATAACTCTGCATGTGCTTTTATCCATCCATGTCTCGTCTCCGAGCATCCCGGCTCTGCTAGCGTGCATGTGTGCTGCTAAAAGACCCGGCGCGGGGCAGAGCTTTGTAGTTAACAACGGTGGGCACGGCGCCGCCTTCCACGGTTCAGGCCTGTGGCGCGGGAGTGCATTAGCCTCCAGCCGGGTAAAGGCTGCCCATATTCCTGGTGTGAAAACTCCAGCAAACACGCCAGACGCTGACAGCATTAAACAGAAACTGATAGAAACATCGAAATCCGCGTTACGTCCACCTCACGCTGTCGGCGTATCAACGGCTGCGTTAGCGCCTCGTCGTCGGAGGAGGCGGTGGAAGCAAATGAAATGGCATCACGGGGGAATCAAACCCTCAGAGGCCGGTTCTGCTCGGGAGCAGCGAGCGGCGTGTCCCGATTCTGAAAGTTTGACAGGAAAAATCCTCCCAAGTGTAGATGAGTAAAGTTGAGGGGAGGCTAATAACGGCCCTTCGTTTTTCCCGCCAATCACAGGGAACAATGTAGTACGTGCAGAGCTGGGTAGTAACGAGTTACATTTACTCCGTTACATTTACTAGAGTACGTTTTGGGAAATGTTGTACTTTTAGGAGTATTTTTGAATCACTATACTTTTTACTTTTACTTGAGTAGATTTGTGAAGAAGAAACTGTTCCTCTTACTCCGCTACATTAGGCCACGTTGAGCTGTTACTTTTCTTTTATCCCTTTTATCCACGTACGCGTCAATCTCATGACATCACTGGGTGATTCTTTGGGAAAAATGTTTGTTTTTGCATGTTTTGTCACATTTACACAGACTCAAACACACACAGAGTTTCTATGAGTTCATGTTTGTTCTAGTTCTGTCTGGTTAAAAAAGAAAAGTACAAAGGCTGGAAATTTTGTGCTACTTGTGCTTAATTTATTTTTTTATTCTGTTATTATTTTATTTATTTATAATATTTAGCTATTTTTTATTTTTTATTCATTTTAATTTATTTTATTATTTTATTGATTTAATTTGCCTGAAGATGATTATTTTGTACTTTTGTCTGTTTGAATGGTTGTGTTAAAAAAATAAATTAGACGTTACTCAACAGTTACTCAGTACTTGAGTAGTTTTTTCACCAAGTACTTTTTTACTTTTACTCAAGTAATTATTTGGATGACTACTTTTTACTTCTACTTGAGTCAATATTGTGAAGTAACAGTATGTAACAGACAGGAGATTGTTTTATTATATTTTATCTATTTCACCAAAATCCCTCACGCCATATTATTTTATTTTCAGTCTTATTTTGTTATTTTTCTCTTATTTTGGTGGGGTCCTCACAACCGCGGTGACGTCATCCACCTGCTTTCGCGCCGTTTCTCCCGCTTGCCTGTGACAACTTGAGGGAGAAGTAAGTGGATTATTTTCCACCTGTTACAATTTTGTTTTATAAGTGTCTTTAAGTGTTACAAACGGGGGAATATTGTTGTAGTCTGAAGTTTTGTTGTTATGTGTTTGTTTTCTGTGCAGTTTTGGCGTTTTGGGCGATTTTCTTTTAATTGAGTTAATTTGTCGGAGGCTTGTTTTAATAGCATTGTGGGGACCCCCCACTCTGCTCTACACTCTGACACACACACACACACACACACACACACATACTCACAAACCACTCCATTTGTTGACACGTTGTTTCCCTCATTGCAGCTGGTGGCGAGGCTCTAGTGCAGTGGTCGGCAACTGGCGGCCCGCGGGCCAAAATTGGCCCGCCTCCAATAATATCTGGCCCGCCAGATGACATTGAAAGTCTGATTTAAAAAAAAAAAAAAAAAAAAAATCTTTATTTTTTTTTTTTAATTATTATTTACTATCACAAAAACGACTATTTCATAGATAATCCAAAGCCTTTATTTAGAAAAGATAAAATAAAATAAAAGTAGAATCTTCATGATTCCGGACGCACACAATTCTGTATAGTTCCCTGTCACCCGTAGCATAGGGGGGCCTTAATTAGAGGTGCACACCAATATTCAGGAGTAACGTAGGCACAGACTCCCGCAAAACTCCTGAAGCTGTTGAAATGGTAAGACGTATTTGTTGTGGTTTCAACTGTGAAAAATACAACTGATAACTTACCTTGAGTTTTGCTGTTGGTCTTTTAAATGGTAAAACGTCCATTATGTCTAAAAATACGTCGGAAAATCCGCCTCATTTGCATATCCTCTCACTCGTTTCAGCAGACACAGAGGCACAGAGAGCTGCTGCTACGTGTGCACGTACTGACTACTGTGCTACTGTTCATATCATGGGTTTTTCATGTGTTTCATGTCGTTCTGTGTATTTTAAAGAAGGACTGCATTTGTTAGTAGCTTGGCAGAAAATAATATTATCACCAAGTTACTTATAAGCGGTTTCATAACGCAGCCACAGAGTAGCGCTAAAGCAGTAATAATGCCGCGTTCCATTTGTCCTCCGAAGTGGGGATTTCCCAGTTCCCAGTTGGATTTTTCAACTGGAATGCCCCTCGAAGTGGGATTTCCCACTGGGAAAGTGGGAGAGTCTTCACCACCCCCGAGTTCACATTCCAAGATGGCTGCCCCGGTTGTAAACAGTAGAAGAGAGCTCTGTAAAAATTCGTAGCACTTCATTCTAGTTTTGGTCACACTAAATTAGTCGTATACAAGTATTGTTTGGCATATATATGCTGCTATAGAGTAATTTACATTTTTCATGTGGTATATGCGAAATACAAACTTGTTTACCTACTTTGTAACTGGAACGCTGATAACTGGGCTGTGACGTCATTCCCAGTTCCGACTTCCGAGGTAAATGGAACGCAGCATAACACAACACTAATAACAGTCTGTAGCAAATTCAAGTTACTTTATTTAAACTAATGACTTTCTTTAATTAATTTTTTGTACAAGATATAATAGTATAATGATACTAGTAGCCTATAGATAAGGGGAAAAAAGTTTTGTTTAGTAGAAAAAAAAACATGCCTCGCCTGATTGATGTGATGTTCTGGCCCACCATTCAGTTGCTCCGAAAAAATTTGGCCCGAGGCCAAACTTACTTGCCGACCCCTGCTCTAGTGTATGAGCAAGCACTAAAGCTGAGTTTTTTTTTACGTTTATTTCAGGTATGTTTCTGTTGCTCCCACGTTTGTTGTATTTTAATTTATTCTTTTATTAACTTTATATAAAATATGCTGTTCAGCTAGTGTTGTGTTTATTGTGAAGTGTGTTATATGTATTTGTATTTATATATTTTCTGTTTGAATTTGTCATGTACTGCAGTCTAAGTGTGGCTGCAGCCCTCTTGCCTGTGACAACTTGAGGGAGAACTGGTGGCGAGGCTCTAGTGTACGAGCAAGCACTAAAGCCGAGTTTTTTCACGTTTATTTCAGAAATAAACTGGCTGAATATTCCCGAGTCCCTGTGTCCATCCTATTCCTCAAGCACCAGAACACAACGCAGAGCCCAATCCAGTTACAAGTACTTGAGTACAATTTTTGGCTACTCTACCCACCTCTGTTTGCTTTCTATTCATCCAATAAAAGGATCTCTAATGTTTCATCGTTAAAAAGCTCAGTGAAACCGAGTAAGTAAAATCAATTCATGCTTGAAAATTGACCCTCTGGACTTCTTGAGATTTGTCCATTTAGATAAAAGAAAAAAAAGGTGTTTGGGAATCACTGCACTTTTCCTGTTAGTGGATTATACAGTAGTTGTTTTAAGTTACGTTGTGTGTTTTCCACAGTCAGTTTTTACCTACAGTAAAAGTTTTCTAGATCCTCCAGTTTTGAAGACCATATAGAATAGAATAGAATAGAATAGAAAGGAATAGATTAGAATAGAATAGAATAAAACTTTATTGATCCCCCAGAGGGGAAATTCACTTGTGCAGCAGCAAACATACACACCCTTGACAATTTTTACAAAATGTACATGAAAGTATGAAAAGGTATAAAAAAAAAGTATATCCTAAAAAAAAAACAGTAATAGATAAGTAATTAAAAAAGAGCAATATAAAAAAATGAGCAATGTACAAAAGAAATACTAAACCCGAAAAAAAAAATACCAGTGATGTATTTAGAGTAGGGATCGGCAACCTGCGGCTCTAGAGCCGCATGCGGCTCTTTAGCGCCGCCCTAGTGGCTCCTGGAGCTTTAAAAAAATGTTCGACCTTTTTTTTAATTTTTTTCTTTTTTTCTTCCTTTTTCCCATTCCTTTTTAATCGCGACATTTCAACTTTTTTCTCAAAATTTTGACTTTTTTCTCGACATTTCGACTTTTTCTCAATATTTCGACTTTTTTCTCAACATTTAGACTTTTTTCCCGAAATTGTACTTCGACATTAATCTCGATATTTTGACTTTTTTCTCAAATTTTTGACTTTTTTCTTGACATTTCAACTTTTTTCTTGACATTTCGACTTTTTTCTTGACATTTCAACTTTTTTCTTGACATTTCGACTTTTTTCTCTACATTTCAACTTTTTTCTCAAAGTGCATAATGAAAAAAAAAATCTTCCCCCAGCTATAACTAATATAGAAACATGCAGCATGTGTTGCCTTCATTCTAAGGCTTATACAAGACTTTTCATTTTTTGTGGCTCCAGACACATTAGTTTTTTGTGTTTTTTGAGTCCAATATGGCTCTTTCAATATTTTGGGTTGCCGACCTCTGATTTAGGGGGAGAAGGTTATTGCACTTTCAGAAAAACAGGTTATTGCACTTGAATGACTAGAGTTGGTTGTTGTAGAGTCAGGTATATGTCATATACTGTATGCTGTCATATCTTTCATATATGAACGAAATGACGGCGAAATGGATTCAACCACCACTAAAGTCTCTTTTGCCGTATTGTGTCCTGGAAAACGCTATATAAATGTAACATATATAAACGTTCCCAGAAGTAATTCCTCTAAGTTTAACTCCGTAATTAAAGTGCTCACTGTTAGAAATTGGACAATTAACGTGGCGCCGTACATCCGGCGGCTAATGCGGCGTCTGATTCCCGTAGCCTGATGGAGCCGCTGGAGCACGGACACCACATTTCAGAAATGCATTAAATGTGTGTTATATCAAATTAAAGCTCCTGCAACAGATGCCACGAGGCATGTATGTATGGTGGACTACCGTCGTCCTCCAACAGGAATATTAATGGGTAATTACATTCACGTGTACCTGTCCCTCGTACACCATCGGCGGCCTCGCCGGCCAGACGAGCGTTTAGGGAAGAGAGGACGACTGCATCGTCCTTTTGTGCTCTGCACGCCATTAATGACCGGCGTGAGTAACCCTGGAGATCCCTAATGAATGACAGCCCCGCCGCCTCGCATGCGTATCAGCATAAATCCTGCAGCTTTCATGTGCTCCCCTCCTGCACGCATAACTCACAACACTCGCTCCTCTTCTCCTTCCTCTTGACTTACGTGATTGTTTTCTGGTTTGCCTGCAGCATAAATTTAATCAAAGCTTACTCCTGTGCCAGCTCTATTTCTTACTGGTGGGGGGGATTTACGCCCACTCGGAGAAATAGCACAATTATCCCAGACAAGGTTGGTTAATACTCCCATTTGAATATCGCTAACAGGTCCACAACACCTTTTATTTCTAATCACACCTGCTGCTAAAGCGCAGATAGGCTCATTTGGCCGTGATGTACTGTAGCGGGTTCAGGGGGCCGTCGAGGCCGGGAAGTATCGACCGTTTGAGTTATCGGCGAGGCTTTGTGCTTTTGCAGCTTCTTAAGTGAAATGGGTTTAAAGATAATTAGCTTCTACGTGGTTATCGTCACGCGGGAGCTCCGATGCAGAGATATGTGTGTGCTGAGACCTTTGACCTTTGACTGTTTGGTGAGGATGGAGCTGATTAAATGCGCCCTCCTGAACTTCCTAGCATGTGCTCGGGGTCAGGGACGGGGCAGCGAGGAGCTCCGGCAGCTCCGGCCCTCACTCCAAACTGAATTATAACACCTTTTTCTGTAAACCGTGTCTCCGACGGAACGACTTCTCTTCAAGTATTTTACAAGAGCGCTGCTGCCGAGCTGCTGCCTTCCTCCTCAGGATTTTGGAGACCTTTCCAGTAGGAATGGGTGATATTTTACCGTACGCGATAAACCGTCAAAAAAATTCCTCACAGTAAGAATTTGTATCTTACGGTAAAAACGATAAATTCCTGTTGATGATGTTTTTGTGTAAAGTTGATTTAAGGAAGGAAGGAAGGAAGGAAGGAAGGAAGGAAGGAAGGAAGGAAGGAAGGAAGGAAGGAAGGAAGGAAGGAAGGAAGGAAGGAAGGAAGGAAGGAAGGAAGGAAGGAAGGAAGGAAGGAAGGAAGGAAGGAAGGAAGGAAGGAAGGAAGGAAGGAAGGAAGGAAGGAAGGAAGGAAGGAAGGAAGGAAGGAAGGAAGGAAGGAAGGGAGGGAGGGAGGGAGGGAGGGAGGGAGGGAGGGAGGGAGGGAGGGAGGGATAGAACATGGAAAGAAGGAAGGAAGGGAGAAAGGAGGAAGGAAGGAAGGAAGGAAGGAAGGAAGGAAGGAAAGGGGAGAATGAAGGGAGAAAACAAGGAAAGGAGGAAGGAAGGAGAGAGCAGGAGGAAAGAAGGAAGGAAGGGGAAGAAGGAAGGAAGGGAGGAAGGAAGGAAGGGAGGGATAGAACATGGAAAGAAGGAAGGAAGGGAGAAAAGAGGAAGGAAGGAAGGAAGGAAGGAAGGAAGGAAAGGGGAGAAGGAATGGAGAAAACAAGGAAGGAAGAAAGAAAGAAAGAATTCCCGTTGATACGTTTTTGTGTAACAAACATGGCGGATCTGAGAGCCAGATAAATTTATAGTTGAAAAGGTGGAGTTGAATTTTTTTTATCGTTATCGGGATAAATGCCAGAAATTATCGTGATACATTTTTTAGTCCCTACTTTGCAGTAGCATTTAGTGTCAAATAAATGCAAGAAAGAAACATTTTTCTGCCTTAAGCAAATATGATTTCCTTTCTTCGTATCAGGATTGAAGATTAACAAGTAACATGCAGCATTTTTGTCGTTAAAGTGCACAGCAAATCTATAATTTATGATTAAACACCATGTCATTAAAGCAGAAGTTTTGTTTTTTACATTTTTAATGGCTTATCTTTTATATTTTGCAGGTGTGTATTAAATATGAGGTTCATCTGTTGCGTTGCGTGACCTCAGTGGGAAGGAATGCCTTTGTCAGCCACGTTTCTTGCAACACCTTCAAGGAGCTGTCTGTCACAGGTGCAGTAGAGAAGTCATAAAAATGAATGTTTTAAGGTCCTTTCCGAAGCACGCTCTCTTGACTTCTGCATGGTTAAGAGAAGATATGCAAGTAAAACGAATACTGATACTTTCAGTCAAACTTAAACTCGGCTGCAACATCGGTCTGCATTTGTGAAACTGGAATTTTTACAAATACGTTTTGTTTTTACCGTATATTTTTATGTTGGCTGTTTAACAATTTATGAGTATTAGGGCCAAACTAAGACAAAAAAAAAAATGGAAATTACGAAAATAAAGTCATAATATTGTGAGAATAAAGTCGTAATATTACGAGAATAAAGTCGTAATATATAATATAATATAATATATATATATATATAACTTCACAAGATGCTCAATATTCCTCATTTTAACACAGGGAGAAGATGCTCTTCCTGTTAGAGTTCTCATAAATTAACACTTTATTCTCATAATATTACGACTTTATTCTCATAAATTACCACTTTATTCTTGTAATAGGCTATTACGACTTTATTCTCGTAATGTTACGACTTTATTCTTGTAATGTTACGACTTTATTCTCGTAATGTTACGACTTTATTATCATAATATTACGACTTTATTCTATTACGACTTTATTCTCGCAACATTATGACCTTATTCACGTAATTTTACTACTTTATTCTCATTATATTATGACTTTATTCTCGTAATTTCAAATTTTTTTTGTCTTAGTTTGGCCCTAATACACCTCGTCGTAACAATTTACTCAGCTGGTAATTATGGTAAATATCAACAGCGGAGAGCATGAAAACAGCTTTATCTGCAGTTGCTGATAACATGGTGCACTGCATGGTGGGAGATTCCTCTCTAAATAAGGAACATTGTACGGTGGTTTCTGGATCCAGGACATGATGCAAAACGTATGTTGTGGAAATGAGCATGTTGTTCACAGCCGGTTCAGACTGACGGCTGGCGCTGAAGTAAACGTCTGGATCACACACATACGGATCTCATCAATAAACAATGTGAATAAGCAAGTTAAAAGAACAAGCGTTAGGGCTGGATCACCAGGTACCTAATACGATACTATCACCGTATGTTGCCAACGATAATGATAATATCATGATACAGCGATTATCGATATGTTGCAAGACATTTCATCCATGACAAATTACGATATCTGTGTGTTGACTGCACTGAAAAATATTTTCTGTCTGTGCAAATTAACAGAAAATTATAAAAAACTAAATGAAGGCAGAAAATACACATTTCAGTGCTCGTATTATCAACTTCTTCAATGTAAACAAGGACATATATCAGTGCTGCTTAAGCAGAATACAATTGTTTTATGAAAACTGACAAATTTCAATCTATTGGAAACATAAACATTTCAGTCAGCGCATTATAATATAATATTGTAACTACCGGTATACAAGCTAAAGTTCAACATATTTGCCTACTTTTTTCATATAGTTTACATAATATGAAATTAACACTAACACTATTATTAAAGCCCATGTATACAATAAAGTCGTTCGATTTACAACCTGTCTGAAACATGATTTATTATTAAATTAAAAAATTAATTAAAAAATTAAAAAATTAATCAAAAAAATTTAAAAATTAAAAATTTAAATTAAAAAAAGAAAATTGTTATTTAAATTTTGAATATCAATATTGAATCGGCTGGCAAAGTATCGCGATATATTTCCATATCGATATTTTTGCTCGCTCCTACAAGCATGCAAGTAAAAAAATACAAATGTATCGAGAGAAAATGTTGCAGACCCTTGAATATTTTGACTGTTTGACCCCCCTGTCTGCAAATATACAAGAATCCCAATTTAGAATGACAAGAAAATGAATTAGGAGTTGCTTTGAATGTTGTGGCTGCAGGAATTGTGGGAGTCCCTCCATAAACGCTACAGAACATAAAGGGAGGCCTTTCCATTATCACTGACTGCAAACCCTGCTCCTTTTAATTCCACTCAAACTTTGTTTTTAATGAGTAGCAACTTTGATTGTGCTCTTCTGCATTGTCATAAAACATATTTATATATATAGGCCTATCTATAAAAAAAAGAAGATGGAAATTGAAAAGCAGTGGTTCATAAATCAGATAGCACCTTTAATATCTTTGTGAGTCATTGAGGGTAATTAAGTGTTGAAGTTTACAAAGCTATAAAAGGGGGGAGGATTAGGACCTGGTTAAATAAGGACACGACTACTTTTAAATCACTAAGCGAGAACTTGAAAGAGACCTGCGTTTACATGTTTCATATGAGCTTCTGGCTGATGTTGTTCATGGAGATGTTTCACGTTTTCTTCAGTTGTGACCGACTGCTGCAGAGCTTCGGTTGCTATTAGCCGTTGAGATGTCGAGTCAGGGCCAATCCCAATACACCCCCTACTTTCTACCACTAGCCCTAAAAATGAAGCCACAAACCGTAGGGCCCTTGTAATGTTCCCTAGGGATTGGGACACCACTTGCTACGTCACTGCGTGGTTTACGTTCGGGTACGTAAGTGACTGCGTAGTTACGTTTGCACATACGTCACACGCACACCATATCAAGGCAAGGCAAGGCAAATTTATTTATATAGCACAATTCAACACAAGGTAATTCAAAGTGCTTTACATTGACATTAAAAGCGGCAAGACATAATTAGACAGTAAATAATAAATAGTAAGAATAAGAAAAGAAGTAAAATAATAAAATATCAGGAAGCCGAGAGCTAAAAGCTGTTTTAATTTCAGCTGTAGCTGTTAATATTCCACTTTATTAAGTTTTAATATTTTTTCAGGCGTAAAAGTAACCGTTAAGATCCCCAACCTGGGCTCAGTTTATCCAAATAACGCCTGTTAAGAAATTTGATCTGATGTTTTCGGGGGATGAGAAGAGCAGCCAGTACGGGAGCTGATTTATGGTTCCGCATTACACCAACGCAGAGCCTACGACGTAAGTCGGCGCGCGTCACCGCGTAACCTACGCCGTAGGCTCTGCGTTGGTGTAACGCGGAACCATAAATCAGCCTTTATTCTGGGAATCTTGGGGAGATCTTTGCAACAACGGGCAAGCGAGTGATTATGTACATTCACTGAGTGAATATTATGAAAGTAAAATATATATTTCTCGCTAGAAATGTAATCAAAACACATTTTTATGCAGAAACTAACTCAAAATATTGATTTTATTCACTAAAAATTAGAAATGTCCGCCATGTTTTTTTGTTTGATTCAGTCTGAAAATGATGACGTAAAGCATTCTGGGAAATTTTTCAGGCCCTCGGTGGGCGAGTCAGTATCTGAAATCCCTCGCTGTGGGAAGGGTTAGATTCATACACACTAGCCCTAGATGCAAAGAAGAATTGGGACACCACTACCCTCACGGGAACGTGCAAAATTTAGGGGGTAGGACTGAAAAGTAGGACTAGGGGGGGATTGGGACTGGACCTTATTCAATCGTCTTGTGAGTCCCTGACCCTGAGGAGCACGGCAGCGTTTTAACCGCTGTACAAAGTTTTAAACCCTGTACATCGTTTTAACCGCTGTACATCGTTTACCAGGTCAGAACGTGAGGTGTCCTGATGACACGAATGAAGCTGAATGAGTTGGTTGTGAAACCACCTGAGGAGAAGAGTTAAGGCTGCACTCAAGGTCTCGGAAAAGGTCGAACCGGCATCTTTCTCCTATTTTTTTGCCCATTTTTCTCTCTCGAACCATTTGTCCTCTCTTGTCCAGAAGGTTTACATTAAAAAGAAGGTGCCCCCTTATCTTTGAGATGCAGCTGTACTGCTGAGTCTGGACCTGAAGAGTTGGCTCTCCTCCTTAGTTTATTCCGTGTAAAGGTTTGTGCACTTGTTTTTGCCCTGGAACGTGTATAGAAAGCTAATCATTTGTCCTTGGAGTGGATCGGTTTTTCTAAACTAGAAATGCACCAGGATGTTACCTCGAAAGTTTTTTAGATTTGCTTTTGCAGCAACAAAACGTTTCTCAGCTTGATGATAACGAGCAGTTTGTGCTCCACGGCGTATTATAACCAGTACTCGAGTTGTAAAAAAAAAAATCAGGGGGGATGGTGGATTTTATCATATGGGGACAGATAATTTGTGCTGATTACAAATAATATAATATATTACAAATGATAGCACTGACCAAAACACCTGCAGAAATACTGCAGGAATGACATAGCAGCAGTTAAATGCAGCCTCCTGTAAGCTTTAAATATCTGTCAGAATATTTGTCTTATTTCTAGTTAAAATGTCTAATTTTAGTAAAAAAAAACCCTTAAAATAAGACTCATCACTAGAAAAAACAATTTTCACCTGTTTCAAGTAAATTTTCACTTGAAATAAGTAGAAAAATCTGCCAGTGGGACAAGATTTTTTTGCTTGTAATAAGAAGATAAATCTTGTCCCACTGGAAGATTTTCCTACTTATTTCAAGTGAAAATGTACTTGAAAAGTTATTTTTCTGGTGTTATTTTTCTGGTGATGACTCTAAATGTTGAAATAGCAGTAAAACCACATTCATTGATGAAATGACATAAGGGATGGAAAGGGGGGATGGCAGTTTTACAGGGGGGATGATTTGGACCGTTTTTATTTCAGGAGGAATGCCATCTCCCCTCATCCCCCCTCAACTCCAGTACTGATTATAACTCTAAAAATTACATATAAACATACAGGTACATGTATTTAAAAAAAAGCAGTAATGTCTGGTTTCTAATTTATAATTTAGTGGCATAATTGCAAATTGTACCCTCACCTATCCCCGTATTATGGTCTGGAGCTGGATCAGCCCGCCCTGCCTGCAGAGCGCGCTGATTTACGGCACGTCGCACTGACAGCTGGCTAAACCCTATTAAAGTGGTCGCCGCATTCCTGGGGTCCATCATTAAAGATGACCTGTGGGCCCTCGACACGCACAAATCACACCCGCTGCAGCTTCTATAACAGGACGGATTTAACCTCTCTCTTCCTCTTTCTGTTGTGAGCAGTGGGTTTTTGGTTTTTCTTTCTAAGGCACACTTTAATGTGGAATTAAACAAACCTTGGACCCGGATTATTTTGAGAATTCTTGATATATTGGTGAGAAAAACTTGTACGAACATACTTTACTCACAAAGATCAGGCAAATGCAGTAAAAAGTACGATTATAACTGAGTTTTGACTCAGTTTCCTGCTTAGTTGACTGTTGTCTGTAGTTGTCAGATAACCAGAGCTGGGTAGAGCAGCCAAAAACTCTACTCAAGTAAAAGTACTGTTACTTCAGAATAATATGACTCAAGTAGAAGTAAAAAGTAGTCATCCAAATAATTACTTGAGTAGAAGTAAAAAGGTACTTGGTGAAAAAACTACTCAAGTACTGAGTAACTGTTGAGTAATGTCTGATTTATTTTTTTAACACAACCATTCAAACAGACAAAAGTACAAAATAATCATCTTCGGACAAATTAAATCAATAAAATAAATTAAAATTATTAAAAAATAGCTTAAATTAAAATAATCTTAAAGTAAATTCAAGTACTTTAATAAATAATAAAATAACAGAATAGAAAAATAAATGAAGCACAAGTAGCACAAAATTTCCAGTCTTTGTACTTTTCTTTTTTAACCAGAACTAGAACAAACATGAACTCATAGAAACTCTGTGTGTGTTTGAGTCTGTGTAAATGTGACAAAACATGCAAAAACAAACATTTTTCCCAAAGAATCACCAGTGATGTCATGAGATTGACGCGTACGCGGATAAAAGGGATAAAAGAAAAGTAACAGCTCAACGTAGCCTAATGTAGCGGAGTAAGAGGAACAGTTTCTTCTTCACAAATCTACTCAAGTAAAAGTAAAAAGTATAGTGATTCAAAACTACTCCTAAAAGTACAACATTTCCCAAAACTTACTCAAGTAAATGTAACGGAGTAAATGTAACTCGTTACTACCCACCTCTGCAGATAAGGGTGTGATTGTTAGTGATCCCTGATATTTGTTCAAGTGCTTAACTTAACACCACTTTACTCCTTAGCTTCAGGTCAAAGCGTGACTGTCTCAGTCCACGCTCTCTGCAGAACTAACGATGCATTTCTAACAGAGGTGTCTTCAGTATTCACATCCATTACTCAGGTAGAAGTATAGATACTAGAGTTTAAAAATACTCCTGTAGAAGTTGAAGTATCAACTCAAGTTTTTTACTCAAGTAAAAGTATAAAAGTACTGGTTTCAAAACTACTTAAAGTATAAAAGTAAAAGTAATGTAAGGGGGAAAAAAGCCATTAAGGACAAAAGCCATTGAAAATGAATGCATGTTAGTATAATGCAAATATATTAAAGAAGCATATATGTGTACTATTGAGCATTAACATGTGTTTCAGAGAGCAGCAGATATGATGACTAGTTGCCTATAAGTATTGTAATGGTGCAAAAAGTCAAACTTCATGTTCATGTTATCATTTATCCTAACCTTTATTGGAATGTACATCCAAGTTTAGTTGCAGGAATCTGAGGGAACGGATGTAAGAACAAAACTGGACAAGAACATCTGAAACAACCACAACCAAATTCACTCTATCTGGATGGAGCAATTTAACTGGATAGTTTTTATTTAAAGGCCGAAATGAAATAGAGTAACGAGGCTGTTTTTAAAATGTAAGGAGTAAAAAGTACAGATAATTGCGTGAAAATGTAAGGAGTGAAAGTAAAAAGTCGTCTGAAAAATAACTACTCAGAGCTTGTCGGCCGCCCCTCGTCCCCCCGTCTTTACGTCTCTGATCCTACAGGTTGCTGCAGCTTCATCCCCACCCCTCTTCCAAACTTTTCCAGGAGCCCAGGAAGTCATTCATCCACTCTCACACACCCACCTCCTCTCAGATACACATCCAACTCCTGCTACAGATGCTCCTTATGTGATTATCTCTGATTATAACGTCTACAAGGATACAACATCAGCTCCAGACTCCAGGCTTGGATTAAAACTCGGGATTTAGGTGCTGTTTTTTTCTCTTGACCCCTTGAGAGATCACCTGGATCGTGCAGATAATGGTGTCAGTGGTAAGTGAAAATGCATGAGCCCATTAAACGGTCGTATTCAGAAGCCATTAGTTTTAACTGCGCTTTAATATAGTATTTTACAGACTAGTTGTGAATTCCTAACTGTCAAGAAAACCCTCGCACCCTGAGCCTTCTGGACTGAGGCCAAGGCTTTTAATAGTGAGCCATTACCGCTGAAATTTCTTTTTAAGTAGAGTAGCCTGTCTTATTTCAGCCCACTGCCTTAACCGCTCAGCGGTAAAATATCACACTGGCTACAAATACACATATTATTATTTTAACAGCACACATAAACTTCCCAGGAACAGCTGGTACTGTATCTCCTGCGCTCGTGTGTGTGTTTTTTTTTGCGTCTCTGCTGATTTTACTCATTGAAATTCAACAGGAGCTTAAAGAGGAGACACATTATACATTCATGTCAACGCATGTCAAGAAGTGTATCATGAATAATAAGAGCGCATCAGCTTGTTTTTGCCAGAGAGCGAGTGTCAGGAGATGAAACTGTGTCGGCTGAATTGTTGATGTTTCCCCCCCCCCCCGTGTGCAGATTTCCCCGCGTTGGTTCAAATGAAAATGCAAAGCGATGTTAAGACAAGAGCCGGCAACTTGTTAGCTTTGTATGAAAGCGTGCGTCTATGTTAGTCGGTGTGTGAATCCGCCGTAGATCTGACGTGCTGCGGCAAACACATCTGCTATCGTAGTTCAGAGCTATGTGTGCGAGCGTGTCCGTGTATGCGCGTGACTCTTCACTGTCACCAGTTTCCCACCTACAGGGATAATCCATCCTGTGAAGTGGTGAGGTGGAAAATGCCATTATGTAGAAATAGCTGACGTGCCGTTCGACTTGCAGGCACGTGAAGTGTGAGTGAGGGTGCGTGGGGAATGAAGATAGGGAACAAAGAGAGGATATAAGGGCCTGGGATGAGGGTAAACTTCATTTTGTAGCTTTATTTAATCCTTCAGAAGCGGCGATAAACTAAAGGTCTCAGATAAACTAGGTGTGCTTTTTTCTCCGGCGCTTGTGATCGTGCGGTGGTTTAAGTACGGAAGAGTATTGGGGCCAGGCAGGAGAAAAATGTAAATAATATTTTAGAGGAGGAAGATTTTTTTTTCATTATGCACTTCGAGAAAAAAGTCAAAATGTCGAGAAAAAAGTTGAAATGTCGAGAAAAAAGTGGAAATGTCGAGAAAAAAGCCGAAATGTTGAGAAAGAAGTCGAGATTAATGTTGAAGTACAATTTCGAGAAAAAAGTCAAAATGTTGAGAAAAAAGTCAAAATGTTGAGAAAAAAGCAAAAATTTCGTGAATAAAGTCGAAATGTTGAGAGAAAAGTCGAAATGTCGAGAAAAAAGTCGAAATGTTGAGAAAAAAGTTGAAATTTTGAGAAAAAAGTCGAAATGTTGAGAAAAAAGTCGAAATGTCGAGAAAAAAGTCGAAATGTCGAGAAAAAAGTCAAAATGTTGAGAAAAAAGTCAAAATGTTGAGAAAAAAGTCATAATTTCGTGAATAGTCGAAATGTTGAGAAAAAAGTCAAAATTTCGTGAATAGTCGAAATGTTGAGAAAAAAGTTGAAATGTTGAGGAAAAAAGTTGAAATGTCGAGATTAATGTTGAAGTACAATCTCGAGAAAAAAGTCGAAATGTTGAGAAAAAAGTCGAAAAGTCGAAATTAATGTTGAAGTAGAATTTCGAGAAAAAAGTCAAAATGTCGAGAAAAAAGTCAAAATGTTGAGAAAAAAGTCGAAATGTCGAGAAAAAAGTTGAGAAGTTGAGAAAAAAGTCGAAAAGTCGAAATTTATGTTGAAGTAGAATTTCGAGAAAAAAGTCGAAATGTCAAGAAAAAAGTCAAAATGTTGAGAAAAAAGTCAAAATGTCGAGAAAAAAGTCAATGTTGAGAAAAAAGTCAAAATTTCGTGAATAAAGTCGAAATGTTGAGAAAAAAGCTGAAATTTCGACTTTATTCACGAAATTTCGACTTTTTTCTCGAAGTGCACAGTAAAAAAAATCTTCCACTCTCAATTTTTTCTCTTGCCTGGCCCTAATACTCTTCCGTATTTAAGTGAGGGATGTAGTGCAGATGTTTCTGGAGTGTGATCATTGCAGGGATGTGTCTGAGTGCCTGACATTATGAATGTCAACAATGCAGCAATGTCTTGAGGCAGTAAAGATGTCTGACATCAGTCTCTTGTTCGTCCACCGTTAGTTAGAGTTAGAGAAAGTGGAGTCTGGACTGCAGGCAGTTCAACACCCAGAATATTCTCCTACCAAGCCAAGCGTTTTCTTATCTTGTCTTTTACATGTCAAATAAAAATCAAATCAAGCTTGTGTGATGGATGCGCTAAGCCAGTGGTGCTCAACCTTTTTTGGGTCTTCTTCTTTTTTGTGTTTTGTGCTTATTGTGTTCTTCTTTGTTTTAATTTTTTTTGCATTATTACAATTTCAAGCGCTATTTTGAACTTTGCAGGTTAATTAATTCCCTCAACAGCTTCCTGCAAATATTTCACAATAAAAGCATTTTAAAGAAATGAAGGGTTTATGGCAGGGGTCGGCAACCCGCGGCTCAAGAGCCGCATGCGGCTCTTAAGCAGAAATGTTTGACCTTTTTTTTTTCTTTCTTTCTTTTAATCTTTTTTTCTTCTTTTTTTTCCTTTTCTCTTCTTTTTTCCTTTTTTCTCTTTTTTTCTTCCTTTTTCCTTTTCTTTTTGATCTCGACATTTCTACTTTTTTCTCAACATTTCGACTTTTTTCCTGACATTTCGACTTTTTTATCAAGATTGTACTTCAACATTAATCTCGACATTTCGACTTTTTTCTCGACATTTCAAATTTTTTCTCGGAGTGCATAATGAAAAAAAAAATCTTCCCCCAGTTATAACTAATATAGAAACATGCAGCATATGTTGCCTTCATTCTAAGGCTTATACAAGACTTAATTTGTTGCGTCTCCAGACATTTCTTTGTGTTTTTGGTCCAATATGGCTCTTTCAACATTTTGGTTTGCAGACCCCTGGTTTATGCCCACTGAAACTAGGGGGCTCATAATTTGAAAAGGATGCAGATCGTGTTGTTTATATCAACAGTGTCATGCAGTAACTTCAACAATTCAAACGGGTGCAAGATTTCTTATTAAAATACAACGAATTACACTTGAATATGAACAGTAAAAAAAGGTAATTGTCACGGTTTGGTTATTTAGTTACTGTTTTATTCTGAAAACCGTGTCTTTGTGATTCAGTTTTGTCTCGACTTCCCTGTTTCCCATCTGTCCTGATTGTTTGCACCTGTGTCTCGTTAACCTTTCTGTGTATAACTGGTCTTGTCTTTCCCTTGTTCCCTGCTTGTCCGTTCTGTTTTGATCCTCCATGTATCCTGTCAGGTTTCTTGTGTTTTTGTTAAGCCCTGCTCTGCAGTGCTTTTGGTTAGTTTTTGCTTAATAAATCAGCTTCTTTTTGGAACTCCTGCCTCCTGCTTTCCTGCATTTGGGTCCTCATCTACCCTCTCGTGACAGTCATGTGACCCTCTGTAGTTTATGTAGATAAAGGTCTATGTCACATTTGAGTAAAATAATAATAATCTATTTCTACATATGTCAGGATCTTTTTTTAAAAATATATATATATTTGATTATCACAGACCCCTTGCAATTACACCACGGACCATTAAGGGTCCACGGACCCCGGGTTGAGAATCACTAAGGAGCCTGACATTGTCTTGCTGAAAAATGCAATGCGTTTCCCTGAAAAAAAATTGTTTTAAATGCCTGAATCTAACCATAATGTTGCTCTGAAACCTGAATAAACTTTTCAGCATTGCTGTTTCCAGTCCAGATGTGCAGGTTACACATTCCAGGGGCGCTAACACGCCAACAGACATGCACAACGAGCTGGATCGCCACTCCTTCTTTTTATGATGGGAGTGTAAATCTTCATTTGTAGGACAGGTGGAGTTCTTACAAAAGGATTTCCAGAAGTTTTCCTAGCACATGTTGTAGCAGATGTCCTGTATAGAATCAGGCTTGTCTCGCACACACGGAGACTTCGTTGAATTCCTGGGACCATATCACAGTATTATGTGCTGTAGATGGTGAGATATTTAAAGTCTTGCAACATTATTTTTAAATGGGCAACAGTCTCCTCAACAAATGTGTTCCTTGTTCAAGTCCTGGCAGGGTTGCAGCCCCACTAGCACTGCACCTGCATGTTGGGAAATATCTCCATCTGTAAACACACAACACACAGCCGTCCATGTTCAACTTTATTACAGATTTCTCTGATAACATTGTTTCTTTTGGGCTTGTAGGTAGTTGAGTTGTTAATAAATACAGACTTATTCTATTCTATTCTGGGGATGGTGACAAAATATTGGCGTGAAATCATTTATCGATCAGTGCACTAATGTCCCGGTCTCTAAATGTTTACATTTTCGTCTATCCACAACATATACAGTTCTTTTTTCTGTTTTTAAGGGCTCAATTCGCCAGATTAGTGTGGATTCAGCTGTATTCATATATTAATGTGGACGTAGCCTAAGGTGCTCTTTTTTTCCCCAATCATGTCAGTGACATGTTGCCAGTCAACCTAATTAGTTGTAAATATGACTCTGGGTGCTTTTTTTTAGCGGTACTTACTTTCCCAGCCTGTTGCCCATTTCCCAAGTTTTTTTTAAACATGTTCATGCCATCAAATTCTAAACGAGCGAATGCTTTTGTTAAAAAAAGGTGAAATGTTAAAACTTCTTTGCAAAGACGGTGTAATTCTTGCTAAAATTCTGAATATTTGCATAGTCAAAGTGAGCAAGATGCACATGACGACACATGCACTAGTCTTATTTAACATTATATACCTTGTTGCCAACTTGTCCGAACACCCAAGCACCTAAAACTGCAGCGTGGATGTAGTGCTGTGGCTGTCACTCATCACAACTCACACTTTGTCTTCGCAGCACTTGAGAAATAAGACGATACATGCATAGGCAGATCATATATCTGCAGTGGTATGTGAGGGGGGGAGAGCGCACTTTTTTGACTGTTAAGTTAGAGTTCAAGCCCTGTCAGTTCACACTTCCATCTGCAGAGGTTGTAAAGTATTCAGCCCTCAGCATTCACGGCTTCGTCAGACCAGATGGCCGAGCAGAAAATCCCACAGAGGAATTTTCTGGAATTCAGTTGGTTTCGACATTAATCCTATTTATTTTTATGTTGCTATCATATAAATTTACACCTGAAACATGCACGTGTGAAGCAAATCGAAAGGGTTGAATTAACTCTAGAGATGAGTTCCATATCTTTGAAGCCAAATGATTATTTTTTAATGTTTTCGTTTGGCTGAGTGAAGACAGATTCTTCTTTGATGTTTTGGATTTGCACATGTCCACTGAGGGCTCAAACGTAAGCCCAGGTATGTGAGGATTAGCATCCTAATGTAAAACAGAACAGCAGGCATAATTTCTACCCATCACTGTTGGCTTTTCTGTGCTGCTCTTTGATGGTCAGGCCTTTCAGTTCCGGCTCAGAATATTGAATTAACTGCTTGTTTGTGTGTCGTGTCCATACTGTTGTGCTAGTTTAGGATTTAATCCACGTAGAAACTGATTACTGTGACTTAGTTGTGTTTCTTGTGAAATTGTTGAGACAAATGCACGATGTTTGGGCGCAGGCCAGCACGCAGCTCCTGGAGCTCCGGCCTGCAAACATGCACAAAAGAGAAAAAAGGGGGCCAGCACAAGAAACTACAGGTACGATGGACAAAAATGATGGCTATGAGATACTTATAATAAATAAAAATGGAAATGGAGAAGAGAAGAAGGGAAGAGGAGAGGAGAAGAAGGGTAAGAGGCACCGCCCAGTGGATCATGTCAGTGCCCCCCTGCAGCATAAGCCTATAGCAGCATATCTACCGCGAAGCTATATTTGAGACTAACTATTATAGTCTTGTTCTATAGCTGCAACTATGACTACTGACTCTAACACTCTAGAGTTTACACTACCTAGAGATTTACCAACACCAGCTAGAGGTTTACTAAACACTAACTATAGGCTTTACTAAACAGAAAGGTTTTGAGTTTAGTTTTAAAGGTGGAGGTGGTGTCAGCCTCCTTAACCCGGTTAAGTTGAACTAAAGATTGGAAGTTGGTTCCATAGTAGTGGTGCCTGATAGCAGAATGCCCGCCCTCCAAATTTACATTTAGATACTCTAGGAACTACGAGTAAACCTGCACTCCGAGAACGGAGAGCTCTGCCAGGAACATAAGGCACTATCAGGTCTTGCAAATAATGCAGAGCTAAGCCGTTTTGGGCTTTATACGCAAGTAACATTTCCTTAATTGGAGAAAGACAGATGAGGATTTGATGCTATTTTTTGTGTCTCAGCCTGATGTGCTGCTCTTCCTCCAGTGATATTGCTCGACGCTCGAACGTTACCAGTTAGGCTTATTTAGTCCAAAAAGCACTTTATCCTCCAGTCCTGGTTCCTGCAGCAGTTATTCTCAGTCACACAGATTGTACCTATCACAAGATCATCATTCTCCTCATTAATAATATTGAGCTTTTACAAAAATGTTATTTCTCATTATTTTAGCCTGAAATATGAATTTAGAAGAGCATAGGTGCAGACACTTTATATAAATTTCTAAAAATTCTAAGATAATTCTGTAATAATAGAGGGTCTGCATTGACGTCACATTCCCACTGGACCAGCCCCCTTACTCGCACTGAGTGGCAAAAATTTCTCCAACTAGTGGAGAAGACGGGATAACAGCCGATTATCGGCCTAAATTAAAGGCAGTTGGACTTGACAGTGACCCGTACAGTTACCCCAAGAACCAGTGGTCCATGGACATTAATATTTGGTACAGTTACCAAGAACCAGTGGTCCATGGACATTAATATTTGGCCACGAATCCAGTTTCCTGATATTTATATGTACTTAATTTCTACGCCGGGGAAATACACGAAGCAAAGCTTGAAGGCTTACAAGAGTCTTGACGCTTGGTCCGACTTCAAGGCAGGATTTGTTGTAGAAATTAAAGTGATGAGGACACTGAACTTTATGATTTGACCGTTTAACGTTAGCTACCCAAAAATCCAACATTACCTGATACAAAATGGGAACCACAAATCCACGTTTCGGTGCCTGGAATCTTTTTTGGCAGTCTGTAAAACAATAACTTCGATTTTTTGCTAAATCTATGAGTACAGTCGATCCCACAACAGCTCTTTCCCATTTTAGATGTTTTCCAGTTGCTCAAACTGAAAGTTTACGCTGCAACTCAGTCTTTCTGCCACTCAGTCTTTCTGACACTCAGTCTTTCTGCCACTCAGTGGGCGAAACCCGCTGTGAAGTCGCATCTGTGACGTCATGCGCATTCCCTCTATACGTAAATAAACAAATTAATAAAAAATGATCAACTATTTTAACACATCTCTTAGTAACTTTATATTGAACTTGTTGCCCTTGGTAATCAGATACTGGGAAGATGTCTGACTGATTGAAGTTCCTTGTTTTTCAGTCAGATAAACTATATGGATAGATTGGATGGATAGATATGTGATGCAGGGAATTGTGGGTTCTTTACTGTGATGCTTTCACGAGCTGAAGGCAGTCCCTTTCCTTTACTTTGTGGTCACCAATCAGCAACAAGTACCTCCTGTCGGTAAAACAAAGTTTCATCCTGGTTGTTGGGATACACGTGCCTCCGTTTCCTGCTGCGTAGCTTCAGCAGGAGCTACAGCGGGTGGAGCCTCCGCCAGGTTGCTAAGCACCACAACGAGGTTCCATCACCACCGAATACTCAAAAATCACGTGTAAAAAGTTTGTAATATTTCCACTTTGGCGTGTGTGCCTCTCCGACCCCTCTGGGGTTTTTTTCTTCCTCTTTTTTCTCTCCTTCCTGCTGTCTCTGTAGCTTACTTGTCACTTGGCGAGTCATTCTGACAGTGGCTGCGAACAACGCTGTCAGACTTCATCTCTCTTCATCCCCAGGAAGGACTGATGTTGTTCTCCGTGCAGTTTGCAGCCGTCCTTGCAGACCAGTTATGCCAAAGCTAATTGACACGGCTCTCATTTCTCCCCTTGTTACGCTGTGTTTCCCGCGGCGCCGCACTGTATCATTTCTGCCTCCTTATAGGGCGGGATAAAGGCGCTACAGGGGCGCTGCGCTCAACACGTGGAAAGGTCAGGCTTTTTATCGCCTTTCAGCGATAAACTACAGGCAGAAGCTGCACCTCAAAACTCCTCCAGGAAATATTCCAGTAACATTTAGTGTTTCCCTTTTTTTAAACTTCCAAAAATGCTTTAAATCACTACGATACGTTTAATAAACTTTTGATTCATTTTTTGTTTTCTTTTTCTGTAAAACTGCCTGATAATGACGTGGAACCTTTTTATTTTTAATTAGAGCCAGTAGTGTGATTCTTACCATTAGATCTTTGTTATTCACCAGGAAACTTTCAATTTGAATAAAGAAGTTTGACTGGAGGTAACCTAAACATATTTTGTGAAGATATTGAAGATATTGAAGATATTGCTCAACAAGTACCTTTGCAAAACTCCTCCAGGAAATGTTCCAGTAACATTTAATCTTTCCCTTTTTTTAGACTTCCAAAAAGGCTTTAAATCACATTATATAATGATTATATATAATAAGTTTAATAAACTTTTGATGCTTTTTTTTGTTTTCTTTTTTTTTTCTGTAAAACTGCCTGATAATAATGATGTAGAACCCTTTTATTTCTAATTATTAATTAATTATTTATTCTAATTATACATATTACATGACACTTTTTTATTTTCTATCCATATAATTCTATTTCATGACACTTTTTATTTGTATTCTTATTTTTATTTTTATTTGTATATTTATTCTTATTTATTATTTTTATTTCTAATTTTTATCTCTATTTTTTTTTTTTTTTTAATCTTTTTATCTTTACATGGGTGTTTGATTTTTTTGGGGTGTTTTATTTGTATATGAGAACTGTGTGTGTGAGATGGAGATGTCAATTTCCCCGAGGAACCTCCCAAAGAGATTAATAAAGTTGTCTGAATCTGAATCTAAATATGAATTAAAGCCAGTAGTGTGATTCTTACCATTAGATCTTTGTTATTCATCTGGAAACTTTCAATTTACATAATGAAGTTTGACTGATATCCTGTAGGTAACCTGAACATATTTTGTGAAGATATTGTTTTATGTTTACAATCAGTCAAAAGTCACACGGCTTATCGTGGCCATAGCTTGAGTTTGTTAAAATAAATATGTATATATATATATCAACTTGCAAAAGTGTGACATCTGCACAGGAGTTACAATTCCTTTACTAATTAAAAATGCCTGAGTGCATTTTATCTTTTAGGGCCTTTAATTACTTTTCCCCTCTCTGCTCATCTCGTATGCTCTCAGATAGGAGTGAAGAGGTGTTGGAATTGATGATTGCCGAGTGGAATTCAGACGCTGCATTCGCGAAGAGGTGGAACCGGGGAAGAAGAGCAGGTGACTGAAGGAGGAAGACGAGGAGAGGGGGAGTATGGGCTGCGTTTCTTTGTGGATCATTCTGCTGTCACTTTCACTCTCTCAACAAAGTGTTGCAGCGCGACCTGAAGGTACGGGGGTGACACTCATGCACATAAATGCCACACTCACATTTAATTAAGAACTTTCCCTTTGATGTTCCTGCTCCTTTTTCTTTCTGTCATTTTACATTATTCAACCATTCCCTCTGTAACTGTTAGGTTCTGATTTAAGTTGGTGACTTCTTAATGAAAAGCACATGTGTGGCTGTCAGTTTTATGCGCGGATCTCTTAGTTGGAAGACCTGGAAGCTCGGGTAAAGTGTGTGTGAGCGCTCCATTAATAAATCTCCTCACTGGGACTGGTATATGGAGCACATACTCACCCAGCATCAGGTTCTGCCCACATTCTGTCTAGTCAGTGCGTTAAACATCTGCTGGCCTCGTGCACAGAACAGCAATCTGTCTGACACCAGTCAAATACATCCCCCTGGATGCAGAAATCTTATCTGAGTTGCTATTGGATGTCACCAAAAGGTCAATCAGCCAATCAGAATTGGTTGACAGATTGTGATTGACAGAAAGTGTTTGGTGAGGTTTTCAGGTGGAATTATGGGAGTATGGCTTTTCACCCAACTGCACACTGGGATCTGTTTAACAGAATCAGAATCAGACTTTAATGACAGGGTTTGAATACATCAAACAGGGAATTTGACTTCGGATACACCGTCGGCGACATAGACATAGATATAACATTGCTTTAATTCAGGGACGTGCGGTCAGGGGAGGCAGAGCCTCACCTGCCATCATGACAAGTAAAAAAATAAATAATTATAACATCAAATTTATACTAATAGAGTCATTCTATAATTAGGGGTACATTTCATATCAACCAAAAGTGACAAAATCAGTTTTCTTTTTTGATAAAAAATCTAGTTGTTTCCATAATATACACCCTAAATGTGCTAAATTCGATAATTGCCAAGCTTAAACTCTAATTACAGTTACAGTGTTACAGTGTTACAGTTGGTGGGTAACACAGTTGACATTTCGGCCATTTTAGTGCATTGTGTGCTAACTGCAGACCTTGGACCTGTCACTACATGGCCTTGATCAACTCATGTTTTTATACAGTTTCTCTGTATTTTTGTAAAAATAACATGTAAAGCAAGTTCACAAGAACATGTTGATAACACAGTTGACGATCAATGAACCCACTCTATGTGCACACAATAATATTGATGAAATATTGAAGAGGAGGAGTAAAAATTTAGCACACTGTCTTCAAATCTCCCTCCCTGAAGGAAGGGACATCATATAATTTTGGACATGTGACTTTGGAGCAAACCATTGCTGATTTATAGGGGTTTTTTCAATGGGTAACACAGTTGACAGAGATTTCTCGGACACACACAAAGTGGATGATTTAATGTACATGCATGAACCAAATAGTTTTTAAAACACCTTTCTAATATTTTAATGATTATTTTGAACAAATAATTATGGAAATTAAATACAAAAAAAATTATTTTAGTGTTAATCTGAAGAGCAAAACCTGACATTTAGCAAATCGGACAGCACAAAAACAACAAAACCCAGTATAGAATAAGCATTTTTTGAAAAATAAATGATGGAATCTGTTGACTTTTTTGTATTAAATGAAAGAGAAATGTGCCCTGATATAAAGTTGATCATTGCTTTAAGTGAATATTTAGTAAAATTGATAAATACAGCCCATGGACATGACATGTACCCCTAATTATAGAATGACTCAATATTTGTCCACTGATCTTTATGTATGACCAATTTCGAACATTTATTATAGTCAAAATCGCTGAATTTGCCTATTTCCTGTTCAAATTCGGGGCTGGAACGTGAGGTGAGGCAGCAACGATCCGAGCTTCACCTCTGATTGCGCAATCCATCACAAACTGGGCTGATACGTGTGATTGACGCGGCTGATTGCCGGATCTCTGCATGTCGCCAATATAATGTTTGCAGATACGTTTATTTGACCTGATTTTACACAGTCTGGCTAATGTCTTTAATCATTAAAGTTTAATGTTTGTTAGTGAGATATTTAGTTTCGCTGATGGAAAATAAAACCGCAGTGAAAAAGGCACAGGGTGAGGCAGACAGTACTGTGCCTCACCTGAAGGGGGCGAACGTGAGTCAACGCCGTTCGCTCACGTACTAATAATAAGGAGGACTCTTACAACAAAGTAACAGGTTTTTGTGGCGAAGGACAGGCGCATGGACTTCATTTACAAATAAAAGTAAGACCAAAAACACTTTCAATCTTATAAAACAGAGATTAGACTAAGAAAAATACAATAGAATATTTAAAAACTAAATTTTAGCCTTAAATAAAATATTCTTTGTTTTTCTTTTCATGCTTTTTGTTGAGCAATATGTATTAAATTGATTAAAGTATCAGAATTAAACGTTTTAAAAACAACTGAATATTTCACTAAAGGTCAAAATTTTAATCTGTGGTTTTGTACACCAGTCCATACTCTCATTTATGTTGTATGAATTATAGAATTGCGACGGCTTATACATGGAGGGTGTAGAGCAAATGCACGTTTTTCTTACCTTTACGTATCTGTAATATGTACCGTGTGTGCGTGTGTGCGCCCGTGTGGTTTTTTTGTGAAGAATGCTGATGAGATATGAAATAACCAGTGGCCAATTGAATAAGCTACCCTTTTTGGTTTATATAGGCCTATTATAAAATCTGACACTAAAGGAGTCAGTGCCTCACCAACCATGAACCTCACTGCACGTCACTGCTTTAATTTCACATTCTAATATAAAACACTCACTTTTGTCACTAAAAATCCCTCTTGTTTTTCTACACAGCCTGTACACAATAACTCAGCGCCCCTCAGATAAGTCATCCTCCACCATGGGCAGTGCTGTACCGGTACTTGTCGTTTTAATCCACCACAACATTTTATGGCTTCTTCCTTTGTTCATGGTCCAACTTACTGCTACACTTCAAGACATTTGGCTTGTTGTTTGTTCTGCTTGTTATCTTTGTACTTTTATTTTCTTTTATGCTTCAGTACAGGTTGTTTTTATTACTTTTACTCTATCCATCCACCCATCCATCCATCCATCCATCCACCAGTACAAAAGGCCTAAGTAAAAAGGCCCAGACCCTCGTGTCCTTCTCCACCTCCTCCAGCTGTTCTGGAGGGATACCAAGGTGTTCACCGTCCAGCCAAGAGATCTAATCTCTACAACGTGTACCGGCTCCGCCTCAGGCCCCCCCAGCCGTCGGATATGCCCAAAACACTTTCCAGATCCACCCTGCACCCATTATATTTTGGAGGTGCCAATTCTGCAAGCATGATAGCTGCACTGAAACACTGGATTGGATTAAAAAGGCTAACAGCTTGAGCTGATTCTCAAAACACAGCACACCAAAGCTCACATGGCTCCTACAGGTGGTCCATGGGGCTCATTGGGGCTGAGCCAGAGCTCATGGGTAAAGGCCGGTCTACCAGGTAGCCCTTCCCTTAGGCCTGTAGCTCCAGGGTATCTCTTGACCAAGGGAGGGACATTAAGCTAATTGTTTTTAGATTATATATAGATGGTATGCATTGACGTCACTTCCCCACTGGGCTGGACGGGATAACGGCCGATTATCGGCTTAAATTAGAATCAGTTGGACTTGACATTGACCCATACAGTTACCCCAAGAACCAGTGGTCCATGGACATTAATATTTGGTACAGTTACCAAGAACCAGTGGTCCATGGACATTAATATTTGGTACAGTTACCAAGAACCAGTGGTCCATGGACATTAATATTTGGTACAGTTACCAAGAACCAGTGGTCCATGGACATTAATATTTGGTACAGTTACCAAGAACCAGTGGTCCATGGACATTAATATTTGGTACAGTTACCAAGAACCAGTGGTCCATGGACATTAATATTTGGTACAGTTACAAGAACCAGTTGTCCATGGACATTAATATTTGGTACAGTTACCAAGAACCAGTGGTCCATGGACATTAATATTTGGTACAGTTACAAGAACCAGTTGTCCATGGACATTAATATTTGGTACAGTTACAAGAACCAGTTGTCCATGGACATTAATATTTGGTACAGTTACCAAGAACCAGTGGTCCATCCACATTAATATTTGGTACAGTTACCAAGAACCAGTGGTCCATGGACATTAATATTTGGTACAGTTACCAAGAACCAGTGGTCCATGGACATTAATATTTGGTACAGTTACCAAGAACCAGTGGTCCATGGACATTAATATTTGGTACAGTTACCAAGAACCAGTGGTCCATGGACATTAATATTTGGTACAGTTACCAAGAACCAGTGGTCCATGGACATTAATATTTGGTACAGTTACCAAGAACCAGTGGTCCATGGACATTAATATTTGGTACAGTTACCAAGAACCAGTGGTCCATGGACATTAATATTTGGTACAGTTACCAAGAACCAGTGGTCCATGGACATTAATATTTGGCCACGAATCCAGTTTCCCGATATTTATATGTACTTAATTTCTACGCCGGGGAAATACACGAAGCAAAGCTTGAAGGCTTACAAAAGTCTTGACGCTTGGTCCGACTTCAAGGCAGGATTTGTTGTAGAAATTAAAGTGATGAGGACACTGAAGTGTATGATTTAACCGTTTAACGTTAGCTACCCAAAAATCCAACATTACCTGATACAAAATGGGAACCACAAATCCACGTTTCGGTGCCTGGAATCCAGTTGTTTCTGTGAATTGCAGAGATCCATTTGTCTCTCTTAAGCGTATTTTTCGGCAGTCTGTAAAACGATAACTCTGATTTCTTGCTAAATCTATGAGTACAGTCGATCCCACAACAGCTCTTTCCCATTTCAGAAGTCTACGCTGCCACTCAGTCTTTCTGCCACTCAGTGGGCGTAACCCGCTGTGAAGTTGCATCTGTGACGTCATGCGCATTCCCTCTATTAGAGTCAATAGAATCATTCTTAGTCTGGCCCAGAACCATTTTTCCTTGGGAAACTCCACCTGAGGCAATTGATCTAAACAACATAGATCCTGGGATTTTCCAGGTATGCCAGCCCCTCCACCAAGGAGGGAGACTAATGGCGCTTTTCCACTAGTACCTACTCAGCGCGACTCGACTCGCCTCGCCTTGCCCCGGTTTTTGACGCTTTTCCACTACAGGTCGAGGCGGATGGAGGCGTGCTGAGTAGATACTTTTTCTGTACCTACTCTGCCGAGCTTCTAAGCGGCTGAGTCGGCTGCATGTGACATCATCACACTACAGGCCACCGATTGGTCGGGGGGTTGGAGTCAGACGTCTGAGTCAGGAAGCGGGAATCAGCGCAAGAGCGGCTCGCGGCTTCCTCATTTTATTCGACAAGCAACGGCAGCAGAAGTCTGTTTGGTGATCCAACTCTGAGGTGCAGATGTTCATAAACCTGGTGCTGAGGAGAGAATTAAAAAAGGGTCTAGACGGGCAATAAGGAACGACCAAATCCACCAGGAGCTCTGTCTCTTCATAGCTGCTAGCGGCTCCCAACGGACTTTTCTGAGACAAAAAAAAAAAAAAAAAGTGTTGCCACTTGAAGCTTCTCTCACTCGCATTTTTTAACTTGGTATCAAACACAAGCCTCAGCCCCAGCAGCACATCTATCATCTCCTCCAGGTTCTACATCTTTAGTGTTGTTGTCTTAATAATAATGATGGCTTGGTTTTATATAGCGCCCTTCAAGGCACCCAGAGCGCTTTACAGAGACCATTATTCATTCATACACATTCTCTCTGGTGGTGGTAAGCTACGTTTGTAGCCACAGCTGCCCTGCAGACTGACGGAAGCGTGGCTGCCATATCGCGCCAAACGGCCCCTCCAACCACCACCAAACATTCATACACATTCATACACATTCACACGAGGCAAGGTGGGTAAGGTGTCTTGCCCAAGGACACTACGACAGTAACTGGGACAGAGCAGGATTCGAACCGCCAAATTTCCGATCATTGGACGACCTGTTCTACCACCTGAGCTACTGCCGTCTTCTTCGTTTAGATCACACAATCAAATACGTCACAGCAGCTTCGCTTCAACCTCCTACTTCTCATCTGGGTGTCTAGAAACAAACGAGGGCAAGGCCAGTGGACGCGAGACAAGGCTTGATGAGTCGAGTCGCGCTGAGTAGGTACTAATGGAGAATGGTTCACAGGGATGGCCAGTTGGGATACGACCCTGCAGCAGATCCAGGACACACTAGAGAGACTATAGCCCCATTTACATTGGCAGATACCCCGCGTTTAACACCTGACCATAGCATACCGCCAGTATTAAATTAACTGACACAGGGTGGTGTGTTGAGCTGGCCCTGCCAATAACTCGCCTCTAAGGGTACACTTGATCGATAGAAGTGACGTGGGGTGGCCGGTCATGGGAGGGATTTGTAGATGCCAAGACAAGGATCATCCTCAGAACAGTGGACGCTAAAAACCATCACATTACAGAACTGTAATTTGCAGCTGGAAACTAAGATGATGAAGAAGATAGGAAACCCGGGTCATTAACAAACTGAAGAGCTTCAGAAAGAAGAGAAGATTTGGAAGTCGATACGCAAGTCCGGCATGAGGAGACCGCATGGCTCCACCGCCTGCTCCATCTCCTGCGTCATCCAGCTCTTCTTATGTCTATAAAGCCATTGAGGGCGACCAAACAGACACCAGGCGGCCGCCATGTTACATAGAAACGGCTCCCGACTCGTCTTCCCTCACCTCAACTCGACTTCAGGCACCAGGGAGGAAATGACACGCCTTTACCAGCTTGCGTTAAACACACGTTCTTCATCCGGGGATAATAACGGGATCAATCTAAAAATACCATTTATCCCTGGTCACAGTACAGTACAGTACATCCCTGCATCCTCTCGGAGGAGCTGGAGGAGCCCGGGAATCTGACACTCCCTGCTCTGGCCACTACCTCAAGACCCAAACACGGCTGAATGAAAGTCGATGGGTGGAGTTTAAGAATTGTATATTAAACCTGTCCTGCATGCACCTTTTGCCTTTTATAGCCACAATCTGCACCCATTCCCACCCATGACTACCCCTTGTAAACAACGTTCCTGTTGCCATTGCAAGTTTCTTTTTCTTTTCGTTTTTTAGCAAAACAGCATTCAAACTAACTTTGTTCACTAATAGCCTACGTGTTGCAGAAAGTAGAATTATTCACTTTACGTAGCCACAGTTTTAGGCTTCAAAGTAACATTTCATCAAAGTAACATTTTAAAACATTAATTAATGGGAAGTAGAGGAAGAAGAAGTAAGGAGTTGGAGCGTTTTTGTGTCTGTGTTGTCTCGGTTTGGCAGCAACTGTGTATTTGTGACGGAGTCTACAATCACTGCTGTGTGTGATTACTGTGTGTTCAGCGCGTGCACGTCAACCCACATGGTCACGATCGGCTTCCGACACAGCCAGGCTGCAAAATTAGCTACTTATATAAGATTTGGTGCAAATAATATAATATTTTATGACTTAAAATTTAACATGATGCCTGAATGTGAAGGATTTGTGATACTAAATTAATTTCCTTCCTTCCTTCCTTCCTTCCTTCCTTCCTTCCTTCCTTCCTTCCTTCCTTCCTTCCTTCCTTCCTTCCTTCCTTCCTTCCTTCCTTCCTTCCTTCCTTCCTTCCTTCCTTCCTTCCTTCCTTCCTTCCTTCCTTCCTTCCTTCCTTCCTTCCTTCCTTCCTTCCTTCCTTCCTTCATCCTTTCTTTCCTTCTTTCCTCCTTTCTTTCCTTCCTTCCTTCTTTTCTCCCTTCCTCCTTTCTTTCCTTCCTTCCTTCTTCTCTCCCTTCCTTCCTTCTTTCCTTCCTGCCTTCTTTTCTCCCTTCTTTCCTCCCTTCCTTCCTTCTTTTCTCCCCTTGTACATTCTTTCCTTGTTTTCTCCTTCCCTTCCTTCATTCTTTTTTCCCTTCCTTCCTTCCTTCCTTCCTTCCTTCCTTCCTTCCTTCCTTCCTTCCTTCCTTCCTTCCTTCCTTCCTTCCTTCCTTCCTTCCTTCCTTCCTTCCTTCCTTCCTTCCTTCTTTCCTTCTTTCCTCCTTTCTTTCCTTCCTTCCTTCTTGTTCTGACCCATCCAGGAGATTTGTGCATCTCTTGCAGAGTCTTACACCTTATTTGTACTGAAACTTTCACAATTATTCAGACTTTTGTAGACGAGCGCATTATAAAAGTTTAACTTTCCCTGGGTCTTGCTGGTGCTGATTGCAGCAGTGCATCATTAAGAGGGTGTTTCTTTCTTGGCAGGATTTTCTCCAGCATATGCTGGAGCCACTGAGCTACATCTAATGTGTAAATCGATGGTGGTCCAACACGGAGGTGTTACAACCTTTGAGATATCAGCACAGATAACCTTCAAGAAAACCATTCCTAATCTCTCTGCGTGTGTCGTGGGCTAATCCTTGGCATGTCGATCTTCCCTGCCAACCCAGACTGACAAACTTCTGGATAATTGATCTGGTTTTGCGCCGCAGTGTGTGTCTTTCCTCCAGCTGCTCGGGGGCATCCATCACCATTTACGCACTTTTACAGAAATTTGACTTGCATGCAACTGATACCACTTTATAAACACCACTGGTGTTTTTTCGGCTCCATGGAAGGGAGGGAGGATTGCTGATTCATTTGAAGGAACATCACTAGTTTTAATTCCCCAGTAATGCATTTACAACAGCTTCAATGTTCAAGAGACACCTCCGAAATGGGATTCCTAGTAGGGATGGGCGGTATGGACTAAAAAATGTATCACGATAATTTCTGACATTTATCCCGATAACGATAAAAATGACGATAAAAAAAATACCAATTCAACTCCACATTTTCTTTCTTTCTTTCTTTCTTTCTTTCTTTCTTTCTTTCTTTCTTTCTTTCTTTCTTTCTTTCTTTCTTTCTTTCTTTCTTTCTTTCTTTCTTTCTTTCTTTCTTTCTTTCTTTCTTTCTTTCTTTCTTTCTTTCTTTCTTTCTTTCAGGCTCATTTCCTTCCTTCCTTCCTTCTTCCCTTCCTCTTTTCTCCATTCCTTCCTTCCTTCCTTCCTTCCTTCCTTCCTTCCTTCCTTCCTTCCTTCCTTCCTTCCTTCCTTCCTTCTTTCTTTTCTCCTGCTCTCTCCTTCCTTCCTTCCTTCCTTCCTTCCTTCCTTCTTTCCTCCTGCTCTCTCCTTCCTTCTTCCCTTCCTCTTTTCTCCATTCCTTCCTTCCTTCCTTCCTTCCTTCCTTCCTTCCTTCCTTCCTTCCTTCCTTCCTTCCTTCTTTTCTCCTGCTCTCTCCTTCCTTCCTTCCTTCCTTCCTTCCTTCCTTCCTTCCTTCCTTCCTTCCTTCCTTCCTTCCTTCCTTCCTTCTTTCCTCCTGCTCTCTCCTTCCTTCTTCCCTTCCTCTTTTCTCCATTCCTTCCTTCCTTCCTTCCTTCCTTCCTTCCTTCCTTCCTTCCTTCCTTCCTCTTTTTCTTTCTTCCTTCCTTCCTTCCTTCCTTCCTTCCTTCCTTCCTTCCTTCCTTCCTTCCTTCCTTCCTTCCTTCCTTCTTTCCTTCCTTCCTTTCTTCTTTTCTCCTTTCCTTCCTTCTTTCCTTCCTTTCTTCTTTTCTCCCTTACTTCCTTCTTTCCTTCCTTCCTTCCTTCCTTCCTTCCTTCTTTCCTCCTGCTCTCTCCTTCCTTCTTCCCTTCCTCTTTTCTCCATTCCTTCCTTCCTTCCTTCCTTCCTTCCTTCCTTCCTTCCTTCCTTCCTTCCTTCCTTCCTTCCTTCCTTCACGTACGTTGTGCGTGGATTTAACGCAGAACTATAAATCATCTTTACACAAAAACATCATCAACGGGAACTTATCGTTTTTACCGCGAGATGAGAAATTCTTACCGTGGGGAATTTTTTTTGACGGTAAAATATCGCCCATTCCTAATTCCTAGTGATATTTTGCTGCGGTGCAAAGATGTATAGGTGTTTGAGGGAGAACATAATGTTGGGTCGCCGTGTGCTGGAGACATATGTCAGCCTCGGAGGATCCTGGGATTTCAGCCAAAGAAAGAAGGTGAGATAATAGAGGAGGGCAAGTCCAGTAATGAAATAGAGGACAGTAGAGAATCACTTATCACTTACAGAACAATCAGCGGAGCATATCTTCTATTCACAAGCTTAATCAATGCTGTCGTCACTTTGGTTTATTGCATATATAATGCCGGAATATTGACTCGGAGGGTGTTTGCAGACACAGCAGATTGTGAGTGTAAGTGTGTGTGTGTGCTCTTGTGTGTGTGTGTATGCAGTGCATCCCGGCTTTTTCTCCTCACATTAAAAAAGCATCTAAATATCTCCAAACTCAGCATGTTAAATTCAGATATTTGCTCGGGCAAGGCGGCTGGTCCTGATTTTTGGGCGTGTTTACCCCATTATTCTAAGCGTTCCTCATTCCTGTACTAAAGTTTGATTGCTGGAGTGCTCAGAATATTGATAGTCTCTTTGGCTCACTTTTGTTTCATTAAAAATTCATGGGGATTTGTGTGGCACTCCGGCTGCATTAGAGAAGCAAGTGGGAAGAGAAACCCTCCTGTTTTCGGTGGAACAAGAGTGCTGTCTAGTGGTGGAGGAGGAAGGAAGGAAGGAAGGATAGAAGACCTTAACCCTAGTACTGTCTCTGGGTCAAAATGACCTAATTCTCCTTCCTTCTTTCCTCCTGCTCTCTCCTTCCTTCTCCCTTCCTTTCTTCTTTTCTCTCCTCTTTTCTCCCTTCCTTCCTTCTTTTCTCCCCTCGTACATTATTTCCTTGTTTTCTCCTTTCTTTCCTTCCTTCCTTCTTTCCTCCCTTCCTTCCTGCCTTCCTTCCTTCCTTCCTTCCTTCTTTTGTTCTTTCCTTCCTTCCTTCCTTCCTTCCTTCCTTCCTTCCTTCCTTCCTTCCTTCCTTCCTTCCTTCCTTCCTTCTTTCCTTCCTTCCTTCCTTCCTTCCTTCTTTTCTCCATTCCTTCCTTCTTTTCTCTCCTTGTACATTCTTTCCTTGTTTTCTCCTTTCCTTCCTTCCTTCTTTCCTACCTTCCTTCCTTCTTTTCTTCCTTCCTTCCTTCCTTCCTTCCTTCCTTCCTTCCTTCCTTCCTTCCTTCCTTCCTTCCTTCCTTCCTTCCTTCCTTCCTTCCTTCTTTTCTCTCCTTGTACATTCTTTCCTTGTTTTCTCCTTTCCTTCCTTCCTTCTTTCCTACCTTCCTTCCTTCTTTTCTTTCTTCCTTCCTTCCTTCCTTCCTTCCTTCCTTCCTTCCTTCCTTCCTTCCTTCCTTCCTTCCTTCCTTCCTTCCTTCCTTCCTTCCTTCCTTCCTTCCTTCTTTCCTCCCTTCTTCCCTTCCTTCCTTCCTTCCTTCCTTCCTTCCTTCCTTCCTTCCTTCCTTCCTTCCTTCCTTCTTTCCTCCCTTCTTCCCTTCCTCCTTCCTTGACCTGAAGACAGGCACAATGGTTAATGGATGATGAAGATGCAGATATCCCCCGTATTTAAGGCTAATCTGTTGAATATGTTGCATTAAAGTAAAAGCACACATTAATTATCTTGTTTTTTACTCCATAAAGTAACATGCCCGCTCTAATCTCTCCCAGTTTGCAGGACGGTGGGCCGGGCGGACCTGGTGTTTCTGGTGGACGAGTCCAGGAGTGTGGGTCAGGCCAGCTTTTCCAGAGTCAAAGATTTCATCTCAGCAGTGATTTCCTCCTTTCAGGACAGCGTGATGGGAGCTGAGGGGGTTCGCTTCGGAGTCACCGCCTTTGGGGACGTTCCCAGGTAGTCACCGAGCTGTAAAAAGGGAAAAAAAAAAAGAAAAGTCATGTTTTTGAGTTTCCTCGGCGAATCCATCACTCCCATCACAGCCACATTCATGTTTACCTATCCTGTCGTTTTCACATGACCCAGTTTTGCGTCATCCTTGCTTCACAGGATGCCGGTAGCTTTGACAGACCACGGCACCCTGGAGGACGTGCTCGCAGCCGTCAGAGAGCTCACCTACGAGGGCGGTGCCAGGAGGACTGGCACTGCCTTGCAATTTCTTGTTGACTCTGTCTTCAGCCCCGCCATCAGTCGAGACTTCACTCCAAAGGTACAAAAGCCTCTGTCTCCGAGACGTGATCACGTCTCCGTCCCTGCAGGGGCAGCGCGCTGCATCTGCAATATGTTAGACACACCTGGAGCACATACTGACAAGGAAAAGCAAGAGAAGCAAGTGGGAAGAAAAACCCTTCCGTTTTCGGTGGAACAAGACTGCTGTCTAGTGGTCGAGGAGGAAGGAAGGATAGAAGACCTTAACCCTTGTACTGTCTTCGGGTCAAAATGACCTAATTCTCCTATCCTTCTTTCCTCCTTCTCTCTCCTTCCTTCTCCCTTCCTCTTTTCTCCCTTCTTTCCTTCCCTCATTCTTTCCTTCCCTCCTTCCTTCCTTCCTTCCTTCCTTCCTTCCTTCCTTCCTTCCTTCCTTCTTTCCTCCCTTCCTTCCTCCTTTTCTCCCCTCGTACATTCTTTCCTTCCTTCCTTCCTTCCTTCCTTCCTTCCTTCCTTCCTTCCTTCCTTCCTTCCTTCCTTCCTTCCTTCCTTCCTTCCTTCCTTTCTTACTTCCTTCCTTCCTTCCTTCCTTTTCCATTCTTTCCTTCCTTCCTTCCTTCCTTCCTTCCTTCATTCCTTCCTTCTTTCCTTCCTTCCTTCCTTCCTTCTTTTCTCCCTTCCTTCCTTCCTGCCTTCCTTCCTTCCTTCTTTTCTCCCTTCCTTCTTTCCTTCTTTTCTCCCTTCCTTCCTTCTTTCCTTCCTTCATTCTTTTCTCCCTCCCTTCCTTCCTTCCTTCCTTCCTTCCTTCCTTCCTTCCTTCCTTCTTTTCTCCCTTCCTTCTTTCCTTCCTTCCTTCTTTCCTTCCTTTCTTCTTTTCTCCCTTCCTTCTTTCCTTCCTTCTTTTCTCCCTTCTTTCCTTCCATCCTTCCTTCCTTCTTTCCTCCTTTCTTTCCTTCCTTCCTTCTTTTCTCCCTTCCTTCTTTCCTTCCTTCCTTCCTTTCTTCCTTCCTTCCTTCCTTCCTTCTTTTCTCCCTTCCTTCCTTCTTTTTTCTCCTCGTACATTCTTTCCTTGTTTTCCTCCTTCCTTCCTTCCTTCCTTCCTTCCTTCCTTCCTTCCTTCCTTCCTTCCTTCCTTCCTTCCTTCCTTCCTTCCTTCCTTCCTTCCTTCCTTCCTTCGTTCCTTCCCTCCTTCTTTTCTCCCTTCCTTCTTTCCTTTCTTCCTTCCTTCCTCCCTTCCTTCCTTCTTTCCTTCCTTCATTTCTCCCTTCCTTCTTTCCTTCCTCCCTTCCTTCCTTCCTTCTTTTCTCCCTTCCTTCCTTCCTTCCTTCCTTCCTTCCTTCCTTCCTTCCTTCCTTCCTTCCTTCCTTCCTTCCTTCCTTCCTTCCTTCCTTCCTTCCTTCCTTCCTTCCTTCCTTCCTTCCTTCCTTCCTTCCTTCCTCGTCTCTGAGACGTTATCACGTCTCCGTCCCTGCAAGGGGCAACTCTCTGCATCTGCAATATGCTAGACACACCTGGAGCACATACTGACAACCGAAGCGCCTAAATCTAGTTAAATATTTAACAATATGCAGCAACAGAAGTAAGTGTGAAATGATTGATTTGAGATTACAGCCCACGCTGCAAACACACACACACATATGCTGTCTTTTCTGGCTCTGCATGAAAGGAAATGAGAAGTCTGGAGTTGGTATTTGTACTCCACAGGACACGGTGGAATAAGGAAAAGAAAAAAAAAGTGTTGTAATATTTTCACACCACCGTGAATCTGATTAAACTGTCTTGTTATATGCTTTGAATAAAAATTGATTGTTGGTCTGCTCTCTTGGCAGCAGAGTGGGCTTTTGTTTTGCTTTGGGAAAAGAAGAGTGAAATTGATTTTCCACCACAGATTCTGCATGTTCAATCGGATGAATGAAGTCGATAACAGACTAGTTGTCCCAACATCTGCAAACAAGGATCATCTTATGGTCATCCAGAGACGGTTCATGACAGAGATCATAATCAAAATCCCAAACTAGTAAAGTTCTTCAGTGAACTTGTAGCAGGGTGAGTGCTACGGGGCCCGACCGACAGGATAGAGAGGACACGGAGTTTAGTGCAGAACCCTTTTTTTTCCTCCACGACACCGCCACACGTGCACAAGCACCTTCTCCCACAGCAGACCAGCAGCAGCTTCTCCGACCCTTTGCTGCTGTTCAGCCATGCCTTATAAGGCAGGCAGTGTGGAGAGGTTGATGGGACACACCTGTGACCCATCACCTGAGTGGCTGCAGCTCCTCCACCTTGCCAGACACCCCCATCGCCAACCGGTCGGGAGGCCACCCTCGGCGACGGGCCGACCAGCGGGAACGGTCGGGGGGTCGTCCTCGGCGACGGGCCGACTGCCGAGAAAGCCGCTCTAGGGACCGGGCCCATGGTGGCCTCGGGCCAGACGGCATCCGCGGCCGTGGCCGGGGTGCGTCCAGGACCACCCCCTCCTCCGTGACGCGGCCCCGCACTGGCTGCGTGTCCGCCTCCAGGACCGCCTCCTCCACGATGCAGCACTGCTCCGGCTGCTGGTCCGTCTCCATCTCCGCGGGTCCCGTTGTCGCTGGCGCCTCTCCGCAGCCGCCTCCGACTCCGCAGCCGCCTCTGCCTCAGGAGCCGTGGCCTGGCGGCCTGCAGCCACTGCCTCCCGGCCGGTCGGCTGCAGCGCCGCCAGCGCTGCCGCGGCAAACCTCAGGCGTGGTGCCGGGGTGGGTCGCTCCGCGGGTCCTGCCGCCTCGGGAGCCGTCGCTTGGCGGCCCGCAGCTTCTGCCTCCTGGCCTGTCGGCTGCGGCACTGCCAGCTCCTCCTGCGCGGCGGCGAACTTCAGGCGTAGCGCAGGGGTGGGTCGCTCCGCGGCCACTAGCGCTTCCAGCGCCGCGAGCTGCTGCTCTCCCTGGCCCCGGAATAGGGGTGCAAGGTCCGTCATGGCATGGGCGAGTGCCTCCAGGGCCCGCTCCGTGCCTCCCTTCTCCATCCCGTCGGGCCCCACGTTGGGCGCCAGTGTAGCAGGGCGAGTGCTATGGGGCCCAACCGACAGGATAGAGAGGACACGGATTTTAGTGCAGAACCCTTTATTTTCCTCCCCGACACCGCCACACGTGCACAAGCACCTTCTCCCACAGCAGACCAGCAGCAGCTTCTCCGACCCTTTGCTGCTGTCCAGCCCTGCCTTATAAGGCAGGCAGGGTGGAGAGGTTGACGGGACACACCTGGGACCCACCACCTGAGTGGCTGCAGCTCCTCCACTCTGCCACAGAACTTATTCTAAAAGAGCCCAAATGCACTTCATCTCCAATTTTTCTATCAGCACTTTTTCTGCGATGGTGCAACACACCTGGTTTGCATTCCATGCATCTCTTTGAGTCTCTGTGAATCATCTTGCAGAATTGTCTGCTCTCTCTGCTTCCCACATCAAGTGGGAAGCAGAGAGCAGACAATTAGGCTGATATATTGAATCGCACCGCACGAGCACATGCAAAAGAGCGGCTATATTCTCGTGCTCGTGTCTGTCTTCATTGACTCGCCGGTGAACTTTGAGTGAACTGCGTGAAATTGGCATTAACAGGCAAACTATTAGTCTCGGTTTCAAGGCGTCGTCCTTAGATTCCCCTTCGCCTTTTTTGGGTTTGATTTACTTAATGACCTTGATAGATAAATCAGGGTAAACATGCCACAGTCTGCTCAAAGAGTCTTCCAAGCAAAACTTGTTTGGCTGGTGGATTTAAGGACTTAATCATGCCAGTAATATAAAAACCTTTTCACATTATAAAGTACAAGTTTAAGGCAGAAGCAGAGGTTCTTAATTTGGATCTCATGCTTGAGGTATTATGTATATTTTCCATTAGCTGCTTGTAAATACTCACAAATTGTTAATATTAATGTCTAAATTAGAATGGAAATAACAGGATTTTATTAAATTGTGCAGGTTGCTGTTTTGATCACAAACGGACGTTCGGACGACCAGGTTGAACCTGCGGCCAGAGCCGTAGCAGACGAAGGAATTACGCTCTTTGCAGTCGGTGAGTGTGGAAGTCGCTATTGTGAATTCCTCCAACATCCTGCAGCCTCCGCTGAGATTTTATCCACGCTTTGCTGCCTTATCGGCAGTGTTTGCAGTTAAAGATTCATGCCCTGTACATTTGTTTTCTCCTTTCCTTCCTTCATTCTTTTTCCCTTCCTTCCTTCCTTCCTTCCTTCCTTCCTTCCTTCCTTCCTTCCTTCCTTCCTTCCTTCCTTCCTTCCTTCCTTCCTTCCTTCCTTCCTTCCTTCCTTCCTTCCTTCCTTCCTTCCTTCTTCCCTTCTTTTCTTCCTTCCTTCTTTTCTTCCTTCCTTCTTTCCTTCCTTCCTTCCTTCCTTCCTTCCTTCCTTCCTTCCTTCCTTCCTTCCTTCCTTCCTTCCTTCTTTTCTTTCTTCCTTCCTTCTTCCCTTCTTTTCTTTCTTCCTTCCTTCCTTCTTCCCTTCTTTTCTTTCTTTCTTCCTTCCTTCCTTCCTTCCTTCCTTCCTTCCTTCCTTCCTTCCTTCCTTCTTTCCTCCCTTCTTCCCTTCTTTTCTTCCTTCCTTCCTTCCTTCCTTCCTTCCTTCCTTCCTTCCTTCCTTCCTTCTTTTCTTCCTTCCTTCTTTCCTTCCTTCTTCCATTCTTTTCTTTCTTCCTTCCTTCTTTTCTTCCTTCCTTCTTTCCTCCCTTCTTCCCTTCTTTTCTCCCTTCCTTCCGTATTTCCTCCCTTCCTTCCTTCTTTTCATTCTTCCTTCCTTCTTCCCTTCTTTTCTTTCTTCCTTCCTTCCTTCATCCTTCCTTCCTTCCATCTTTTCTTTCTTCCTTCCTTCTTCCCTTCTTTTCTTTCTTCCTTCCTTCCTTCATCCTTCCTTCCTTCCATCTTTTCTTTCTTCCTTCCTTCTTCCCTTCTTTTCTTTCATCCTTCCTTCCTTCCATCTTTTCTCCCTTACTTCCTTCTTTCCTCCATTCCGTCCTTCTTTCCTCCCTTCCTTCCTTCCTTCTTTTCTTTCTTCCTTCCTTCCTTATTTTCTTCCTTCCTTCTTTCCTCCCTTCTTCCCTTCTTTTCTTTCTTCCTAACTTCTTTCCTTCCATCCTTCCTTCTTTCTTCCCTCCCTTCTTTCCTCCCTTCTTCCCTTCCTCCTTCCTTGACCCAAAGACAGCACAAGGGTTAATGGATGAAGACGAAGATATCCCCCGTATTTAAGGCTAATCTGTTGAATATGTCGCATTAAAGTAAAATCACACATTAATTAGCCTGTAGTTTTCTCCGTAATGTAACACGTCGGTGAGTGTGGAAGTCGCTATTGTGAATTCCTCCAACATCCCCACTGCAGCCTCCGCTGAGATTTTATCCACGCTTTGCTGGCTTATCGGCAGTGTTTGCAGTTAAAAATTCATGCCCTGTACATTTGAATTCATAGTATGGATGTTTGTGTGCATGTGTGAGTTTTGTTGTGGTTTTTTTCCGAACACATTCATGCATGCGCACGTCCGTGCAAATGGAGGAATAAGTGAATCATCCAGCTCTTGTATTGCATGTGTACATATCCATTTTCCAATACTGTTGTGTCAGCTTTCTCCCTCCTACTGCTTACAAAACAGTTTGTTTTCACAGGTCTTACCCTTTCTCTTCCTAATGCAACTATCATACGCACCCAAGGCAACAACTTACTTCCCTCAGGCAGCGGCGGTGCAATAATTACTGCTCATTAGCCGATAGTGTGCTCTGATAATTGCTGCTATTTTTCACCGGGCGATTCAGTGTGGCCCATCTGCACCTCTGAGATGGAGGCGCTGCCCCCTCATTCATCAGTACAGGAAAGATCCTGTCCACTCGTACCACACCAGTATACCATAATACAGTTGCAAAAGATAATACTTTTTACAGAAACCAATGTACATTTGTCTTGGTCAGTTAACTCTTCAGAAACACTTAACATTTCCTCTTTAAAAACATGAGACCAATACCTTTTCAAAGCTAAGTGAAGTCTTCCTCAGAGATTTTCAGGGCCTGCTTCACAAAACTGTAACCAGAAGTGTCAAGTAACAAAGTACAAATACTTTGTTACCTTACTTAAGTAGAAATTTTGGTTATCTATACTTCACTGGAGTAATTATTTTTCAGACGACTTTTTACTTTTACTCCTTACATTTTCACACAATTATCTGTACTTTTTACTCCTTACATTTTAAAAACAGCCTCGTTACTCTATTTCATTTCGGCCTTTAAAAAAAAATTATCCAGTTAAATTGCTCCATCCGGATAGAGTGAATTTGGTTGTGGTTGTTTCAGATGTTCTTGTCCAGTTTTGTTCTTACATCCGTTCCCTCAGATTCCTGCAACTAAACTTGGATGTACATTCCAATAAACATTAGGATAAATGATAACATGCCTCTGAAGTTTGACTTTCTGCACCATTACAATACTTATAGGCAACTAGTCATCATATCTCCTGCTCTCTGAAACACATGTTAACCCTTGTCCTGTCTTTGGGTCAAAATGACCTAATTCTCCTGTCCTTCCTTCCTTCCTTCCTTCCTTCCTTCCTTCCTTCCTTCCTTCCTTCCTTCCTTCCTTCCTTACTTCTTTTTTCCTTCCTTCCTTCCTTCCTTCCTTCCTTCCTTCCTTCCTTCCTTCCTTCCTTCCTTCCTTCCTTCCTTCCTTACTTCTTTTTTCCTTCCTTCTTTCCTTCTTTCCTTCCTTTCTTCCTTCCTTCCTTTCTTCCTTCCTTTCTTTCTTCCTTCCTTTCTTCCTTCCTTCCTTCCTTCCTTCCTTCCTTCCTTCCTTCCTTCCTTCCTTCCTTCCTTCCTTCCTTCTTTTTTCCCTTCTTTCCTTCTTTCCCTTCCTTCCTTCCTTCCTTCCTTCCTTCTTTTTTCCCTTCTTTCCTTCTTTCCCTTCCTTCCTTCTTCCCTTCCTCTTTTCTCCCTTCCTTCCTTCTTTTTTCCCTTCCTTCCTTCCTTCCTTCCTTCCTTCCTTCCTTCCTTCCTTCCTTCCTTCCTTCCTTCCTTCCTTCCTTCCTTCCTTCCTTCCTTCCTTCCTTCTTTTTCCCCCTTCCTTCCTTCCTTCCTTCTTTTTTCCCTTCCTTCCTTCCTTCCTTCCTTCCTTCCTTCCTTCCTTCCTTCCTTCCTTCCTTCTTTTTTCCTTTCCTTCCTTCCTTCTTCCCTTCCTCTTTTCTGCCTTCCTTCCTTCTTCCCTCCCTTCCTCTTTTCTTCCTTCCTTCCTTCCTTCCTTCCTTCCTTCCTTCCTTCCTTCCTTCCTTCCTTCCTTCTTCCCTTCCTCTTTTCTCCCTTCCTTCCTTCCTTCCTTCCTTCCTTCCTTCCTTCCTTCCTTCCTTCCTTCCTTCCTTTCTTCCTTCTTCCCTTCCTCTTTTCTACCTTCATTCCTTTCTTCCTTCTTCCCTTCCTCTTTTCTCCCTTCCTTCCTTCTTTCCTTGTTTTCTCCCTTCCTTCCTTCCTTCCTTGTTCCCTCCCTTCCTTCTTTCCTCCTGGTCTCCCCTTCCTTCTTCCCTTCCTTATTTTCTCCCTTCGTTCCTTCTTTCTTTCCTTCTTTTCATTCTTCCTTCCTTCCTTCTTTCCTCCCTTCTTCTCTTCCTCCTTCCCTGACCTGAAAACAGCACAAGGGTTAATGCTCAATAGTACACATATATGCTTCTTTAATATATTTGCATTATACTAAGATTCATTCATTTTCAATGGCTTTTGTCCTTAATGGCTTTTTCCCCCTTACATTACTTTTACTTTTATACTTTAAGTAGTTTTGAAACCAGTACTTTTATACTTTTACTTGAGTAAAAAACTTGAGTTGATATTTCAACTTCTACAGGAGTATTTTTAAACTCTAGTATCTATACTTCTACCTGAGTAATGAATGTGAATACTGAAGACACCTCTGTTTACATCATTGTAAATTGATCACTTAAAGTGCCACAGCTCCCCCTGCTGGCGGGAAAATTTTTTCTCTGCATTGCCAGATTAAGTGACGAAGCACAGAAATGAAACCTGTTGAAATAACATGTTCCTGTGATGCATTATTTATGTGAAATGCCACAGAAATCAAAATCTCTGTCATAGAGCGGTTTGTCACACCGTTTGTTGTTTGTTTTTTTTTCTTGCCCCCCAGGTGTCCGGGGAGTGGATGAGTCGGAGCTGAGAGGGATTGTGTCTGAGCCCTACGAGGAGCATCTGTTACAGAGCCCTGACTTCTCCCTGCTGGAGACGATCCTCCCCAAGCTGTCCCGCAGGGTCTGCTTCACGGCCTCGGAGCCGCCACGGCCAAAAAAAACCAAGCAAACAAGTGAGTTCTTCTCAACGGTTCATTTTGTTTCCCTCCTGTTCCTCTCCTCATCCCTTGTGCCTCCTCTCTCCTTGCACGTCCAGCTGAGGAGCGTGTCGTGGGTCCCAGGGACCTGCAGGTGAGCGAGTTGGCCCACGCCTCCCTCAGACTGACGTGGAGCCAGGCCACAGGTGACGTGACCGGGTACCGGCTCCTGGTCACCCCGGTCAGCTCCCAGGGACAGCTCCTCCCCGCCCAGCAGAGAGTGGTGAGGGTTGATACGATGGTCGCTGTGTTAATGTTCAGGGGCCTCATTCATAAAAGAGTGTGTAGGATTCATACTAAAAGTGCACGTAAAGCCAAAAGCCGAAAATGGCGGGCGCAAAAAAAAAATCCGGATTTATAAAACCGTGTGCACGCACACTTGCACGCAATGTTCGCTTTATAAATCACAGTCCAGCTGGAAGGTTGCGCAGCTGAATTCGCCTCATATCCCGCCCTCTACACGCCCACTTCATACCATAAATGGGCAATGCAAAGTAGTATTTGGATATGAATGAGCCTGCTGAGCATGCACAGCGGCTTCCTGCAGCCTGTTTGGGCGTCAGGATGAATGAGACGTGTCGAGCCACCATGCCACTAAATTTCCCGGAGACTGGGAAGTGGGAACGAGATGTTGTGGATGAGGTGGAGGCAGGAAAACGACATTATTTGGTGGTCACAGTAAAAGTATAAATAGTATATAAATAGTTTCAAATAAAGCGAGTGAAAAAAAAATGCTGTGAGGCGCAAGGGCGCAATTTCCACTGGGAACAGGGTGGGCATGCCCCCCCACTTTTCAAACTCATGTTTTTGTCCGCCCCCACTTTTTAAAGTTTAAGAACTAACGGTAGGCTCAGCCTGTAATTGCAAATCATCAAGACATTCTAAGTGTGCGAAGACGGGATGGGAGCCCGCTCCCCCTCCTCCCCTCCCGTCTCCCCTTAGTGCTGCTCAAGGCTGATTTATGGTTCCGCGTTAAATCGACGCAGAGCCTACGGCGTAGGTTACGCGGCCACGTGCACCGTACAGTGCGCGTCGCTGCGTACCCTACGGCGTAGGCTCTGCGTCGATTTAACGTGGAACCATAATTTAGGCATAATTCGGCTTAACTAGTGTGTGCGTGTGTGACAGACGTGCATGGGACAATTGTGAAATACGGAATAAACTTTTAATTCCCAATTACGTAACAATTCCGTATTTCAAGGGACGGGTGGCGAGCCCACTCACCGCGGCTGCAGCTCCAGCAGCAGCTGAGCGTCCTGACTGACGCTGAGCTTCAAACACAGAGGGACACGATCAGCGCTATTATATTATAAGTCTGATATGTGATGACATTATTAAGAGTACCTATTACATGAATCTGGCTTCATTTCATCACTTCACCGCCTGCGTCGCCAGTTCCCCGTATCTTAAGTAAGTTCCTACGGGAGGGTCAGGGTTGGCGTAAGGATACGCAGATTTTTCGGTTAGTTTTTTTGCAAGCAGCGATGAACGGGCCCTCGCGCGTGCAATTTTCACCAATAAAGGTCAAGGACTCAAAACCGAGTCCGATGACACCACCCACGAGTCTCTATGTTAAACCATTTTAAAAGTTATGGCAGAAAGTAGGAACTATCAAATATGGACCAATCAGATGAAGGGGGGTGCGGTTTTTGGCGTTTATTGTCGCCACGGTAACGCTTTTGACTGAGAAAAGTAATGCCCATTGTCGCAGGATGGAGACGCACATTTTGATGTATAACACACCTGGGTGCACGTTACGGTTCGGGCGAGGAAACGGCCGAAGAAATGGGATAACTTACGCCAAATTCATTCAAAATTACCGACTTCCTGTTCGGTTTCGGCCATGGCGCCAAGAGACTTTTCTTTAAGTTGTGACATGATACAGGTGTGTACCGATTTTCGTGCATGTACGTCAAACCGTATTGTGGGGCTTGAGGCACAAAGTTTTCTAGGGGCGCTGTTGAGCCATTAGGCCACGCCCATTAATGCAAACCATTAAATATAAAATTTTTCGCCAGGCCTGACTTGCGTGCAAAATTTGGTGACTTTAGGGGGCACGTTTAGGGGGAAAAAAAGGCCCTCCTTTCGGCGGAAGAAAAACGAGGATAAAAACAAAAACGAGAACGAGAAAAACAACAATTCCTACAGATACAATAGGGCCTTCGAATCGTCAGTGCTCGGGCCCTAATTAGGGTCTAATTTCTGCATCACTTTTAAAACCCTCACTGCAGCTCTTCTCCTCAACATACATTATTTACATATACTGTTATTGTCAGCTAATTAAAAAGTGCAGGTCACAGAGGTGGAATGCAGTGAGTCGTTCCTCCTTCCACCACCGCTGCCAGCAGGAACTCTTGTATTGAAAATATAAATATATATGTGTTTCCTGTCCCTTCTGCTTCGCTCTTCTTTTCATTTTCTGTTATTTATTTATTTTGTGCTGCCTGGTCTTGTGCACCAGATGGATCTGAAGGCAGATGTGAGCACCGTCATCGTGACGGAGTTGAGTCCGAAGGCGGATTATTCCCTCACTCTGTACGCCGTGTACCCGAGCCTTATAGGGGACTCTGCAACCATCACAGTGAAGACAAGTGGGTTTCATTCTCCAGTTAACATTAAAAAATAAAAAATAAAATACAATATCCGTGCATTTTTAAGTGTATTTGATTGTTTCTTTCTTTTAGCCCCTTTGCCCAAAGTGTCAAACTTCCGCGTTATTGAGGAGGGTTTGTTCTCTCTGCGCCTCGGCTGGACTCCTCCCCTGGGGAAGCTCAGTGGATTCAAGATCTTTATCCCAAGATGTATGTGGGCATTGTTTGTCTTATTGTAATATGGAGCTAGAACAGTCTCATAATTCGCAAATGCACACACCGTTTCACAAATGCACAGGACAAGTTTCACAAATGCAAAGAACAATTCACACATGCGTAGGACAAGATACACAAATGTATTTTTGATGATATAACCTGATTTACAAACTTTTTTTTTTGTCTGTGAGCTGTGCTGGATTTGCGTGTGACTTTTGAGACTCCTGATTGATGAATTGTTCTGTGTATTCGTGGAACTTGTCCTGTGCATTTGTGAAACGGTGTGTGCATTTGTGAAACGGTGTGTGCATTTGTGAAACGGTGTGTGCATTTGTGAAACGGTGTGTGCATTTGTGAAACGGTGTGTGCATTTGTGAAACGGTGTGTGCATTTGCGAATTATGAGACTGTTCTTGCTCCATATTGCAATTCTGTAAAAAAAAAAGGCCTGTAACAACTTTTAATTCAGTGATCTTATTTTTCAAAACAGATGCCATAATAATTTCAGAATTATTCTTGAGTCTGCATGACGGGTCTGTTTTTGCAGCGTTGATTCTCTCGGACTTATGACTGTTTTGCAGCCCAGCGACCAGGATTAACGTACGAGCAGCTGCTTCCTGGAGACGCCTCCTCTCATGTGATCGACAGCCTGGAGGGGGATAAGAAGTACACCATCAGTATTTATGCCATTTACCCCCAAGGACCGAGTGAACCTGTTTCATTAGTGGGAAAGACACGTATGTTTACTCTATAAAATTCTATCGATTTGCATGAAGTTCAAGCTTAACTATCCTCATAATGATAAATAAAGTCTGTTTATCGTATGTATCACTCAGAAGAGATGATATGCATGTCTTCACACAACTTCATCTGTCTGGTATAAATATGCAGTACCACAATATTTCCACAGAAGGGAGATATTGTGCTAGGGGAAAAATGCCAGTAAACATAAACCTATTAGATACATCATATCTCATTCATGGTGCATTAAAGGGCTCTGCCCGTTTGACTGAAATAGCTGAGAAAGTCAATTGTCACAGAAAGGTTCAAAGTGATTTCACTTTTTTGTATGCAAAATGTATATTCTATTACTAACTAAAAAAAAAAGAATATTGAATGTATCCGTGTGAATGTATTATCTGTGTATTTGGGATGTTTTTAACAGTGAAGCTGGTACCGGTGCAGCAGTTTCTGGTGCAGAACGCCACCACCGACACCGTCCAAGCAAGGTGGGCGTCAGTCAAAGGAGCCTCGGGATACCGTCTCACCTGGGCCACTCCAGGTACTGTTTTAACCATTACACTATTGTATAAGGGAAATAGAGGCGAACAGTACATTTATTAACTCTCTCTCTGTCGGAAAGTTATTCTTTAGTGCTTTAAAATCAGATTTCGATAAATTCTAAATGATTTATAAACAGGTATATGGAAGAGGAAATGGGTTAACGAGGAGTGTGAGAATCAAATAAAATAGGGAAAATGGTATATTATACTTGCTTAAGATATGTTTAGATATCTATGTGGATATTTATGTAGTATATATTATATGATGAGAGGGATAGTTATAATTATGTAATATATGTAATATATGTATTGGGTATGTAGCACATATATATGTATAGGGATATTTATGTAGTTTATATAGTGTATATTTATATAGATTTATACACAGGACTGTTTCAGAAAATTAGAATATTGTGATAAAGTTCTTTATTTTCTTTAATGCAATAAAAAAAAAAACAGTCATACATTCTGGATTCATTACAAATCAACTGAAATATTGCAAGCCTTTTATTATTTTAATATTGCTGATTATGGTTTACAGCTTAAAATTAAGATTCCCAGAATATTCTAATTTTTTTTAGATATGATATTTGAGTTTTCTTAAACTGTAAGCCATGATCAGCAATATTAAAATAATAAAAGGCTTGCTATATTTCTGTTGATTTGTAATGAATCCAGAATGTATGACATTTTTACATTACAGAAAATAAAGGACTTTATCACAATATTCTATTTTTCTGAGACAGTCCTGTAATATCTAGATATTGATATAATATTTATGTAATATTTATATTTTCTATATACTTATATGGATAATTATGTAGTAATAGGCATGTTTAAGGAGTATTTATATAGATTATATTTATATGGATATTGTGTAGATATAATAATAGCAATAATGTAAATCCATAGAGTTATAAAGGGGTAGGAACTACTGGGAAAAAGTGTACACTTCTTCCTACTCCTTTTTTTCGAACATATGTGAATATGAAGATGTAATTTTTCTTTCTTTCTTTTTATTTTTTATTTTTTCTTTCATTTGTGTTTGTGTTTGAAATAAAAATTCATTCATTCATTCATTCAAATTCATTCATTCATTCAAAAAAAAGCATTCATTCATTCATTCAAATTCATTCATTCATTCAAAAAAATCATTCATTCATTAAAAAAAAAATTCATTCATTCATTCATTCATTCATTCATTCATTCATTCATTAATTAATTAATTAATTAATTCATTCATTCATTCATTCATTCATTCATTCATTCATTCATTCATTCATTCATTCATTCATTCATTCATTCATTCATTCATTCATTTCCTCATGACAAACCTCTCTTTGTCCTGCAGACGGCGACATTGAAAACATAAACCTTGGGGACAACTTTAACTTCTACATGATCCAGGGCCTCCGTCCAGGTTCTGACTACACCATCACCATCAACCCCATCTTTGGAGACATTGAGGGGCCTGTCACCTCCACCAACGTCAACACACGTAAATACAGGAGAAAATGTGATGCACATCATGTTGTATGAACATAACGGAGAGGATGATGTTCTAAAGAAGAGATCTTTGTCCTTCCTTCTTCTCTCCCCGTCAGTGGACAGTAGTGCGGTTCAGACTCTGACGGTGTCTGCAGTGAGCACCAGTACGGCCGTCATCTCCTGGAACAGCGTCCCGGGGGCCACGGGGTACAGGCTGGCCTGGGGGCCCACCCCAGGTGATTTACTGGCACTCTCTTTAAGTCTTCCCTTTTCTGTTGACTAACTCACTGGCTGTCTGTTCATAAGAGCAATCTGGCCAGTGACCACCACAGGAAACGCATTATTTAATCATTCATGACTGATTAGACGGTTTGAAACCTCTGTGGGATTTTGTCCAATCGGCATAAAGCCTTACCACCAGCCTTACCACCAGTAGTCCCAGCCAGGTTAAAAACGGACATAATAACAACATTAATAATAATAATTATTATTATTATTAGGGCCCGAGCACTTACAGTGCAAAGGCCCTATTGTATCTGTAGGAATTTTTCTCGTTTAAATTTTTCTGACGAAATGAGTGCCTTTTTGCCCCCCTAAACGTGCCCCAAAAGTCACCAAATTTTGCACCAAGCCAGTCCTGGCGATAAATGTGATATTTAATGGTTTGCATTAATGGGCGTGGCAAAATGGCTCAACAGCGCCCCCTAGAAAACTTTGTGCCTCAAGCCCCACAATACGGTTTGACGTACATGCACGAAAATGGGTACACACCTGTATCATGTCGCAACTTAAAGAAAAGTCTCTTGGCGCCATCAAAGATCTTCTATACACAAGATAGCGCATTGCCGTTACTGGCAATGGTTTGAAACGTTATACACTTCCGGTCTCCTAAGTGGGCGTGGTCGCCCCTCTCCACACATCGTTTTGGAACATACAACACTAGATACAGTACAACTTTCTTCCAAAAATACTTAAATAATAAAAATAACAGTATTATTAAGCAAAGAAGCAAGTTTTATTTTAGTTTTAAACTTCATTTTATCCGTTGGGAAAACGATGAGAGCCAAATCTGGCGAGAGTGTGTTGCTCAGACAGACAGGTCTCAAACAAAGTTCATTTTCTCCTAATCTGCCGGTCTGAAAATTTCCATTTTGGTGTCAGAATGTTCAGAAGGTTTGTGGCTTTTGAAAAATGGGTCCCGTATTTATTTACTTAGGTTACTATGGGGAGAAGGAATTGGTAATAATCTGTGCTCACGTTCACTTTTCCCATAGGACTCAATAGACTCAGGACCTACTTCCGGTCTCCTAAGGGGGCGTGGCAGTCACGTGACAGAGATACAAGAAACACAACCGTAGTGGGCTGTCTCGGTTATAGAACGTCTCTGGCGCCATGACCGAAACCCAACAGGAAGTCGGCCATTTTGAATTAATCATGTAATTTTGGCGCAATTTATGCCATTTCTTCGGCCCTTAATGTGGCCTGAACCGTAACGTGCACCCAAGTGTGTTATACATCAAAATGTGCGTCTCGATCCGTTGCGCGTTACCGTGGCGACGATAGATGCCAAAAAGCGCACCCCCCCTTCTTCTGATTGGTCGATATGTGATACTTCCTATTTTCTGCCATAACTTTTGAATGGTTTATAAAGAGTCATGGTGGAGTCATCGGACTTAGTTTTGAGTCCTTGAATTTTATTGGTGAAAATTGCACGCGCGAGGGCCCGTTCATCGCTGCTTGCAGCTTTAATTATTATTATTACTGGATCATATTAATTCGGTCATGAAATCACTGGTGGAACAAACTGTCAGCTCCTTTTAAATCAGGGCTAAAAACATTACTGTTTACTGAAGCGTACTCTTACATTAAATACTTACCTGCTGTACTCTACTGGCCTTACTTTTTAACAACTTGTGCTTTTTACTATTTTACCTCTTTTTTATCATTTTATTTCATTTTATTTGTTATTTAATGTTTAATTAATAATAATAATAATACATTTTATTTATATAGCGCTTTTCAAGGCACTCAAAGACGCTTTACATTGATAACAAAACACATAGTACAATTACAATACACAGGACAGTACATAAGGACACAACAAGACACAGGACATTAATCACACATTAAAAGCAGTTCAGTAAAGGTGAGTTTTGAGATGGGATTTGAATGCTGGGAGGTCTGTACAGTCACGACAAAAAAGACAGTTAATTGTGTCTTGCTGCTTTTAATGTTGAGAATCGTTCAAGCCTAATTGTCGTACTGTGCATGACGAAGCAACCAGACGTTTGTGCTAACCCACCGTCAGTTCATTTAATTGAGTTTGTATATAAGTGAAGTAATTAAGTCAGTTAAGTTAATTAATTTGGGCGGGTTTTCTTGGCAACAGTAATTTTTTAATTTGCGTTGAGTCAATGTTGTTTAACGGTATATTCAACGTCGGCTCCAGATATTTTGGCGGGAAGGAGCTAGAAGCCAAAGCTAACTTTGATTGACTTTCAGTCTATTGATCAAAGTCAAGCAAGGTTTCCCACCATAGCCTCACGTATTATCTTTTTACATATATAACACGATTTAATGCCCTCTATGGGTTCCAGGAGGGCTCTCTCACGTACGTAACTGTCAGATGTAAAGTTAGGAAAAGTATGACGGAAACTCAGCCAACGTCCAGGGTCAATACGGCTGCTGTCAACAGTTTCTTTTAGTTGTCAGAATTAAGAAGGTTTTTACTGAAATAACAAACCAGTTTCTGTTAAGAGAGGGAAATAAATAATACAACTGGCGATTTTTAAGCAGCTGATATAAAAAAAGTCAATCTTAATTATTGTAATGGTCCTATTATTCCACTAGGTGGCACCATAAAGACTGAAATTTGGGTAAATAACGTCTTCCAATAGTAATACAATATTTATTTTAATGTTGATAGTTTTATTGGGAATTGTGAAACATCAAAGTCACACTTAAACTAATTAATTAAATTAATTAATAACGAATAAATGAATAATTCACAGCCACCAGCAAGGCAAGGCACGTTTATTTGTATAGCACAATTCAACACAATAATTCAAAGTGCTTTACATCAACATTAAAAGCAGCAAGACACAATTAAACAGTAAATAACAAATAAAATGATAAGAAAAGAGGTAAAATACTAAAAAGCACAGGAAACCTATTTTTATACCAATCTGCCAAAAATGTATACAAATAAAAACAATGAACTTATAAAAATGTCCATACTGTGGTGATAAAATCCAGGCTAGTATATTTGTTATATTACTTATGGACATAGTTGCACCACATAGTGTCCTCGCTTACAGGATAAACACAAGGGAGATGCTGAATACTCTTTCTCTCTCTGAGAAACTCTGGAAAGAGATTTGGGAAACCACTTTCAAAAAAGTCGAGCTGTCAGGGGCTCGTGGTGAATTACAAATACAGTGAATAAAGGAGGATTGTTGTTTTCAGAAAACCTAGCCAGAGAGTAGAAAAATCACCTTGGAATACTCCAGTGAAAGAAACAACAACATGCTGTATGACTGCCACTTTGAAACCAAGGAATCAAGTAGAAAAGAAGAACTTGTCTTTGTACTTATTGTACTTACTCCCTTTCCTACTTCCTTCCTTCTTTCTCCCTTCCTTCCATCTTTCCTCCCTTCCATCTTTTCTCCCTTCTTTCCTCCCTTTCCTACTTCCTTCCTTCTTTCCTTCTTTTCTCCTTTCTCCCTTCCTTCCATCTTTTCTCCCTTCTTTCCTTCCTTCCATCTTTTCTCCCTTCTTTCCTTCCTTCCATCTTTTCTCCCTTCTTTCCTTCCTTCCATCTTTTCTCCCTTCCTTACTCCCTTTCCTACTTCCTTCCTTCTTTCCTTCTTTTCTCCTTTCTCCCTTCCTTCCATCTTTTCTCCCTTCTTTCCTTCCTTCCATCTTTTCTCCCTTCTTTCCTTCCTTCCATCTTTTCTCCCTTCTTTCCTTCCTTCCATCTTTTCTCCCTTCTTTCCTTCCTTCCATCTTTTCTCCCTTCTTTCCTTCCTTCCATCTTTTCTCCCTTCTTTCCTTCCTTCCATCTTTTCTCCCTTCCTTACTCCCTTTCCTACTTCCTTCCTTCTTTCCTTCTTTTCTCCTTTCTCCCTTCCTTCCATCTTTTCTCCCTTCTTTCCTTCCTTCCATCTTTTCTCCCTTCTTTCCTTCCTTCCATCTTTTCTCCCTTCTTTCCTTCCTTCCATCTTTTCTCCCTTCCTTACTCCCTTTCCTACTTTCTTCCTTCCTTCTTTCCTTCTTTTCTCCTTTCTCCATTCCTTCCATCTTTTCTCCCTTCTTTCCTCCCTTCCATCGTTTCTCCCTTCTTTATTCTCTTTCCTACTTCCTTCCTTCTTTTCTCCTTTCTCCCTTCCTTCCATCTTTTCTCCCTTCCTTGCTCCCTTTCCTAATTCCTCCCTTCTTTCCTTCTTTTCTCCTTTCTCCATTCCTTCCATCTTTCCTCCCTTCCATCTTTTCTCTCTTCCTTACTCCCTATTCTACTTCCTTTCTTCCTTCCATCTTTTCTCCCTTCTTTCATCCCTTCCATCTTTTCTCCCTTCCTCACTCCCTTTCCTACTTCTTTCCTTCTTTTCTCCTCTCTCCCTTCCTTCCATCTTTTCTCCCTTCCTTATTCCCTTTCCTAATTCCTTCCTTCTTTCCTTCTTTTCTCCTTTCTCCCTTCCTTCCATCTTTTCTCCCTTCCATCTTTTCTCTCTTCCTTACTCCCTTTCCTACTTCCTTCCTTCTTTTCTACTTTCTTCCTTACTTCCTTCCTTCCTTCCTTCATTCCTTCTTTTCTCCCTTCACCCTCCCTTGACCCAAAGACAGCACAAGGGTTAAGTGTAACAAGATTTTTTTACTAAAAATTAGACATTTTAACTAGAAATACGTTTTTGCAGTGTGCTGCTGCAGCTCCTTAAATTGTCTTTGTGATGTGGACTCCTGAATCTGCTCTCATTAAGGCCAAAATGCAGTACGCTAGCTCAAAAGACTCTCTCAAGAGGATCCTGACTGGTATCAAACATGAGCTGCAGATGAACGACCTTTCAGACTACGGAAACAGGGATAACTTTGCAGGGAGGATGGGAAAGGCAAGGGCGTAGGTTTGCATAGGGACGGTAGGGACATAACACTACAAACTTTTCAGGAGGCTCAAATTGTCCCCACCAACTTTTAAGCAACCTTATTTGCATTATATAATGAGTTCCGATATAAAGGTAATTAGGGCCCGAGCACCTTCAGTGCGAAGGCCCTATTGTATCTGTAGGAATTTTTTTTTTCTTTTTCTTTTTCTTTTTCTTTTTCTTTTTCTTCCGATAAAAGGAGGGCCTTTTTGCCCCCCTAAACGTGCCCAAAAAGTCACCAAATTTGGCATGCAAGCCAGGCCTGGTGATAAATTTGATATTTCATGGTTTGCATTAATGGGCGTGGCCTAACGGCTCAACAGCGCCCCCTAGAATACTTTTCTCTGCCATAACTTTTGAATGGTTTGACATAAAAAGTTGTGAGTGGTGTCATGGGACTCGGTATAGAGTCCGTGACCATAATTGGTGAAAATTAGCCCCGCCCCTTCTTCTGATTGGTTGGCCCTTTTTTTTGCTATAACTTTTGAATGGTTTGACATAGGAAGTCGTGGGTGGTGTCATTTCTGATATGCTTATGGGGGTTGGTGGCCGTGAGTGCGAGGGCCCGTTCATCGCTGCTTGCAGCTTTAATTTAGATTGTCTTCCCAAATGTTGTAAGGATTGACCCTACCATTATTAAGTTAATTATTTTCCTTATGTTCAGACTTACATTTACCCCTTTTCACTTGCTGAATTTGCCGGTCCATTTTTTTCCTCAAACGCACGTTTGATTGGCTGATGACCATACCATTTTTTCCATAATTGCTCAACCCACTGATGCATTTTAGAGATGAAAATAAGGGAAAAGAAGGTGAAAAAGACAACCAATTAAAGCAATGTATTACTTGTGTGGTGAAGGACAATGTAGGCTAACATGTAGTTCCATATATAGTAAGTAAGTAAGTAAGTAAGTAAATTTTATTTATATAGCACCTCTCACAGAGAGAAACTCACGAAGTGCTTTACATACAGAAAAAACAGTAAAAACATGAGGTAATTAAAAAGCTGCACAATGTGTCTCTAAGGAAAATAACAAACAAACAGAAAAGAAAGAAAGAAAAAGACAAAAAGAAAAGAAACAAAAATCATAATACATCAATAAATGCCTGCTCAAAAAATAGCGTTTTTAATTTGTTTTTAAAAATGTCCACAGATGTTGCATCTTTCAGGGCTTGTGGGAGCATGTTCCAAAGATGTGGAGCAACTGCTTGGAAAGCCCTGTCACCTTTGGTTTTTAGATTTGTTTTTGGCGTTGTTATAAGGCCCTGATCAGCCGACCTTAAGGCTCTTTGTGGCTCATAGCGTGAGACCAGATCTATGAGGTACTGAGGAGCCTGACCATGCAGTGCTCTGTAGGTAATAACTAAAATTTTAAAATGGACCCTGAACTTGACAGGGAGCCAGTGCAAGGAGGCCAGGATGGGAGTGATATGGCACTTCCTGCTGGATCTGGTGAGTAATCTGGCTGCTGCATTTTGGATAAGCTGAAGACGTCCCATGTCAGTTTTGTTGAGGCAGGTGAAGAGTGAATTACAGTAGTCCAAACGTGATGATATGAATGCGTGAATGATCATTTCTAGCTCTGGGTATGAGACAACAGATCTGAGCTTGGCAATATTTCTGAGATGGAAAAAGCAGGTGCGGGTTATTGAGCTGATGTGAGTGTTGAGTTGCATGGTCTGGTTGAAGTTGACACCTAGGTTCCTGATATTTGGACGGACATAGTCTTTAAGGGGCCCGATGCAGTCCACCACCTTTGGAATGAGGCTATCAGGTGCCACAATGAGCACCTCGGTTTTCGTCTCATTCAGGGATAAAAAATTGTCCGACATCCAGGCCTTTATAGCTGACAAGCACTCATGTAAAATGTTGAAATTAAAATCAGTTGGGCTCTTTGGGTTAAAAGAATAATAAAGCTGGATGTCATCTGCATAAAAGTGATAAGATATACCTTTAAAAGTGCTGATAAGGTGTCCTAGTGGTAGCATGTAAAGTGCAAATAGCGTTGGCCCAAGAACGGAGCCCTGGGGGACCCCATAGGAAAGGGGGGCAGATGCTGACACATGTGTGCCAACAGCCACATTAAAACTCCTACCCATGAGGTAGGAGGAAAACCAATTAAGAGCCTTTCCTGTGATCCCTACCTGTTTATTGAGTCTATTTATTAAAATAGAGTAGTCTAGCGTGTCGAAAGCAGCACTCATGTCAAGTAAAACCAGGATTGAACAATTTCCAACATCAGATGCCATCATTAAGTCACTTGAAACTTTTAAAAGGGCTGTCTCTGTAGAGTGCAACTGTCTAAAACCGGACTGGAACTTATCTAAAATGCTGTGGTCATTTAAAACTGTTAAAAGTTGGGTGGCAACGACTTTTTCTAGAATTTTGGAGATAAAAGGGAGCTTTGAGATTGGGCGGTAGCTGCTGTGGGATTCGGGATCCAATCCAGGCTTTTTTAAAAGTGGATGGACAGTAGCTGTTTTAAAATAGGAGGGGACTTGACCAGAGGACAGAGAGAGGTTGATGATATTGACTAGAGTTGGGCCTATGGAGCTAAAAACATCTTTTAAAATAGTGGTTGGGATGATGTCTAGTGGACTGGAGGAGGTTTTCATGCTGCTGACGAGCTCTGAAAGATGATGGAGGGAAACGGGTGCAAAAGAGTCGAGGATAGACTGGTGATTTGAAGGTGGGTGATGAGCAGAAGTGGAGGGGATAATGGATGCTCTGATGGATTCCACCTTGTTTATAAAAAATGACAGGAAGTTGTTACAGTCGGTGGCGGAAAACTATATATAAATATAGGTTAAGTAGTAGTTAAGAGATTATTAATACGTTTGAATTTATTGTGTATGTAAATATAATTTAAGTTATGTTCAAATATTGCAATTTAAATTGCTAATAAAATCCTGGAATATTCTGGAAGTTTTCAAAATGTTTCTTTAGTAGTTTTTGAAAACAAAGGTTTGAATCAAACCGTGTATCAGGTGAACCAATAAACATGAAAGTTAGTATAAGTCAATACAGATTTATTTTGCATTGATCATTTAGCCTATCAATTAATTAGGTTCATATTTGTGACAAATGTAGCCCTGACCCCCGTTCACCCAATCTGTTTGGTCTTATTAATGTCCCGTCCCCAGCAAAAAGGGTACTGTACATGCAGGTTATGCTGTTATATCGTCCCTACCAATGTTGAGACCAAACCTACGCCCTTGGGGAAAGGGGTTCATCAAAGTTGAGGGGCAGGCCGTCACCTCTGCAGGCGGCAGTCGTTGAATTGCACAACAAACTCTGCTTTCCTGTAATGAAAATAAAAATGGATTTGGAGTGAAGATCGGGGTACATTTTCTAAAGTATTGGTTTCAGCAGAGCCTAAAGGGGAAATTCTGGGGTTTTTATATAGTTGCACCGTTTGGCAGATTTAATTTTTATATGCCCCTATTCAGGTCTAGCATGCTTAAATTCAGTAACTTTCTGTATGTGTTTGAATTTTGACGTGTGAACGCTGCATACAACTTGAATTTTGTAAGTTAAAAATAGCTGGACTCTTAGTATGATGTGTATTTGTCTAGACTGCTACACTCAGGACAAATAAAAGCATACATTTTTAATTAAATGAAACTGCAACTGTTAATCCAAATAAAGTAAATGCAACATTTAAAAAAAAGAAAGAAAGAAAGAAAGAAAGAAAGAAAGAAAGAAAGAAAGAAAGAAAGAAAGAAAGAAAGAAAGAAAGAAAGAAAGAAAGAAAGAAAGAAAGAAAGAAAGAAAGAAAGAAAGAAAGAAAGAAAGAAAGAAATACCTGTTGTGCTACCAGAGGTGTCAAAAGTATTCACATTCATTACTCAGGTAGAAGTATAGATACTAGAGTTTAAAAATACTCCTGTAGAAGTTGAAGTATCAACTCAAGTTTTTTACTCAAGTAAAAGTATAAAAGTACTGGTTTCAAAACTACTTAAAGTATAAAAGTAAAAGTAATGTAAGGGGGAAAAAAGCCATTGAAAATGAATGTATCTTATATAATGCAAATATATTAAAGAAGCATATATGTGTACTATTGAGCATTAACATGTGTTTCAGAGAGCAGGAGATATGATGACTAGTTACCTATAAGTATTGTAATGGTGCAAAAAGTCAAACTTCAGAGGCATGTTATCATTTATCCTAACCTTTATTGGAATGTACATCCAAGTTTAGTTGCAGGAATCTGAGGGAACGGATGTAAGAACAAAACTGGACAAGAACATCTGAAACAACCACAACCAAATTCACTCTTAAATCTTAATTTAACTGGATAGTTTTTTTTCTAAAGGCCGAAATGAAATAGAGTAACGAGGCTGTTTTTAAAATGTAAGGAGTAAAAAGTACAGATAATTGCGTGAAAATGTAAGGAGTAGAAGTAAAAAGTCGTCTGAAAAATAATGACTCCAGTGAAGTATAGATAACCAAAATTTCTACTGAAGTAAGGTAACAAAGTATTTGTACTTCATTACTTGACACCTCTGTGTACCACTGCTGTTTTTCAGAGTTTGTGGGCCGGGATCGTCCCAGGCAGTTGGCTCTGAACGGCAGCATCACCGAGTACCAGCTGAAGAACGTGGCCCATGATACGGAGTACGTCCTGACTCTGTACGTGCTGTTTGGATCGTTGGTTGGACCTGGAATCTCTGGAACCTTCAAAACCTGTGAGTATTTTAGTTTGTCTGCTCCACAAGACGCTACAGTCAACTTCAGGAGAGGACATGGGAGTGCAGTGGATTCGGGGACCTATTATGAAAAACAGTTTTTTTCTTGCTTTAACATATATGAAGTGGTCTCCCCTCACCGGGCCAACACAGAGAAGGAGGAAAGTAACCAGATTCTGCAGTGTCTGTACAGCCGCCCGGATGAGCCGTCCAGTGTGATGTGGATCTACGAGCTGTTCAGATTCTGCTCCCGTCGTTACGTAACGTCGAAATGTCGAGAAAAAAGTCGAAATGTCGAAATTAATGTTGAAGTACAATTTCGAGAAAAAAAGTCAAAATGTGGATAAAAGTCAAAATGTCGAGAAAAAAGTTGAAATTTCAAGAAAAAAGTCAAAATGTCGAGAAAAAAAGTTGTAATTTCGAGAAAAAAGTTGAAATGTTGAGAAAAAAAGTTGAAATGTTGAGCAAAAAAGTTGAAATTTCGAGAAAAAAGTCGAAATGTCGAACAAAAAAATTTAAAATTTCGAGAAAAAAGTCAAAATGTCGAGAAAAAAAGTTGTAATTTCGAGAAAAAAGTTGAAATGTTGAGAAAATAAGTTGAAATGTTGAGCAAAAAAGTTGAAATTTCGAGAAAAAAGTCGAAATGTCGAGCAAAAAATTCGAAATTTCGAGAAAAAAGTTGAAATGTTGAGAAAAAAAGTTGAAATGTTGAGCAAAAAAGTTGAAATTTTGAGAAAAAAGTCAAAATTTCAAGATTAAAGAGGACCTATTCTGAAAACCAGGTTTTTTCTTACTTTAACATATATAAAGTGGTCTCCCCTCAGCCTGACAACTCAGAGAAGGAGGAAAGCAACCAAATTCTGCAGTGTCTGTACAGCCGCCCAGATGAGCCGTCCAGTGATGTGGATCTACGAGCCAATAAGATTCTGCTCCCTTTCATTACGTAACCAAAATGCAAACCAGACCCACAACTATAAAACCGTGTAACTGCATGCGAGTGTCCGACTATCACGTAGCACTGCGTGACATCGTCTCTCTGTCCATCTCCCTCCAGCAGCTGACACTTTATTGAGGTTTTTGTAGTGAAATGAGGAGGAATCATAGAGATAACTTCTCATTTCAACTAACTGGATCAGCCGTTCCTCATCCATGACTGTTTCCTACAGCGCTTTCAACCGGCTTTCAACGTGAGAAAATAGAAGCAGGGCGTCCGACAAATGTTCAGCTCAAAACAGTTAGGACAGTCCAATAGAAAATAAAGCAAATGGATGGATGGAATTGATTTTGTCGCTGACGCTCGCTCGCATCGCATGCAGTTATGACACGGTTATCACTGCATCGCATCATTCAGGCAGCCAATCAGCACAGTGCTCATTATCATAGCCCCGCCCACTCAGAATCCTGCATAAATAATGAGGTTTAGTGGTGGGTATTGGGAAGGACCTCAGGATACGATACGCATCGCGATACTTGAGCTGCGATACGATATAATATTGCGATATCCCGATTATGCGATATATCCCGATATATCGCGATATTCTACATAGTTCACCGAAAAATTTAAAAATGCATTACACATCTTAAAATCCAAGTTGTATATATGTACATCAGATGATAGTGATAATTCATTGGACAAACTGAGTCAAAACAATGTAATTCAAACTTTCCATTTTAATATGCAACATATTTGCATGAAAAAACACACTGAAACACAATAAAAAGTGCAGCGTGCATTATTCTTAGATACAAAATACTCAAAATAAAATGCAGTGTCTCACCCACACTGAAATTGAAATCACAAAAATACAGTACAGCTAGGGGTGGGCAAAAATATTGATATATTATATACAATATTACATTACAATTAATTACAATATATCGCGATACATACGTTGAATATCGATATCGTATCGGGAGACTATGTATCGCGATATATTGCCGTATCAATATTTTTGCCCACCCCTAATGAGGTTAGAAACGGTAAAGATAAAGACATGGTTTAGAGGCCGAATTTCTAATATATTTCGCAAAAACAATCAAAAGCTTGCTTTTAAGACATTCAAGGCCCGTTTAAAATAGGGATTAGATGCCATAATAGGTCCCCTTTAGGCCACAGCATTTTGGGTATTGTTGTAATGTTTAATAGTACAAAAGGTCCAGGTGTGATAAATGGGATTAAAGAAGGTAAATTATACAATTTTTAAACAAAACCTTATGTCTTAATGTAATAATCAACTGTACATCTACAAAAAAAACCTAACAGTTCTTGCTTAAAGTTGTTTTATTTCCTTCATTTCCTCAGCTCCTTTGGGTTATGTGTCCAACTTCAAGGTGACGTCCTACACCAGTTCCTCCATAGATGTTGAGTGGAGTCCCATTGTTGGAGCTACGGAGTACAAACTGTCCTGGGACACGGGTGACTACCTTAATAATATCTTAATAATATCTTAACGTTATGACCCAGCAGGGTGCACTGCAAAAACTCAAAATCTTAACAAGAATATTTGTCTTATTTCTAGTTAAAATGTCTAATTTTTAGTCAAAAAATCTCATTACACTTAAAACAAGACTCATTACCAGAAAAATAACTTGTTATTTGACAATTTTCACCTGTTTCAAGTAGAAAAATCTGCCAGTGGAACACGATTTTTTTTGCTTGTAATGAGAAGATTAATCTGGTCCCACTGGCAGATTTTTCTACTTATTTCAAGTGAAACTTTACTTGAAACAGGTGAAAATTGTCAAATAAGTTATTTTTTCTGGTAATGACTCTTGATTTAACCCTTGTACTGTCCTTGGGTCAAAATGACCCAATTCTTCTATCCTTCTCTCCTGCCATGCTCTCTCCTTCCTTCTTCCTTTCCTCTTTTCCTCCTTTTTTACCCTCCTTTACTCCTTTTTCTTCCTACCTCCCTTTCGTCATTCGTTCCTTTATTACCTTCTTTGCTTTTCCTTCCTTCTTTACTTATTTTCTCCATTCCTTCCTTCTTCCCTCCCTTCTTTCTTTCCTTTTCTCCATTCTTTCCTTCCTCTCTCCCTCCCTTCCATCTTTTCTCCCTTCCTTACTCCCTTTCCTACTTCCTTCCTTCCTTCCATCTTTTCTCCCTTCTTTTCTTCCTTCCATCTTTTCTCCTTTCCTTACTCCCTTTCCTACTTCCTTCCTTTCTTCTTTCCTTCTTTTCTCCTTTCTCCCTCCCTTCCATCTTTTCTCCCTTCCTTACTCCCTTTCCTACTTCCTTCCTTCTTTCCTTCTTTTCTCCCTTCCATCTTTTCTCCCTTCCTTACTTCCTTTCCTACTTCCTTCCTTCTTTCCTTCTTTTCTCCCTTCCATCTTTTCTCCCTTCCTTACTCCCTTTCCTACTTCCTTCCTTCTTTCCATCTTTTCTCCCTTCTTTCCTCCCTTCCATCTTTTCTCCCTTCCTTGCTCCCTTTCCTAATTCCTCCCTTCTTTTCTTCTTTTCTCCTTTCTCCATTCCTTCCTTCTTTCCTCCCTTCCATCTTTTCTCCCTTCCTCACTCCCTTTCCTAATTCCTCCCTTCTTTCCTTCTTTTCTCCTCTCTCCCTCCCTTCCATCTTTTCTACCTTCCTCACTCCCTTTCCTACTTCCTTCCTTCTTTTCTCCTTTCTTCCTTACTTCCTTCCTTCCTTCCTTCATTCCTTCTTTTCTCCCTTCACCCTCCCTTGACCCAAAGACAGCACAAGGGTTAAGTGTAACAAGATTTTTTTACTAAAAATTAGACATTTTAACTAGAAATAAGTTTTTGCAGTGTGCTGCTGCAGCTCCTGTTAGATGATGTGCTTACATTGTAAAAAGAAACTAAACAAACCGTGTCTCTGTGCATCCTTCCAGATGATAAGCCGGCCCAGTCCCAGTATCTGGACCGCAGCGTCCTCTCCCACCGAATCCTAGACCTGAACCCGCGGTCCACGTACACCGTCACCATCCGTGCCGTTTACGGCAACTCGGAGGGGCCAGAAATCTCCCTGTCTCAGCTCACAGGTACAGAGCGGATGTGAGGTGTCAGCTAGTTTCATTAATCATGATTCATCTTCTGATTTAAATAGCTCTGCGTAGCCGTACACTCATTATAATTAGATTGGAGAGAAGATGGAAGAAGAAGTTCCTCCTCCCGTGTCGTGGACGCTCCGTGGTGTCCTAGTTTGACTGACGCGTCGTGTACTTTAGCCTCCCTGTTTTAACCACAGCTGCTGTCACTTGGACTACGTGTCACTGCGTCCAAGTTAGCGGGGTTGCTATCATTTTTATCCCTGTCACTGTCAGAGTGTATACGTGTAACACCAAAGATCCAAGAGTGAAATGATAGGGTATGTGAACCCCGTTGGATTTTACAGATGATCTTCCAGTTTTTATGCATCGTGGCTTGTAGCACCCTATAATGTAATAATTTCCTGAAAATGTAATAACGCCTGAAAATGTAATAAAATGTGCACTTAACTCAATCGAAAATGTAATAAAACCCAATCATGTAATAACTTCACCAATAATGTAATAAATTATCCTGCCTGATATTGTAATAACATTTTTACCGATAATGTAATACCTTATTATATTATTGGGAATTTATTACATGGTACTCAAAGTCTGTAATTTAACCCAATAGTCATTAAGTTGTTTCAAATCCAGCGTATATAACATTCTTAGATACTTAAAACACAAAATGTAGAACTCTGGACTGAAAATGAACATACTGTATATATTACATTATTTGTCAAGTATTACATTATCAGTTTTGGGAAAAAAAAGACCCACCTAAAAATGTAATAAATTCCCAATAATGTAATAAGGTATTACATTATCGGTAAAAATGACATCATTTAAAAAACAAAAAAATAGGAAAAAAGAGAAAAAAAGATGAAAAAAGAGGAAGAAAGAGGAAAAAAGAGGAAAAATTCTGGAAAAAATAGGAAAAAAAGAGAAAAAAAAGAGGAAAAATAGGAAAAAAGATAAAAAAATAGGAAAAAAATAGGAAAAAAAGAGAAAAAAAGATGGAAAAAAGAGGTAGAAAGGGGAAAAAAGAGAAAAAAATAGGAAAAAAGAGAAAAAAAGAGGAAAAATACAGGAAAAAAAGAGGAAAAATTCGGAAAAAATAGGAAAAAAAGAGAAAAAAAAGAGGAAAAATAGGAAAAAAGAGAAAAAAAGAGGAAAAAAAGAGAAAAAAATAGGAAAAAAGAGAAAAAATACAGGAAAAAAAGAGAAAAAAAGAGGAAAAATAGAGGAAAAAAAGAGGGGAAAAAAAGAGGGAAAAAAAGAGAAAAAAAAGATGGAAAAAAGAGGAAGAAAGGGGAAAAAAGAGAAAAAAATAGGAAAAAAGAGAAAAAAAGAGGAAAAATACAGGAAAAAAAGAGGAAAAATTCTGGAAAAAATAGGAAAAAAAGAGAAAAAAAAGAGGAAAAATAGGAAAAAAGAGAAAAAAAGAGGAAAAAAAGAGAAAAAAATAGGAAAAAATAGAAAAAAAGAGGAAAAATGCAGGAAAAAAGAGAAAAAAAGAGCAAAAATAGAGGAAAAAAATAGGAAAAAAATAGGGAAAAAAGATGGAAAAAAGAGGAAGAAAGGGGAAAAAAATAGGAAAAAAGAGAAAAATACAGGAAAAAAATAGGAAAAATTCTGGAAAAAAGAGAAAAAAAGAGGAAAAAAAGAGAAAAAAGAGAAAAAAATAGGAAGAAATAGAAAAAAAAGAGGAAAAATACAGGAAAAAATAGAAAAAAAGAGGAAAAATAGAGGAAAAAAGGAGGACAAAAATAGGGAAAAAAAGAGGAAAAAAAATTTAAAAAAAAGAGGATTATAGGGTGCTACATGGCTTGAATAAAGTTGAGTACGAATTTAAATGTGAATTCAATCACCTGGCAGTGTTTTTATTATTTTCTTCCTCTCAGCTGCGGTCTCGGACTCTGGGCCGATCCAGGCCGTGAGTGGGGTGAAAGTCGTGGACGTCGGGGTAAACTCCTTCACCCTGTCCTGGAAGAAAACACCAGGGGTTTCTGGGTACAAAATCTCCTGGGTGCCCTTCCTTGGTAAGCGCAGATACATCCTTGCACAAATTAATAAACGCTTCATTTCTTCTTACATCACACTTGTTGTTCTTCATTTGTCGCCGTGGGATTTTTAGCAAATATCTAAGTGATATTTGTTTTCCCAATTTAAACAGCTTGCTGCTTCCATTTTTAACATAATGAAAACAACATTCCTAATTTTCCCTTCTGTGGCTCATTGCTTTTGTGTTTCGGCTGTTTAACTCATCTTTACTCTGCTTTGTTTCTTTATCTCTTTAAATATTCCCCGCTCCAGGAGGTAACGAGAAGTCCCAGGTGGTGTCTGCGTCTTCCACCTCCTTCACCATCCTCCAGCTGCAGCAGAGCTCGGCTTATAAAATCCAGGTTTCCCCCATCGTGGGCAGCAGAGAGGGCGGCCCGGTCCTGGTCACCGCTCGCACCCGTGAGTCTGTTTCACACACATATTCAATTCAATTCAATTCAATTTTATTTGTATAATACAACAGATGTTGTCTCTAGACGCTTTCGAGAGACCCACAACATAAACCCCGGAGCAATTATTACATAAACAATGGCAGGTAAAAAAACCTTAAGTCAAACAGTGGCAAGAAAAACTCCCCTTTAGGAGGAAGAAACCTGGACCAGGACATGGGGGGTCGGGGACGTCAGCAGCACACAACAGACATAAACACAGGCAGGTGGAAGCAGCAACGGGATGACCAGAGGGGGGTGGGCGGCACAGGCCAGCAGCTCCTGAAGCTCCGGCCTGCAAACATGCACAAAAGAGAAAAAAGGGGGACCGGCACAAGAAACTACAGGAACGATGGACAAAATGATAGCTATGAGATACTTATAATAAATAAAAATGGAAATGGAGAAGAGAGGAAGGGAAAAGGAGAGGAGAAGAAGGGTGAGAGGCATCGCCCAGCGGATCATGTCGGTGCCCCCCTGCAGCATAGGCCTATAGCAGCATATCTACCACCAAGCTATGTTTGAGACTAACTATTATAGTCTTGTTCTATAGCTGCAACTATGACTACTGACTCTAACACACTAGAGTTTACACTAACTAGAGATTTACCAACACCAGCTAGAGGTTTACTAAACACTAACTATAGGCTTTACTAAACAGAAAGGTTTTAAGTTTAGTTTTAAAGGTGGAGGTGGTGTCAGCCTCCTTAACCCAGATTGGAAGTTGGTTCCATAGTAATGGTGCCTGATAGCAGAACGCCCGCCCTCCAAATCTACATTTGTATACTCTAGGAACTACGAGTAAACCTGCACTCTGAGAACGGAAAGCTCTGCCAGGAACATAAGGCACTATCAGGTCTTGCAAATAATGCAGAGCTAAGCCGTTTTGGGCTTTATATGCAAGTAATAAAATTTTCAATTAGATTCTGAATTTTACGGGTAACCAATGGAGCGACGCTAACCCTGGAGAGACGTGGTCTCTCCTGCTGATTCATGTCAGCACTCGTGCTGCTGCATTTTGGATCAGCTGGAGCCTATTCAGCAAATTACTTGGACATCCTGCTAATAACACATTACAGTAATCCAGTCTAGAAGATACAAACGCATGAACTAGTTTTTTTAGAGTTACACAGCCGGGGAGGAATCCTTGATCCTCCTGAATCCAGGATTCAATGGTCACCTGGACTCTCTGCAACAGCACCCCTGCAGAGAGTTTATGCATCCCGGGAGAACCTGAATCCTCTGTAGTTAAAACACAACCTCTAGTTTATATATGAAGATCAAATTATTATCAGAATAAACTGTTTTCAGTTTTAGAAGTTTCCGTCCTTCAACATTCTTCAAGGTTTGGTGAATATGTCAAACACAGTCCTTGACTTAATTTGACCTGGTTTCTCTCCTGATGTTGCAACACTTGCGTCTGTGTGTGTGTGTGTGTGTGTGTGTGTGTGTGTGTGTGTGTGTGTGTGTGTGTGTGTGTGTGTGTGTGTGTGTGTGTGTGTGTGTGTGTGTGTGTGTGTGTGTGTGTGTGTGTGTGTGTGTGTGTGTGTCTGTGTGTGTGTCTGTGTGTGTGTGTGTGTGTGTGATTCAGTGGATCTGCCAAAAGTGGAGGGATTTATTGCTCTGAACACGACCGACAGCAGCACCGTCCTGAACTGGACACGCGTGGCCGGCGTCTCTGGATACTTCCTCTCCTGGAGACACATCTCAGGTTTGTGGCGCAGCAGAACTGGGCTTTATTACTTTATTAGGTACACCTCCACCTACACCTTCATTAGGGCTTTCATTAATCAACCTCTTGTAGTTTTATGCATATTTGGGTTTAACATGTATTTAAATAAAGTTGTGTAATCTTCAAAGATGATATTCAATGTTCAAATATACTGTCACATGAGTACTTTTTGTTGAAAAGGGAAATATGAAGATCTCACAACATATTAATGCATGAACTATCTCTGTGTAAATCCTAGTGAGCCAGTGCTTCACACAGAATAATCTTCTCACAATTAGGTTACCCGGTAATCATTTTGTGTAAAGATCTCTCACTCTTCATGGTTCTGTGTCTCGTTCAGTGCTGGATACAAAGACGGAGACCCTGAGTCCTTCCTTCTCCTCCTTTAAGATCGGAGACCTCCTGTACGGCAGGACGTACATCTTCACCATCCGACCTCTGTACGGAGAGGTGGAGGGGCCTATAAGCACCATCTATGAGAAAATATGTAAGAACTCATTTAAATGCTGTCATATAAATCCTGAACCTTGAGTGATGGCAACACATGCAAACATCTAAAATGTACTTTTAACTGAAACACATACAGTACATCGGTCATATGGGGCTAAATATTCTTCCTTGATGCAAACTCATGTTTATATACAGCTTCTTTAACTATCTAACTAAGAAAATTAGCAGAAGACGGGGCTAATTTGCACCAATTTTGTTCAAGGACTCAAAACTGAGTCCGATGACACCACCCATGAGTCTTTATGTCAAACCATTCAAAAGTTATGGACCAATCAGATGAAGGGTGGGCGCGGTTTTTGGCATCTAGCGTCGCCACGGTAACACTTTTGACTGAGAAAAGTAATGTGCGTCATCGCAGGATGGAGACGCACATTTTGATGTATAACACACCTGGGTGCACGTTACGGTTCGGGCTGAATTAACTGCCGAAGGAATGGCATAAATTGCGCCAAAATTACACGATTAATTCAAAATGGCCGACTTCCTGTTCGGTTTAGTTCATGGCGCCAAGAGACTTTTCTTTAAGTTGCGACATGATACAGGTGTGTACCGATTTTCATGCATGTACGTCAAACCGTATCGTGGGGCTTGAGGCACAAAGTTTTCTAGGGGGCGCTGTTGAGCCATTAGGCCACGCCCATTAATGCAAACCATTAAATACCAAATTTTTCGCCAGGCCTGGCTTGAAAATAGGAACTATCACATATCGACCAATCAGAAGAAGGGGCGGGGCTAATTCAGGCCAATTATGGTCAAGGACTCAAATCCGAGTCCGATCACACCACTGTAATTGCAAAACCGCCTGCCGAACACAACGGTGCAGTTGCAGAGCATATGGACTACCATGCATGCCTGCTTGTAGGCCATGTCAAGTTGAAAACTGTGAGAATCTACAGAATCAACCTTTATGGGAGGAGGGGTGTGACGACGAACTGTGAAAGGAAAAAACAAAACAAAAATAAAAAAAACATACAAGATAAACAAGAAACAACTGCAGCAAACTTAAAAACATAAAAACAATGAAAAAAAAAGATAAAAATACAAAAAAAAAACAACTATAGGGGTTAGTGGTACTGAGCCTTCACGTGACGACCCTGTTTTGACTAATTTCACAGTACCACACTGTAGTAGTCAATGGATTTTTTAGACTACAGGTATAAAGAAAGCTCCTGAATACAGGATTAGAAATAGAAGTGAAACTGGAAATTGTACATTTAATATTTAATCATAACCAATTTCATAACCGTTTTATTAAATGTTAAATGTGCATGGCTAATAATGTCACTATAATTTAAATATTCTAATTAGATGCTTTTATCAAAAAACATGGGGTTTGGCACCAAAAATGCTTGCCTCTGTTAAAGAATAAGGAGCAAAGGTTATTTTATGCGAATTGGCGCATATTCAATGAGATACGCCTAATTTGCATAGTTACACATACAATTTCAAAAAACTTCCAATGCAATTTTTTTTTGTCTTCATGTAGGTAATTAACTGGGGAAGTTTCATGATGATATCTGTTTGTTAAAAATTTTACCCTATTCACCTGGGATTTCTTGGCCACCTTGGTCGCCATCTTGAAAAATACACCTTTCTGGTGGTCAGATTTTGGTAGACTTTTAGGATGTCATTAAGTACACCTAGTACTACAATAATCCACTGAAAAACCTTTTGTTAGAATTTTTTTGGGGTCAAGTCATAAATGCAGCCGACTAATAGGGCCTTTGCACTGTCACTACTCGGGCCCTAACTAGTGTTCCTCCTCACCACCACTGATTCTTGGGAGAAAAGCACGTCACAGCTGAGTTTCTGCTTTTCTGCTTTTCTGCTTTTCTGATTCTGATTCTGATTCTGATTCTGATTAACCCGCCCACCAAGATGATCGTACGTTCAAAATCGAACTCTGGGTCTCAGATTTGACCTTTGTTTCATGAATCAGTGTTCATGAAAGAGTCAGAATCAGTGAGGAAGTCTGATAAGAGAACACATTCAGCTTAGATACCTTATAGGGTGTTTTTGGTACTTGGGGAAGGGTTGCTTTTTCCTTAACCCTTGTGCTGTCTTCGGGTCAAGGAAGGAGGAAGAGAGGAAGGAAGGAAGAAGGAAAGAAGGAAGGAAGGAAGGAAGGAAGGAAGGAAGGAAGGAAGGAAGGAAGGAAGGAAGGAAGGAAGGAAGGAAGGAAGGAAGGAAGGAAGGAAGGAAGGAAGGAAGGAAGGAAGGGAGGGAGGGAGGGAGGGAGGGAGGGAGGGAGGGAGGGAGGGAGAACAGAGGAAGGGAAAAAAGAAGGAAGGAAGCAAGGAAGGAAGGAAGCAAGGAAGAAAGAAGGAAGGAAGGAAGGAAGGAAGGAAGGAAGGAAGGAAGAAAACAAGGAAAGAAGGAAGGGAGGGAGAACAGAGGAAGGGAAAAAGGAAGGAAGGAAGGAAGGAAGGAAGGAAGGAAGGAAGGAAGGAAGGAAGAAAAGAGGAAGGGAAAAAAGAAGGAAGGAAGGAGGGGAGGAAGGAAGGAAGGAAGGAAGGAAGGAAGGAAGGAAGGAAGGAAGGAACAGAGAAAACAAGGAAAGAAGGAAGGGAGAAAACAAGGAAAGAAGGAAGGGAGGGAGAAAAGAGGAAGGAAGGAAGGAAGGAAGGAAAGAGGAAGGGAAACAAGAAGGAAGGAAGGAAGGAAGGAAGGAAGGAAGGAAAAAAGAAGGAAGGAAGGAAGGAAGAAATAATGAAAAGAAGGAAGGAAGGAAGGAAGGAAGGAAGGAAGGAAGGAAGAAAACAAGGAAAGAAGGAAGGGAGGGAGAACAGAGGAAGGGAAAAAAGAAGCAAGGAAGGAAGGAAGGAAGAAAAGAGGAAGGGAAAAAAGAAGGAAGGAAGGAGGGGAGGAAGGAAGGAAGGAACGGAGAAAACAAGGAAAGAAGGAAGGGAGAAAACAAGGAAAGAAGGAAGGGAGAAAACAAGGAAAGAAGGAAGGAAGGAAGGAAGGAAAGAGGAAGGGAAACAAGAAGGAAGGAAGGAAGGAAGGAAGGAAAGAGGAAGGGAAACAAGAAGGAAGGAGGGAAGGAAGGGAGGAAGGAAGGAAGGGAGGAAGGAAGGAAGGAAGGAGGGAAGGAAGGGAGAAAACAAGGAAAGAAGGAAAGAAGAAGGGAAGGAAGGAAGGAAGCAAGGAAGGAAGGAAGGAAGGAAGGAAGGAAGGAGGGAAGGAAGGGAGAAAACAAGGAAAGAAGGAAAGAAGAAGGGAAGGAAGGAAGGAAGCAAGGAAGGAAGGAAGGAAGGAAGGAAGGAAGGAAAAAGGGAAGGAAGGGAGAAAACAAGGAAAGAAGGAAAGAAGAAGGGAAGGAAGGGAGGGAGGGAGGAAGGAAGGAAGGAAAGAGGAAGGGAAACAAGAAGGAAGGAAGGAAGGACGGAAGGAAGGAAGGAAATAGGAAGGGAGAAAAGAAGGAAGGAAGGAAGGAACGGAGAAAACAAGGAAAGAAGGAAGGGAGAAAACAAGGAAGGAAGGAAGGAAGGAAAGAGGAAGGGAAACAAGAAGGAAGGAAGGAAGGAAGGAAAGAGGAAGGGAAACAAGAAGGAAGGAAGGAAGGAAGGAAGGGAGGAAGGAAGGAAGGAAGGAAGGAGGGAAGGAAGGGAGAAAACAAGGAAAGGAAAGAAGAAGGGAAGGAAGGAAGCAAGGAAGGAAGGAAGGAAGGAAGGAAGGAAGGAAGGAAGGAAGGAAGGAAGGAGGGAAGGAAGGGAGAAAACAAGGAAAGAAGGAAAGAAGAAGGGAAGGAAGGAAGGAAGCAAGGAAGGAAGGAAGGAAGGAAGGAAGGAAGGAAGGAAGGAAAAAGGGAAGGAAGGGAGAAAACAAGGAAAGAAGGAAAGAAGAAGGGAAGGAAGGGAGGGAGGGAGGGAGGGAGGAAGGAAGGAAGGAAGGAAGGAAGGAAAGAGGAAGGGAAACAAGAAGGAAGGAAGGAAGGACGGAAGGAAGGAAGGAAATAGGAAGGGAGAAAAGAAGGAAGGAAGGAAGGAAGGGAGAAAACAAGGAAAGAAAGGAAGGAGGGAGGGAGGGAGGGAGGGAGGGAGGGAGGGAGGGAGAATTAGGTCATTTTGACCCAAAGACAGTACAGGGTTAAAGGAGGTTTTAAGCTCCATCAACTTCCTAAATCAGATCCTGGTTTGATGCAGGACACCAGTCAGCCACTGTTTGGCCTGTTATATGAAAACTTACGAACCTTTGAGTAGATTGTTTACATGAAACACCAGTTTGAAGTAAGGTAGGAACAACTTCACGCTGAGGAAAAGGCCTTAGCAATTACAGAATGAAAAGCTGGTTCTGAATCCATGAAAGTGCAATTAAACTCAGAGATGAAAACAGCAGAAGTTTATTTTCCCGTGTGTGTGTGTGTATCTGCATAATTCAGTGTGGATTCAGCCCTCAGATGTGTAGCTGCTGCAGTGACTCCTCTTCACCCCATAAACCCCAGGAGTTATTTATTTATTTCCCTATAAATCAGTTATGTTATGGTTCTGTGCATCAGTGCAGGGAGATGATCCTGTTAAAGCGGGCCAGCCTGTGCAAACCACCGCGGCTCCAAACTCCATCCGTATCACGACCGGCTCCCAGTCTGCCTCCGACGGCGATGCTGTCGTCACTCGATCCGCCACAGAGGCCACCGGGCATCCAACCGCTCCGTCAACCGCTAAACCCTTCACCGCTAAGACTCCGAGAGTCACTGAAGCCAAAGCAGCTGCAGACGCGTCCCTAAAGTTCACCCCGGTGAGGAGCACAAAGACAACCGCTCCACAGCCAGGTATTTGGGACATGATGGACTCTGAATGTGCATATTTAGATAAATACCATATTTTCTGGACTATAAGCCGCTACTTTTTTCATAGGTTTTGAACCGTGCAGCTTATACAAAGGTGTGGATTTTTCTTCCACCATGGGCGCTCTAACCGGAATTAGAATCAAAACTAAGACAAAATAAATGCAAAGAAGAATACGCTACTTCTTCTTTAGCAGATAGAAGTAGGTAGAAGCAGATGGTACAAACATGTACATCATTTAAAAAAACGAAAAAAATAGGAAAAAAGAGAAAAAAAGAGGAAGAAATAGGAAAAAAGAGAAAAGAAGATTAAAAAAGAGAGAAAAAGAGAAAAAAGAGGAAGAAAGAGGAAAAATATAGGAAAAAAGAGAGAAAAAAAGAGGAAAAAAAGATAAAAAGAGGAAAAATATAAGAAAAAAATAGGAAAAAAGAAAAAAATGTTCTGTACATGTAGTAAATATCTAATCTAACAACATAAACATCTGCGTCTTGCATATCTTTTTTTTAAATAGAGCAGATGCGGCTTGTATGCAGGTGCGGCTTATAGTCCAGAAAATACAATGTGTATATATATACCGTATTTTCTGGACTATAAGCCGCTACTTTTTTCATAAGTTTTGAACCATGCAGCTTATACAAAGGTGCGGCTATTGTGTGGATTTTTCTTCCACTGCTCGGGGCGCTCTAACCGGAATTAGAATCAAAACTAAGACAAAATAAATGCAAAGAAGCATCAATACTTTTTCTTTAGCAGATGGAAGTAGGTAGAAGCAGATTTCAAATATAGATAAATAAATACCGGTTATTTTCTCTTGGTTCTGTCCCGATTTAATCAGCAAAGTTGCTGCCGTGTTAAAAGACACTGTTAGGAAAGATCTATTTAGGTACATACATGTACATCATTTAAAAAACAGAAAAAAATAGGAAAAAGAGGAAAAAAAATAGGAAAAATAAGAAAAAAGAGAAAGAAAGAGGAAAAAAGAGGAGGGAAAAGAGGAAAAAAAGAGAGAAAAAAAGAGGAAAAAAGAGAAAAAATAGGAAAAAAGATTTTAAAAAAGATGGAAAAAACAAGAAGAGGAAAAAAAACGAAATAAGAGGAAAAAAAGAGAAAAAAATATAGGAAAAAAAGAGAAAAAAATAGGAAAAAATAGGAAAAAGATTTGAAAAAAATAGGCAAAAAGAGAAAAAAAAAGAGGAAAAAAGAGGGGGAAAAAGAGGAAAAAAGAGAAAAATAGGAAAAAAAGAGAAAAAAATAGGAAAAAAGAGGAAAAAGATTGGAAAAAAAGAGAAAAAATAGGAAAAAAGAGAAAAAAAAGATGAAAATAAAGAGGAAGAAATAGGAAAAAAAGAGGAAAAAAAGAGGAAAAATAGGAAAAAAAGAGGAAAAAAAGAGAAAAAAATAGGAAAAAAGATGGAAAAAAAGAGAAAAAAAGATGGAAAAAAGAGGAAAAAAGAGGCAAAAAATGTTCTGTACATGTAGTAAATATCTAATCTAACAACATAAACATCTGCATCTTGCATATCTTTTTTTTAAAATAGAGCGGATGCGGCTTGTATGCAGGTGCGCCTTATAGTCCAGAAAATACGGTGTATATGTACATATATATATATATATATATATATATATATATATATATATATATATATATATATATATATATATATATATATATATATATTTTATTTTTTTTTTTATTTATTTTTTCTTGGGTCAAATGCTGTTTTAAATATCTATAATCAACACCGTTTGCTTATCTTTCTGCTTCAGTGTGTGGGAAGCTGAAAGCCGACGTGGTGTTCCTGGTGGACGAGTCCTCGAGCATCGGCGTCAACAACTTCATCAAGATAAAAGACTTCATCTTCCGCGTGACCACGTACTTCCCCGTCATCGGTCCACGAGGCACACAGGTCGGTTCCTCCTCTTCTCTTGGCTCCATGTCGTGCTGAAGATTTACCTTCAGGCGTAAACTTTCACAGTCTGGCTCGCAAAGTTTGTCGGCAGCAACTCAAGCTGATCTTAATTGCAGTTTTGCCCACAAGGTGAGTCTTCTGTGAAGGATGGGGTCATTAGCCGGAACATAATGTGTTTCTTTTCACCAAATGGGCAGATTCAGACTCAAACACTGGCAGAAGGCTCGCTACCATTTGGCTCATGGTTTGTTAGGTAGGGAATGACAGGAAAGAGAGGAGGAGAGCATAGTTATTGTATCTATACTTCTCTCATAATCTTGCGCTCTGGAGGCTTAAATTAGATCAGAAAGTCGATGTGTTGATTCATGACCATGTGCAATCTCCCTTCAGGTGGCCGTGGTTCATTACAGCGACGAGCCTCGCATTGAGTTCCGTCTAAGTGACTACAAGGACAGAAACTCGGTGCTCAGGGCCGTCCGGGGGCTGCGTTACGGAGGAGGCAACACCAGGACAGGTCAGTCTCTCTCTCCGTCCACCACCTGTCACCTGATGAAGCTCATTCCTGTAAAAACTCCAGCAGCTGCCTGATCGCAGACCGTCCCCCTGTCCGGTGACCAGACAGATGCACCGTTTAACCGCTGACGTAGTTACTGGTATCATGTGGGACGGTGTCAGATTCACGTCTTTTCTAAGTTTGTTTCTCTGCTCCTGAAATGTCTGACCTAGGAAAAGGCATCAGCTACGTTCTGCAAGAGCTGTTCCAGGAGTCTTTGGGGATGAGGCAGGACGTGGCCCACGTCCTGGTTCTGATCACAGACGGCCGGGCCCAGGATGACGTGACGCCGCCGTCCAGAGTCGCACACGCTTTGGGTTGGTGCTCATGACTATTATACTATGAATTGATACCATCGATCATAACATACTGCTAAACAAATTGACCCACTATGGGATAAGAGGCACAGCTCTTAATGGTTACCTTTCACAGAGACAACAATATGTTCACATCCGTGACAACAAATCTCAATATAGACACATCAAATATGGGGTTCCTCAGGGTTCTATTTTAGGGCCCTTACTCTTTATTATTTATACAAATGATCTGGTCAACTTCTCTAAGGTCTTCCAAAAAATCATTTTTGCTGATGATACAAACATTTTAATATCACATAAAAACATTCATGAACTCCAAGACCTCCTTAATACTGAGCTCTCTAAAGTGGACATTTGGTTTAAAGGTATTGTGACATCATTTTTAACATGCTTTTAACACTATTAAAAGTCTTGGCCAACATCCCTCAAATGTGTCTAAAAGAGTGTAACAAGAAAAACTTCACTCTAGTACTCTTTTCCTGGCTTTTTATTACAGTGTTTTTTTGCCCCGTGAAAAATGCTTCCTTTCCCCCCTTTCCTGTCAATCATTGCTCCGCTCCTCCTCCAAACCTCCTCCTCCTCCAGCCATACGCTCACAGCGGCGTCGGAGAGTTAAGCCGGGAGCGACAGGCGAAGCATGCACGGAAAAGCAGCACGGCGAACCACAGCAAACAATCATAAAAATAAAGGCATGCAAGCAGCACTGTCCCCTTATCTTAAGTCCAGTCAGTGGCCGCGGGTCTTCTTAGCAGTTTTCCTCCGGTGATTAGAACAAAAGACGCTCTAAACAGCTCCGTGTTAAGCCTCATTTATGGTTCCGCGTTAAATCGACGCAGAGCCTACGCCGTAGGGTTCAGCGTACGGTGGGCGTCGCCGCGTAACCTTACGCCGTAGGCTCTGCGTCGGTGTAACGCGGAACCATAAATCAGCCTTTATGGTGCGCTGGAGAGGAGAGGAGGCAGGGAGCTGGGTGGAGGGGGCGGTGATTTAGCGGATCGTTACGTAACGATCCGCCACCAAACCACATGCGCCGTTTTTGCACAGTTATGCGGAAAATCCCAGAAAGCACACAATACATTGAATGTTAAAAGTTTGTTGTTTTTTGGGTGTAATTGATGTCAAGACACCCAACAAAACACAAAAAATCAAGAAAAATGTGTTTTTCATGTCACAATCCCTTTAAAGTAAATAAACTCTCTCTTAATATTAAGAAAAGAAAATTATATATTATTTTGTTTCAATAAAAAATGAATAAATATGGAAAATTTGGGCTTTCAGATCGTGATAAATGATGAAGAAATAAAGAGAGTAAACTCTACAAAGTTCCTTGGGGTCCTCATTGATGACTGTCTAAATTTTAAATGTCATATAGATCACCTTGTGGAAAAACTATCTAAATATGTCTGTCCGTTTTTCAAACCGAGACTCCTGCTTCCACGCTCTGCCCTTCTCACTCTTTATAAAACCTTGTTTGAACCTCATTTAAATTACTGCAATATTATTTGGTGTAATACTTACCCCAGTCATCTAAAAAAATTAGAAATTTTACAGAAAAAAATGATCTGTGCCATCTCTTGGACTGAATTTAACTCACCTACTCGACATCTGTTTGCCCACTATGGTATTCTTCGCCTTAAAGAATATAATTACTTCCATAATGCTTGTACAATATATCAGGGGGTCTCAGGTTTGAATCCCAGACTAACTCAACTCATCCTAATCTCCGTTGGTCCCCTGCACACCCACAATACTAGACATAAACACCTTATTATAGTGATAAAATGTAAACTTGTGGGAACAAGTATTGAGTGTTGTGTGTCGGGGACCACAGATTTGGAACGAGTTGAATGATGAGCCTTAAAAAGTCACAGTCCATCTCCATATTCAAACGCCAGTTAAAGAAACAATTGTTCAGCTCAGAAAAACCTGCCAGTGGGACAAGATTTATCTTCTCATTACAAGCAAAAAAATCTTGTTCCACTGGCAGATTTTTCTACTTATTTCAAGTAAAAATTTACTTGAAACTAAACTAAAAAAACTAAAAATTAGACATTTTAACTAGAAATAAGACAAATATTCCTGGTAAGATTTTGAGTTTGTGCAGTGTAGGAGCCCAGAACATGTGGTACTTATTGCACTATTCACGGTAAGTGTTACATGCATGTTTTGAATCCGTATCTCTACAGGGGTCAGCATCCTGGCTGTCGGGGTTTCTAACGCAGACATCGAGGAGCTGAATAAAATTGCATCTCCCACCAGCTACAAAAACATCTTCTACTCCCCGACCTTCGACGGCTTCCCCTCCGTAGAGAGAGAATTTATCAACAGCCTCTGCGGTGAGGAACTTCTCTCCGAGTTCACTCTGCAGGACGAGGTGACTAGGAACACTTCCTACACTCACTTTATAATCATGCATCTGTAATCGTTGTTTCTGAGGTGATTAATGTGCCCCAAAAGTCACCAAATTTTGCACGCAAGCCAGGCCTGACAAAAAATTAGATATTTAATGGTTTGCATTAATGGGCGTGGCATAATGGCTCAACAGCGCCCCCTAGAAAACTTTGTGCCTCAAGCCCCACAATACGGTTTGATGTACATGCACGAAAATCGGTACACACCTGTATCATGTCGCAACTTAAAGAAAAGTCTCTTGGCGCCATGGCCGAAACCAAACAGGAAGTCGGCCATTTTGAATTAATCATGTAATTTTGGTGCAATTTAAGCCATTTCTTCCGCTGCTTCTTCGCCCGAACCGTAACGTGCACCCAGGTGTGTTATACATCAAAATGTGCGTCTCCATCCTGCGACGATAGGCATTACTTTTCTCAGTCAAAAGCGTTACCGTGGCGACGATAGATGCCAAAAAGCGCGCCCACCCTTCATCTGATTAGTCCATATCTGATAGTTCCTACTTTCTGTCATAACTTTTGAATGGTTTGACATAGAGACTCGTGGGTGGTGTCATCAGACTCGGTTTTGACTCCTTGACCTTCATGGGCATGAATTAGCCCCGCTCCTTCTTCTGATTGGTCAATATTTGATAGTTCCTACTTTCTGCCATAACTTTTGAATGGTTTGACATAGAGAGTCGTGGGTGGTGTCATCCTCTAAATTTCCAGCCCTGAAGAATCTACATGAAGTCATACAAGCTTCCACTGCAGCCTGAACGTGCACAAGGGTGCGAGGGCCCGTTCATGGCTGCTTGTAGCTTTATTTATTTATTTTATTTGTGCACACGGCTTTTACTGAATGATACATGCTCTTGCTTTTCAAATCCACACACCATAGCGCTCTATGGGCCTGATTTACTAAAGGTTTGCATGTGTAAAAACGTGTGCAAACTTGACATCACCCGCAAACTAATGTGCAAGCTGATCTACTAACAGCGTGCAAAGAGGACTGCGCCTCTCAAATGAGCAAAATTAGCACACGCTGTTCATTTAGTACTTTTGCCCTGATGAATAATCAATATGGGGCGTACCCGCCAGAAATCACTAAATACTGGGAGGGGAAAATGCAGATATGTCCATTTACCACGCGCAATGAGATTTACCAAGCCTGAAAGTTTTTGCGGGGATTGTGATTGCGTCTGTATTTAATACGTTCGAAAGGAAGGTGCTAATCTGCCCAGCATTACGCACCGATGGCTGCTGTTATTGTGGTGTTGTGCCGTATTCAGCACCCCTGCCGTGAAAAGCACCCCCTCATACACACTCACACAAACACATACTTAGGAGTTTATATTATATATATTTACAAATATTATGGAAGACAACACAGTAAGCAGGCTATTAATGAATGACATCAATAACCATTTACCCCATTTTTGTTATCTGTGACTGTGATTGTGGGAAAGTATGACTATTGTGGAATCCATGAGCGCATTTAAACATGAATCATTAACACAAAACTGGACGCTAAACAGAACGTGACACGGAATGAGAATATCATTTTTGTCATTGTGTGTACGTTGTCATTTGTAGTAAATTAAACATGAGCATTTAGTCCTTTTTGACATTTACTCGTGAATAAGAGATCTGTGGGTAATATATGTCGACGAGGGGGTGCTTTTCACGGCAGGGGTGCTGAATACGGCACAACAATTTGCCTCTTCCACTAATATCTCTAACTCCAACTCGTCAAATTTCATTTTGCGCTTGCGACTATATCCTGCTTTCCATCCACTCTCCATGGCGCAAAGACACGCAACACCTCATTTAAATACTGCGGTTTGCACCTGTTATCAATTGCGCATGCAATCTTAGTTGATCACCCGCAAAACACACACAACAACAGCACGCGCAAACTTTTTCAGTGCACACGCAATTTAGTACTCTTTATTTAGGATCTTAGTAAATCAGGCCCTATGTGGCTTCATTAGAAAGCCTCCTCTGCTGTTTCAGTCCACGTTAGGTTAGTTGGACAACTCATAATGTGTTTTTTTTCTCCTTTTCTGTCCAGAGTGCTCAGTTAGACACTCCAACTGAAGACCCGGAGGAGCAGGAAAAGCCTCAGGGTCCCTGCTCCTCCCAGTGTGTAAAGGTTAGTACAGAAACACTTGAACTGTTCCGTATTATACTGATAAGCAGCTATTAATCTTGTTAATCATATTTCTGCAGGGACAGAAAGGAGAAAGGGTGAGTTCACTGACACGTCCCAACAGATTGTTGCATTCATGTAAACCCGGATTATTTAGTTTCCATAATGTGTTTCAGGGGGATGATTCAGGTCTTGGAGGGCTGGTAGGGTTGTTTTTATTTCCTTATTAACTTAAAAGATCTGTCAATGAATAATTTAGTTCATAAACAATATTATTGTGTATTTCTGAAGAGATTCAGGCAAAGCCCCGGACGTTATGATCCTTTCACGTCCTCCAAAGGAGAGAAAGGAGAGAAGGTAAGGACCATGTATTTATTCTTCCCATAACGTTGTTACTGATAACAGTTAAAAAAAACAACTAAAAACAGAAAAAAACTCCCATCTGTTCTCGTTTCAGCTTCACTTCATGCATTTTACTTTGATGTGATGTGCCACAATAACAACATTTGCATAAAAAGAAGTAAAAAAAAAACATTGCTTTAGATGTTTCAATCCGTCCGTGCGAACGTGACACAAATATTTTTAAAAAGTATTGAATATGAAAGGAGAAATGAGCCGTCCAGCATCTGTTTCCAGATTAACAGTGAAGTCTTTCTGTCAGGGACCGACTGGAACAGATGGTATCCCTGGGTTGCCAGGGCGACCGGGAAGAACTGGACCCCCGGGTTCAGCCGGACAACGGGTAACTGAACTCAAAAATGACAAAAACTTCACACGGACCTTATCCGATTCTGCAAATTACATTGAGTGTTTTATTCTCCTCAGGGCCCTGCAGGCGTCCCGGGTGACATGGTGAGATCAAAACGGCAAATACACGACAGTTATCGTGGATTAATGTAACCTGGGTTCTTTATCACATCTTTGTCCTCAATATGCAAATGCAGAAAATAAAAGTCACGCGGGGAAATAAATGAAAAAAAGATTATCAAAGCTCAATGAAGGCGTCCAACACGTTATCCGTCTACAATAACAGCACTCCACTTAGAAATGACAGTCTGGAGTTGGAGTAGAACTTGAAGAATTTCCCTCCAGGTTAATCATGCATTCATCAGCAAGGTTGGAATGTTACTCCGAGTTTTCACAAGAGTGGAAATGATGTGATTTATACGCTGGAGCCAAAAGAGATTTAGACTCTTTGAACCTCCATCATGAAAATGAAGGAAATGAAGGAATGTATTTTGGAAAGTGGACACTTTAGACTTCTGAAGTTACCTAGTAAGGTACTTTATATTGTATTTTCTATTGATTTGTGTGAGAAAAAAGAGGGTAATGAAAGTTTTGAGGAATTAAGACAGACATTCAAAACAAGAGGAAAAATCAGAGCCTATTTGAACAGGTTATTGGTAAAAGAGCACAAACAGACACAGTAAAACAATGCCTGAAAATACAGAATATATAGTATATGGGTCAATGACGAATAAGGATTTTCAACAGGTCAATTTTAAAATAATAAAAAAAAGAATATCTATTGCAGTATTTCAAACATTAAGAATGTTGGGTACACATAAATTCATATAAAATTTTTAAATTAAGTGAGTTTTTTGTCAAGATGAATTGGCACTAGCCTTAAAAAAAGTCATGTGGTGCAACCATGATCCATATTAAAATAAATTAATTTCCTTTTTTTTTTTACAAGTTTTCAGTATTATACAGAAATGGTTGTTTTTTTAATGGTCGCACACGTGATATTTCATCAAATGGACATCAGTTAAACTTTGTTTGTATATTATGATGGAAATATAAATACAAATGTGTTGCAATCTTACACACTACAGGACACTTGGGAAATCCTGCCAGATAGGGCAGAAGATTGATTTAAAAACATTGATTGATTGAGTGATTTCAAAAAAAGTTTTCAAAACAAGAGTCATGGTCGGACGGTGGAACCACATGACATTTTGACGCTTAAAACGACAACAAAATCCCAAATAACTAGTATTTTTTGTAAAATTCAAGTTAGTCCATATGTGGGACAGTTAGTTCTTATATCTGGTATTTTTTTATCCATTTAAACCTTTTTTGAATTGAAAAAAAATCAGTTTTTCAGAAGATATAGGCGTCACGTCCTTGACCCATATATATATAAATATTATGTACGAGTTCAGCAGGAACTGGAGGCGGAAAGAGAAAACCTTACGGGAACTTTATGGATGCAGTTGCATTGTATTACCTTGATCCTATTATAGTCCAAGACTGTTTCTGTTTGTGTTTTATCTGTTCTTTTCATCGCAGGGTCAACCTGGACAGACTGGCTCTAAGGGGCAGAGGGGGGAACGGGTAAGTCTAATCCTGGACCAGGCTGAACCCACGACACCGTTTCTGGCTTAAGCACCACCACAAAACCCTGAAGACACTTCCAGTCGCGTATAAACCCTTTACTTTTCGTTTCCACCTAAGGGGGATCCTGGATATGTTATAGCCGGCACCGATTCAAACTTTCTACCCGGGCGAAAAGGAGAGCCCGGATCTTCTGTAAGTCTTTCAAAAAAAAAAAAAAACAGAACTGTTGGAGTTTTTCAAAAATTGTCTTAACATAATTCACCACATTTCAGGGCCCCCAGGGACCACCTGGAGTGCCGGGTATCAACGGAGCTCCGGGTCTGCCGGGCCCGTCAGGACCGCCGGGCACACCGGGACTATCTGTCAAGGTATAAGATACAATTCATCAGAAACGTAGCACAAAGTCTGTAAAATCTCACTGCTATCACTTTTTATAGGGTATTACACGATAATATTTCATACCTCACAGGATATTGTGACGTATCTACGGAAGAGTATTAGGGCCAGGCAGGAGAAAAATAAAAATAATATTTTAGAGGAGGAAGATTATTTTTTCATTATGCACTTCGAGAAAAAAGTCGAAATGTCGAGAAAAAAGTCGAAATGTTGAGAATAATGTTGAAATACAATTTCGAGAATAAAGTCAAAATTTCGAGAAAAAAGTCGAAATATTGATAAAAAAGTCGAAATGTCAAGAATAATGTTGAAGTACAATTTCGAGAAAAAAGTCGAAATATTGATAAAAAAGTCGAAATGTCAAGAATAATGTTGAAGTACAATTTCGAGAAAAAAGTCAAAATTTCGAGAAAAAAGTCGAAATATTGATAAAAAAGTCGAAATGTCGAGAATAATGTTGAAGTACAATTTCAAGAAAAAAGTCAATTTCTAGAAAAAAGTCGAAATGTCGAGATTAATGTTGAAATACAATTTCGAGAAAAAAGTCGAAATGTTGAGAAAAAAGTCGAAATGTCGAGATTAATGTTGAAATACAATTTTGAGAATAAAGTCAAAATTTCGAGAAAAAAGTCGAAATATTGATAAAAAAGTCGAAATGTCGAGAATAATGTTGAAGTACAATTTCAAGAAAAAAGTCAATTTCTAGAAAAAAGTCGAAATGTTAAGAAAAAAGTCGAAATGTCGAGATTAATGTTGAAATACAATTTTGAGAATAAAGTCCAAATTTTGAGAAAAAAGTCGAAATATTGATAAAAAAGTCGAAATGTCGAGAATAATGTTGAAGTACAATTTCAAGAAAAAAGTCAAAATTTCTAGAAAAAAGTCGAAATGTCGAGAAAAAAGTCGAAATGTCGAGATTAATGTTGAAATACAATTTCGAGAAAAAAGTCAAAATTTCTAGAAAAAAGTTGAAATATTGAGAAAAAAAGTCGAAATGTCTAGAATAATGTTGAAGTACAATTTCGAGAAAAAAGTCGAAATGTTGAGAAAAAAGACGAAATTTCGACTTTATTCACGAAACTTCGACTTATTTCTCAACTTTTCGACTTTTCTCTTGAAGAGCACAATAAAAAAAAAACTTCCCCTCTCAAATATTTTTTCTCTTACATGGCCCTAACTCTTCCGTACGTATCAGTGCAACTTGCGAAATATTTTGAGACAGCAGTTTTTTTTTCTGTACTGCTTTGCAGGGAGATCAAGGAGAGCCAGGAGCAAAAGTGAGCACTGTTTTCTCTTTGCTCTAATTGTACTTTAATGCCATTCTTGCACATCTGCCTGTTTTCAAGTCCACAGAGTCTCTTATTTTGTTGTATAATATGCATGGTGTCTTTTTATGTGTGATCAAATTTTAATTAATTTTTGAAAGGGCGTACGGGGGAAGCAGGGCATGAAAGGAGACAGAGGAGAGGCGGGAAAAGACGTGAGGACATAACTGTCAAAAATATTGGCAAAAAGGTTCAGAGTTGCATTTTTAGAAGAATAATTGTTATATTTTCTGGTGTTTGTGTTTTTTGTGCTTCTATTTTTACTGTCCCACTCAAACCTCGACACACATAAATGGAAACTACTTTAGGGCATTGCGGGTTTGCCTGGACCTATCGGCATCGATGGGGTACCAGGGCTACCAGGTCTGAGAGGAGATAAGGTAAAACTACTAATAATTACTCCATCTCACACAATCTGTCTAATAAAAAGCTAAAAATATGGAAAAGTTCGAGTTTAAAGTTCTGCATAATTTTGCAGGGTGAAGAAGGAATTGGTATACAAGGCAATCAAGGTCCTCGTGGAGAGCCGGGACAGAAGGTACATCAGAATTTTTTTAATTAATTTGAGGTTTCTTTATTAAGAACAGTAATGGCAGAATAAATAACAGTACAGGACTGTCTCAGAAAATTAGAATATTGTGATAAAGTCCTTTATTTCCTGTAATGCAAAAATGTCATACATTCTGGATTCATTACAAATCAACTGAAATATTGCAAGCCTTTTATTATTTTAATATTGCTGATCATGGTTTACAGTTTAACCCTTGTACCGTCTTCGGGTCAAAAGGACCTAATTCTCCTTCCTTCCTTCATCCTTCTTTTTTCTCTTCCTCTTTTTTTCCCTTCCTTCCTTCCATCCTTCTTTTCTCCCTTCCTTCTTTCCTCCCTTCCTCCCTTCCTTCCTTCCTTCCTTCCTTCCTTCCTTCCTTCCTTCCTTCCTTCCTTCCTTCCTTCCTTCCTTCCTTCCTTCCTTCCTTCTTTCATCCCTTCCTTCGTTTCTCCCTTCCTTCTTTCCTTCCTTCCTTCTTTCTTTCCTTCTTTCTTTCCTTCCATCCTCCTTTCCTTCCTTCCTTCCTTCCATCCTTCTTTCCTCCCTCCCTTCCTTCCTTCCTTCCTTCCTTCCTTCCTTCCTTCCTTCCTTCCTTCCTTCCTTCCTTCCTTCCTTCCTTCCTTCCTTCCTTCCTTCCTTCTTTCATCCCTTCCTTCGTTTCTTCCTTCCTTCCTTCCTTCCTTCCTTCCTTCCTTCTTTCATCCCTTCCTTCGTTTCTCCCTTCCTTCTTTCCTTCCTTCCTTCTTTCTTTCCTTCCTTCCTTCCTTCCTTCCTTCCTTCCTTCCTTCCTTCCTTCCTTCCTTCCTTCCTTCCTTCCTTCCATCCTTCCATCCTTCTTTTCTCCCTTCCTTCTTTCCTCCCTTCCTTCTTTCCTCCCTTCCTTCCTTCCTTCCTTCCTTCCTTCTTTCCTCCCTTCCTTCCTTCCTTCCTTCCTTCCTTCCTTCCATCCTTCTTTTCTCCCTTCCTTCTTTCCTCCTTTCCTTCTTTTCATTCTTCCTTCCTTCCTTCTTTCCTCCCCTCTTCTCTTCCTCCTTCCTTGACCCCGAAGACAGCACAAGGGTTAAGATTAAGATTCCCAGAATATTCTAATTTTTGTGAGATAGGATATTTGAGTTTTCTTAAGCTGTAAGCCATAATCAGCAATATTAAAATAATAAAAGGCTTGCAATATTTCAGTTGATTTGTAATGAATCCAGAATGTATGACGTTTTTGTTTTTTTAATTGCATTACAGAAAATAAAGGACTTTATCACAATATTCTAATTTTCTGAGACAGTCCTGTATTTTCACACCACTAAGTATCTGCAATATTTTTTAACTCACTGTTTGCTGCTTTGTTTTGCAGGGGAATATTGGTTTAATAGGACCGGTGGGCTTTAAGGTACCAGATACTTAATTGCAATACACTGAACGGGACATGTTTTGATGTTTCAAATGAAAGTATTTGCAGAATAACATTACGATGCAATTTATAATTTAAGGGCGAGCGTGGAGAGCAAGGCATCCAGGGAATCGTCGGCCCTCGGGTTTGTACTTAATCGTCGTCTCCAGTTCAATTACTGACAATGACTTTCTTGGTGATTTACCCTCCAGTGCATATGAATTAATTTACTTCTGCCTCGTTATAGTGAGATAAAGCTAAACCTTTTTAACTGAGGGTGTGTAAGAAACAGTGAGGAAAGGATTTATAGCAAGCTTCCCCATTTTCATTTGCAGGGGAAGAAGGGATTCAAAGGGGAGAAAGGTGATAAGGTGAGTTTAACCCTCCAACCAGTTCATTCTCTCCTTATTTTATTAGGCCTTAAATGTTGGCTTAACAATTACTTTTATTTTAATTCAGTCGGGGGTAAGGTCAATCACACTGGAGTGATGTGTGTGCATACAATCAGAGCAAAGCTGTAATGGTCCCTTTGTATTCTTTAGGGAGACCGTGGAGAAATTGGACCTATTGGACCAAAAGGACTCCAAGTAAGTCAAACTAACATGATGAAATTAAAAGAAGGGGGAAAAAGTGCCTCAAATTGATTACACACGTGTGTAAAATTCAGCAACTGGAGCTCAGACAGAATACCTGTAAAATATTGAGGAAATACTAGACAGCACAGTTACATAAATGACTGCATAAAAGAGTATTTCTTAATGGTCCATGTAGTAATTCCACTCCAGGCCAAATGGGGGCAGCACCTGGAGACGATTTGTGTTTCAGCCTCTGAATCAAGGCACGATTGAATTATTAATTTAATTAAGCAATAACCCAATCCCACAATGTCACTACACTAGGGCCAATACCCCAATATCAATATGTTCCAATACCCAGGCTGCACCTCTGCTCTACGAAGTGTGCCCTTGCTTTAACGTGCACTTAAGTGTTTGAGTGCGCAGGTTGCAAGCGTGCAAAAATTGCAGAACTGGGACAACGCGGTTTACGTCCTCGACTTGAGTTGAGAGATTCCTGTGTCCAGCGAAGAGATGGACATTTTCAGACTTAAACTTAATCAAATTAAAAGTAATTTCATCAAGTACTTAGTGAGTTGATCCAAAAACGCGTTCAAATAAATGTCTATTGGTTATTAGAAATGTATATGAGCCAGCTGTATCATTTTAATTTTAAATGTAAATTTAGAGTGGGTAACTGTTGTTTTTAGGGCCAGTCCCAATCCCCCCCTAGTTCTACTTTTCAGTCCTACCCCTACATTTTGCACGTTCCCGTGAGGGTAGTGGTGTCCCAATTCCTCTTTGCATCTAGGGCTAGTGGACATAACGAGGGGTAGTGTGTATCAATCTAGCCCTTCAGAGTGAGGGATTTCAGATTCTGACTTTGCCAGAAAAAGGCCAGAAAAATTTCCCAGAATGATTTACGTCATCATTTGCAGACTGAATCAAACAAAAAAACATGGCGGACATTTCTAATTTTTAGTGAATAAAATCAATATTTTGAGTTAGTTTCTGCATAAAAATGCGTTTTGATTACATTTCTAGCGAGAAATATATATTTTACTTTCATAATATTCACTCAGTGAATGTACATAATCACTCGCTTGGTCGTTGTTGCGAAATCTTTTCAGATCTCGCCAGAATAAAGGCTGAATTATGGTTCCACCAACGCCAACGCAGAGCCTACGGCGTAGGTTACGCGGCGACGCGCGCCGTACGGTGCGCGTCGCCGCGTAACCTACGCCGTAGGCTCTGTTACCCCTTTTACACCAAGCTGGTTCCAGGGCTGGTTCTGGGCTAGAGCCAGACTTAGCACCAGTTCTTTGGTTTTACACAGCCCAAGCTCCGGCTCCTGACTCTCAAAACTGGTGCTACGCCAGCCCCTTTGAGCTGCTGGGCCAGGTCAAAGAACCAGTTACGTCGGGGGCTGGGGGCTGGGGGCGGGGCTGGGGACGGTGTTACTGAACAACCAAAGCAGAATAAACGCGGAAGCGCGCCGTTTTTAAACAACGTAGCGTTGAAGAAGGCGGTTAAGTTAGCAGACTCTTTTATTATTACATCCATTTATTTAATAATGGATGTAAAACAGAAGCAGCAGTGGTCTACGGTACAATCCACCAACAGTAACGTCTGCGGGCTCCGTGCCGCCGATGCAGCGGCGCAGCCTCGCGTCCCAGCCCGCGGGGGAGCGTTCCAGCCCCGGGACGCTTGGACGCGAGGCTGCGGAGCCCGCCGATGCAGCGGCAGCTCGATCCATTTATTTAATAAAAAATCCTGGCCCGCGGGGACGCCTCCCAGCCCGCGGTTCTGGTTCCACGTTACACCAACGCAGAGCCTACGGCTTATGTTACGGAGGAGGAGAGTAGAGGAGAGGAGCTGCCGGCTCAAATTTCTTAACAGGCGTTATTTGGATAAACTGAGCCCAGGTTGGGGATCTTAAAGGTTACTTTACCTGAAAAAATATTAAAACTTAATAAAGTGCCATATTAACAGTGCTACAGCTGAAATTAAAACGGCTTTTGGCTCTCAGCTTCCTGATCAGGGTAGGGATGAAAACGAGGGGGCGTGGTGACGTGATGACGTGTCTCTCTGGCCAGCTCCAGGCCAACACCAGCTGTGTAGAAGCAAACGGTTCTTACTTAAGAACCAACCGCGAACCGGCTCTAGCTCCAGCACTAGCACCAGCCCTGGAACCAGCTTGGTGTAAAAGGGGTATGTGTCGATTTAACGTGGAACCATAAATCAGCTCCTGAGCCGGCGGCTCTTCTCATCCCGAAAACATCGGAGCAAATTTCTTAACAGGCGTTATTTGGATAAACTGAGCCCAGGTTGGGGATCTTAACGGTTACTTTTACGCCTGAAAAAATATTAAAACTTAATAAAGTGGCATATTAACAGCGCTACTGTGGAAATTAAAACAGCTTTTAGCTCTGGGCTTCCTGATATGGTGTGACGTTTGTGCAAACGTAACTACGCAGTCGCTTACGTACCCGAACGTAAACCACGCAGTGACGTAGCAAGTGGTGTCCCAATCCCTAGGGAACATTACAAGGGCCCTACGCCTGTGGCTTCAGAGAGGCTTGTTTGCTAAGAGTTATCTCCATCTGAGAAAGCAGCAGCAAAGTTTACCCTCTCCTTCTTTAATGATCCTTCTCTTTGACTTCAGACGTGTATGTTTTTGGCGAGGGCGGGTGCTGGTCGTGGTGAGACAGTCCATTTGCTCTCAATGTTTGTGACTTATCCAACTTGAAGCCTGACTGGTTTCACACACTCCACCATCAGACACCAGCCCGGTCATCCAACTGCTCTCCCGACCACTTCAGTCAATAAAACACATGCTGGAAATGAGGCGTAACCGCGGGCAACGCAACAATTGCACACCTGAAAATGGAAATTGTTCTGAACGCGGACGGAGAGGAAAAGACATGTCCCCTGCTCTCCGGGGTGTGTTAAAGATCGTTTATGATGAAACAGTTGTACTTACGAACGGGACATTAGGTTTACCGTCTTTCCTCGCGGTGACGTCAGCTCGTCCCTCGCCGTCTCACTGGCTGCAGCCACGTGGGGGTTTCCATGACGACAACAGGTTTATGGCAAAAGATCTCCATCTGCATTTGCAGAGGGTTTGGTGATTGTTCACACATAATGGTTGTATCCAGTACTGGAGTTGAGGGGGATGAGGGGGGATGGCATCCCCCCCTGAAATAAAAACGGTCCAAATCATCCCCCCCTGTAAAACTGCCATCCCTCCTTTCCATCCCTTATGTCATTTCATCAATGAATGTGGTTTTACTGCTATTTCAACATTTAGAGTCATCACCAGAAAAATAACACCAGAAAAATAACTTATTTGACCATTTTCACCTGTTTCAAGTAAATTTTCACTTGAAATAAGTAGAAAAATCTGCCAGTGGGACAAGATTTATCTTCTCATTACAAGCAAAAAAATCTTGTTCCACTGGCAGATTTTTCTACTTATTTCAAGTGAAAATCTACTTGAAACAGGTGAAAATTGTTGTTTTTTCCAGTGATGAGTCTTGTTTTAAGTGTAATGAGATTTTTTTTACTAAAATGAGACATTTTAACTAGAAATAAGACAAATATTCTTGTTAAGATTTTGAGTTTTTTGCAGTGCAGATAAGGCAAACATGTTCCTCACATTAAAAAAAGGTTAAATTCTTAAAAATTAATAACCCATAAGGAAAAAAACAACAACACACATGCGCCAAACAAAGAAACGTCTGCTCTGACCGTCTATGTACAAAACTGCAAAAACTCAAAATCTTACCAAGAATATTTGTCTTATTTCTAGTTAAAATGTCTAATTTTTAGTCGAAAAATCTCATTACATTTAAAACAAGAGTCATTACCAAAAATATTTTTTTATTTGACAATTTTCACCTATTTCAAGTAGATTTTCACTTGAAATAAGTAGAAAAATCTGCCAGTGGGACAAGATTTATCTTCTGGCAGATTTTCTACTTATTTCAAGTGAAAATCTACTTGAAACAGGTGAAAATTGTTGTTTTTTCCTGTGATGAGTCTTGTTTTAAGTGTAATGAGATTTTAACTAGAAATAAGACAAATATTCTTGTTAAGATTTTGAGTTTTTGCAGTGATCCATTTTACTTATCCTGTGAAGGACAGAGTCATATTGATAAGTTCAGAAAAGTGTTTTTTATTGTTGTGTTTTGATGTATTTGATGTAAGCCCAGTGGATATTTAAAGCTTACAGAAGGCTGCATTTAACTGCTGCTATGTCATTCCTGCAGTATTTCTGCAGGTGTTTTGGTCACTGCTATTATTTGTAATATATTATTTGTAATCAGCACAAATTATCTGTCCCCATATGATCAAATCCACCATCCCCCCTGATTTCTTTTTACAACTCCAGTACTGGTTGTATGCTGACGGCTGAGTACAGCAGCTTATCTTTAACGGTAAAAACAATAACTCTCAGTACACTCAACATGATTGACAGGTGAATAAAAGACCTCCCCGTCTTCATTACTCTCAATCTTCATATCTTCAAATGCTCCATTGATTAATTCCAATGAAAGCATTCTTTAATTACTAAAAAGGTTTAATTAAAAAAAATAAAAGGATTTCTTTGAAGATAAAGGTATAATTTTACAGAACACAAGATATGAAGGTTTTAATTGGTTGATCGCAAAATATAAAATACGAGTTTTTGGCAAAGCAGTTTCGTGTTCAGTTGAGTTCAATTATCTTATTTTGACATGGTTTCTTTGACTTTTCAAGGGACTGACGGGGCCGATAGGGCTGAAGGGAGACGAAGGTCCACGAGGAACCCCTGGAGATCCGGCCAAGGGTGTAAGAAAACTACTACATGCATTTAAACTCCACAACTGCTGCAAACAAACTCAGATGTGAATCAACTCTCCATGTTCTGTCCTTCATCACAACAGATAATCGGTCCAACTGGAAAAAAAGGAACCAGGGTAAGTCAAGTTTTGTGTTCACCCATTTCACTAAGACAACACGTACTTTTTTAAATTTGTACTTTTTAAGATCTTTGGTGTTTCACCATAAATATTCTTGACTGAATCAGTGATTACAGTCAACATTAAAATTAAAATACAATGAATTATTAACACGCCTCAATTATTAATTGCTACATCATCAGGACTTTGTGGTTGTGGTTTAAAAAGGTTCATTATATTGTATTTGTTCTGGCATCAAAAGAAGAGAAAATCAAACGTTGCACCTCATTACACTTCAATAGAGATTTTGCTTAATTTACTGCCCTTCTCAAATCAATGAGATGAGCTTAGATATGAACATTCCTCCGTCCATAAATCCCTCAAAACTGGCCCATCTAAGTCTTTTCAGAGTCTGCTCAGCCTTTCCAGGTTGTAAAGTTACTTCATGCTCTGTTCGGTTTCATTAGTCAAAGAATTTAAGCTACTAAAACGGGGGTCTGCAACCCACGGCTCTTTAGCGCCGCCCTAGTGGCTCCCTGGAGCTTTTTCAAAAATGTTTGAACTTTTTTTTTCCTTTTTTTCTTCTTTTTTCCTTTTTTTTCCTTTTTTTCTTTTTTTTTTTTTTTCTTTTTTTCTCTTTTTTTCTTCCTTTTTCCTTTCCTTTTTAATCTCGCCATTTCGACCTTTTTCTCGAAATTCTGACTTTTTCCCCGACATTTTGACTTTTTTCTTGACATTGACTTTTTTCTCAACATTTCGACTTTTTTCTCAACATTTCAACTTTTTTCTCAAGATTGTACTTACGACAAAAAGTCGAAATTTTGAGAAAAAAGTCGAACTGTTGAGAAAAAAGTTGAAATGTCGAGAAGAAAGTTGAAATGTTGAGAAAAAAGTCGAAATGTCGAGGAAAAGTCAAAATTTCGACAAAAAAGTTGAAATGTCGAAATTAAAAAGGAAAGGAAAAAGGAAGAAAAAAGAGCAAAGAGAAAAAAAGGAAAAAGGAAAAAAAAGGTCAAACATCCTTTTCTCTTTTTTTCTTCATTTTTCCTTTCCTTTTTAATCTCGGCATTTCAACCTTTTTCTCGAAATTTTGACTTTCCCCAACATTTCAACTTTTTCCCCAACATTTCACCTTTTTTCTCAACATTTCAACTTTTTCCCCAACATTTCAACTTTTTTCTCAACATTTCAACTTTTTTCTCGACATTTCAACTTTTTTCTCAAGATTGTACTTCAACATTAATCTTGACATTTTGACTTTTTTCTCAAAATTTTGACTTTTTTCTCAAAGTACATAATAATTCCCCCAGTTATAACTAATATAGCTACATGCAGCATGTGTTGTCTTCATTCTAAGGCTGATACAAGACTTTTCATTTTTTGCGGCTCCAGACATATTTGTTTTTTGTGTTTTTGGTCCAATATGGCTCTTTCAACATTTTGGGTTGCCGACCCCTGTACTAAAACAATCCAAGTTATTGCTGCAACACCTTGTGAAGTGTCACCTTTCACGTGCGTTTGAGTTGTTTGAATGCATTTTTCTTAACCGGCTTAAAGTACGTCGGGCAGCCAGGGGGAAGTGATTCTCTTGATGTTTTATTCCACAAAAACATTGTTAATTAATCGTGTTTGGTATTCTTCCACACTCAGACCTTAATCCTCCGGGTCCGCTTATCAAATACAATTAAGATTTCTCTCATTTGCTCTTGCAGTTTTCTCTTCTGAACGGTTCACTGAAAAGAGTCGTCTTTAATCCCTGCCAGGGGGCACCGTTTAGATCAGGGGTCGGCAACCCGCGGCTCTAGAGCCGCATGCGGCTCTTTAGCGCCGCCCTGATGGCTCCTGGAGCTTTTTCAAAAATGTTTGACCTTTTTTTTCCTTTTTTTTCTTCCTTTTTTTCCTTTTTTTCTTCTTTTTTTTCCTCTTTTTTCTCTTTTTTTTTTTATTGATCTTTTTATAAGAAACAACATTCAATGAAAACATGGAAACATGTAATCAAATATACGCATTATACATTGTCTCCTTTTTTTTTTTTAAACACACAAAACCTAACTAAGGAACAGAGTCTCTGTAGCGTTAAATAATAAATAAACAGATGAGCAAGAAATGATCAAAGGAGGAAAGTAATGAATGAGCAAAAGTGCATACAAAAAACAAATGCAGTGGTCTCTTTTTTCTCTTTTTTTCTCTTTTTTTTCTTCTTTTATTTCCTTTTTTCTTCTTTTTTTTCTTCCTTTTTTTTTTTCTTCCTTTCTGCTTTCCTTTTTAATCTCGACATTTTGAGTTTTTTCTCGACATTTCAAGTTTTTTCTCGAGATTGTACTTCAACATTAATCTCGACATTTCGACTTTTTTCTCAACATTTTCCTTTTTTTCTTTCTTTTTTTCCTTTTTTTTCTTCTTTTTTCCTATTTTTTTCTCTTTTTTTTCCTATTTTTTCTCTTTTTTTCTTTTTTTTCTTCTTTTATTTCCTTTTTTCTTCTTTTTTTTCTTTTTTCTTTTTTTTTCTTCTTTTTTCCTTTCCTTTTTAATCTCGACATTTCAACTTTTTTCTCGACATTTCGACTTTTTTCTCAAGATTGTACTTTGACATTAATCTTGACATTTCAACTTTTTTCTCGAAGTGCATAATGAAAAAAAAAATCTTCCCCCAGTTACAACTAATATAGAAACATGCAGCATGTGTTGTCTTCATTCTAAGGTTTGTACAAGACTTTTCATTTTTTGCGGCTCCAGACATATTAGTTTTTTGTGTTTTTGGTCCAATATGGCTCTAAAACATTTTTCAACATTAAACCCCCGGGTTTAGAGCGAGGAGATGTTCAGCCTGCTGGCCGCTCTCGAGCCGACTGATGTGTGTGTTTTCTGTCCGACAGGGAGACGTTGGTCCAGTTGGTTCCACGGGTCCCCAGGGCATCAAAGGAGAACAAGGGAACAAAGGAGAAAAGGTTAATAGATAGAAACAATGCCCTATTGTGTTTCTGTTTGGTCCGTTATAACCAGCGTCAGTAAATCAGAGAAGATATTAGCTGTAGCTGTGTTTGTAAATGCTTTGATTTGATGCGTAACAGGGAAGTCCTGGTTTTGGAATTCCTGGACAGCAGGGACCCAAGGGGCTGAACGGTGAACGGGTGAGTCATTAACCGTGTAACTTTGTTGTTATCCTGCAATAACAAAGCAGGAAAATGGCGTTAAGTGCCGTTTAATGTTTTATAATTATTATCATTCACAGGGAAATGTTGGTTTGTCTGGAAGACCAGGACCAAAGGTGAGTGTGACCACTTACCTTTTCCTCACGGGCTCTGCAGTGAATAGTTTTACACCTTTTTTTGATTCAAAAAGATTGTAGAGTGGTGCTAAAATAGTCTTTTTATGCATAGAAATAGGGTCTAAAACATATAATCTGTTGTATAAATTATTAAATTACAAAGCAGTTATACACTGCAAAAACTCAAAATCTTAACAAGAATATTTGTCTTATTTCTAGTTAAAATGTCTAATTTTTAGTCAAAAAAATATCTCATTACTCTTAAAACAAGACTCATCACTGGAAAAAGCAACAATTTTCACCTGTTTCATGTAGATTTTCACTTAAAATAAGTAGAAAAATCTGCCAGTAGAACAAGATTTTTTTGCTTGTAATGAGAAGATAAATCTTGTTCCACTGGCAGATTTTCCTACTTATTTCAAGTGAAAATTTACTTGAAAAAGGTGAAAATTCAAATAAGTTATTTTTCTGGTAATGACTCTTGTTTTAAGTGTAATGAGATTTTTTGACAAAAAATGAGACATTTTAACTAGAAATAAGACAAATATTCCTGGTAAGATTTTGAGTTTTTGCAGTGTACTTGGCAAAGTGAAAAACGTCACACGAGGAATGCAATTGTCCGAGGACCTGACGTGGTTGCGGTTCCTCGGGTTGGAAAATGCAACAGAACTTTTTTTTTTTTTTTTTTTTTTCCTTTTTAATCTCAACATTTCGTCTTTTTTCTCGACATTTCGACTTTTTTCACGAAATTTTGACTTTTTCCTCGACATTCGACCTTTTTCTCAACATTTCGCCAACATTTTTTCTCTAAATTTTGACTTTTTTCTCAACATTTCGCCTTTTTTCTCGAAATATCTATCTTCTCGACATTTCTTGCGTAATGAAAAAAAATCTTCCCACTTTTTTCTCAAGATTGTACTTTGACATTAATCTTGACATTTCGACTTTTTTCTCGAAATTTCAATTTTTTTCTCGACATTTCGACTTTTTTCGCGAAGTGCATAATGAAAAAAAAAAATCTTCCCCCAGTTCTAACTAATATAGAAACATGCAGCATGTGTTGCCTTCATTCTAAGGCTGATACAAGACTTTTCATTTTTTGCGGCTCCAGACATTTGTTTTTTGTGTTTTTGGTCCAATATGGCTCTAAAACATTTTGGGTTGTCAACCCCTGGTTTAGCCTCCCGCACTAAACATGATCCCATGATCCCCAGGTTTCATGATTTGAACATATATTGCAGCTTCTGGACCAGGACGGCTTTGCCATATATAGAGAAATACACAGTTCATGTGTTGAAAGTTACATTATTTCCCAGAGATACATGAGAGAACATGAGTTATGCACTGAGAAAACGTCCGTAAAGATAATCGCAAGAATGTTTGAAGAAATATAAAGTGAATATTCAGGTCTTAATCCAAGACAGGATCAGTTCAAGTGGGGAAACCCACCAATATCCCCAAATTTCCGCTGTTCCATTCAAGAAAATGAGCTTAAATTACTTGATGCAGACGTGTAGGACCACTGGAAATGACTGGAAATGTTAAACTGTGAGACTGAGACACTGAACTCCACTTGAACTCTATACATTTAGATGTATAGGATGCATATTGATTAAAAAAAATACGAGAAAACTATTTCTTTACCTGTATAACTGTAAATCATAAAGTGATTTCAAAGAGCTTTCCTTTAATTAAAATAAGATGAAATGTTGGGACAGTTTCACCAATAAGCTAATGATAAAACATGTTGCCTCTCATGTTTATTGCATTCTCGTCATCCAGTGTACGCAAGTTTGAAAACTCTGTCCCTTCTACAGAGGAACCTGTGGAGTTTTATCACCCGATACTGCAGATCTCCACAGCAGGATTTTGTTAGCGTTTTTGAGGAGGAGGCTTTCCACTCAGAACACTCTCAACAATCTCATTTCCTATCACAGCAGGAAGCTGTTTTCAGGAGAAAAAGAAAAAAAAAGAATTTATAACTAACTTTGTGCTATCTGCTCAGCACCACTCAGCAGGAAGCGGCGGCAGAGCATAAGCTGATGTACACATGGGAAAAATGTAGTTCCATTTGATACCGAAAAATCTACATTTTAATGACACTGACTTTTGAATTACAACTCGATATTGGAATTTGTCTTTAGATTCCCACCCACGTCAGTTGAAAACGTGACCTTCGTCCACCCAAACATACACTCAGACACACCTACATACTTACATTAACTTCTGCTTATCTGGATTTGGGTCGAGGGGGCAGCAGGCTGAACAAAGAGGCTCAGACCTTATTGTTTCTGGTCATCTTCACCAGTTCTTCCAACAGGATCCTAGGACATTCCCAGTCCCTGATCTGTGTCGGGAGATACTTCACTGCAAAAACTCAAAATCTTAACAAGAATATTTGTCTTATTAGGGCCCGAGCACCTTCAGTGCGAAGGCCCTATTGTATCTGTAGGAATTTTTCTTTTTTCTTTTTTCTTCTGACGAAAGGAGGCCCTTTTTTCCCCCCTTAACATGCCCAAAAAGTCACCAAATTTTGCATGCAAGTCAGGCCTGGCGAAAAATTTGATATTTAATGGTTTACATTAATGGGCGTGGCAAAATGGCTCAACAGCGCCCCCCGGAAAACTTTGTGACTCAAGCCCCACAATATGGTTTGACGTACATGCACGGAAATCGCTACACACCTGTATCAGTACACAACTTAAAGAAAAGTCTCTTGGCGACATGGCCGAAACCAAACAGGAAGTCAGCCATTTTGAATTAATCGTGTCACTTTGGCGCAATTTATGCCATTCCTTCGGCAGTTAATACGGCCCGAACCGTAACGTGCCCCCAAGTGTGTTATACATCAAAATGTGCGTCTCCATCCTGCGACAACACGCATTACTTTTCTCTTTCAAAAGCGTTACCGTGGCGACGCTAGACGCCCAAAAGCGCGCCCACCCTTCATCTGGTTGGTTCAGACAGAAAAAACTTTGCGCCTCAAGCCCCATAATACGCTTTGACGTACATGAAGGAAAATCGGTACACACCTGTATCATGTCGCAACTTAAAGAAAAGTCTCTTGGCGCCATGGCCGAAACCGAACAGGAAGTCGGCCATTTTGAACATTCTGAATTAATCGCATAATTTTGGAGCAATATGAGCCATTCCTTCGAGAATTAATACGGCCCGAACCGTATCGTGAACCCAGATGTGTTATACATCAAAATGTGCGTCTCCATCCTGCGACTACACGCATTACTTTTCTCTTTCAAAAGTGTTACCGTGGCGACGCTAGACGCCAACAAGCGCACCCCCCCTTCATCTGATTGGTCCATATTTGATAGTTCCCCAAAAGGCACCAAATTTTGCATGCAAGCCAGGCCTGGCGATAAATTTGATATTTCATGGTTTGCATTAATGGGCGTGGCAAAATGGCTCAACAGCGCCCCCCGGAAAACTTTGTGCCTCAAGCCCCACAATACGGTTTGACGTACATGCACGAAAATCGCTACACACCTGTATCATGGCACAACTTAAAGAAAAGTCTCTTGGAGCCATGGCCGAAACCGAACAGGATGTCGGCCATTTTGAATAAATTGTGTCATTTTGGCGAAATTTATGCCATTCCTACGGCAGTTAATTCAGCCCGAACCATAACGTGCCCCCAGGTGTGTTATACCTCAAAATGTGCGTCTACATCCTGCGACGCCACGCATTACTTTTCTCTTTCAAAAGTGTTACCGTGGCGACGCTAGACGCCAAAAGGCGCGCCCCCCCTTCATGTGAATGAATTTTTTTTTTGAATTATTTTTTTTATTTATGTGTCATACACCTTTAAGGTGCCCAGCCCATAAGGGCTTACAAGACACAGATACCCTACGCCAGCAAACAAACATCAACTACGTACAAACAAAAACACAAACACAAAATTATAATATCCACTTATACATTACAGATCAGATCTTTTCTCAATTTTCATATAATTTGTCCTTTCTCTGTTTCCAGGCTCTCTTTACAAAAGTAGCCACAGAGAAAACCTCCTCTTTAAAAAACCACTCCAATTTAACATCATCTTCACTCCAAAACAACTCATGTGATTGGTCCATATTTGATAGTTCTCCAAAAGTCACCAAATTTTGCATGCAAGCCAGACTTGGCGATACATTTTATATTTCATGGTTTGCATTAATGGGCGTGGCCTAACGGCTCAACAGCGCCCCCTAGAATACTTTTCTCTGCCATAACTTTTGAATGGTTTGACATAGAGAGTCGTGGGTGGTGTCATGGGAATCTGTAATGAGTCCTTAGGCTTCGTTGGCCTTAATTAGCCCCGCCCCTTCTTCTGATTGGTTGTCCCGATTTTCTGCTATAACTTTTGAATGGTTTGACATAGAGAGTCGTGGGTGGTGTCATCAGATTCTGTATGGAGTCCTTGACCTTCATTGGCCTGAATTAGCCCCGCCCCTTCTTCTGATTGGTTGTCCCTTTTTTCTGCTATAACTTTTCAATGGTTTGACATAGGAAGTCGTGGGTGGTGTCATTTCTGATATGCTTATGGGGGGCGGTGGCCATGAGTGCGAGGGCCCGTTCATTGCTGCTTGCAGCTTTAATTTTTAGTTAAAATGTCTAATTTTTAGTAAAAAAAAAATCTCATTACACTTAAAACAAGACTCATCACTGGAAAAATCAACAATTTTCACCTGTTTCAAGTAGATTTTCACTTAAAATAAGTATAAAAATCAGCCAGTGGAACAAGATTATTTTGCTTGTAATGAGCAGATAAATCTTGTCCCACTGGTAGATTTTTCTACTTATTTCAAGTGAAAATTTACTTGAAACAGGTGAAAATTGTCAAATAACAAGTTATTTTTCTGGTAATGACTCTTGTTTTAAGTGTAATGAGATTTTTTGACTAAAAATTAGACATTTTAACATTTTAACAAAAACTCATTACATTACACTTAAAACAAGAGTCATTACCAGAAAAATAACTTGTTATTTGACAATTTTCACCTGTTTCAAGTACATTTTCACTTGAAATAAGTAGAAAAATTTGCCAGTGGGACAATATTTATCTTCTCATTACAAGCAAAAAAATTCTACTTATTTAAGTGAAAATCTACTTGAAACAGGTGAAAATTGTTGATTTTTCCAGTGATGAGTTTTGTTTTAAGTGTAATGAGATTTTTTTGACTAAAAATTTGACATTTTAACTAGAAAAAATACAAATATTCTTATTTCTTATGTTCAGTGCAGAAGTCTAATGACGGAAAAAAATTTAAAACAAAATTAAGAAAAAACTTCAAAAAAACAAATGTACATATTTCTAATCTGGCAAATCCGTGCTTGTCTTTTTTTTTTAGGGAAAAGATGGATTTAAAGGCGACAAAGGGACTGTTGGTTTGCCTGGCAATCCTGGAGAACCTGGATTAAGAGGTAAAGATGTAAGTAAATCCTGAGTGGTTGTTGCATGAATAAAGTTACTAATAGATAACTATATATATAATATAATATTTTTCAGTAAACATCACAAACAAGATTCAGTCATAACGCTAAACATTACAGTTTACCAAAATCTGAGACATGACTCCTAAAGTCATGAGGACAAAAAAATTACCTTGAATTAGAGTGCTAATTAAAACACATAAATGGACCGGTCAGAATATGAAATTTAAGAGACGCACAGGAAATAATCTGCTTGTTTTCATGTTTCGGATACAAACTGTTTTTGTACACATGGATATAAACATTGAAAGCTGATGGTTATTGTAACCGTGTGTGCAGGGATCTGGAGCTGACGGGGAAAAAGGAGTGAAGGTAAAGTCAGTTTGGTGAATCGTTGGTTTTGATTGTTTTGCTGATCAACATTATGCTTTAATTTTAAAGAGGAAGTGGTGGTTTAAGTAATAATTTTTAATCAATAAAGTCCTGTTCAGTGTGATATTTTACCGTTAAATTATAATCTAATTCTGTCCTCCACAGGGCGACCAAGGACCAGCCGGAGAATCGGGTGAAAGAGGAATAAGGGTAGGTCTTCAAAAGCTTTATAATTCAAATTATACTTATATTTATTACAAATTTAAAACCAATATGTTGTCGACACATTTTGAGAAAAAAACATCAGTAATTTAAAAGTAGACGATATTAATCACATCCTATCATAGTTATATTCAGACTTCACTGTAATATTTGTAAGAAATGTATCCATATCAAAAACCCCGCAAGTTCTATACAAAAAATGATGTTACAGTCAGAAAATCATATTAGCTACAGCACAAGACGTGCTCTCAGAGGTAACTTTTACTGCCAAAAATAAAGACAAACTATGGTAAAAGAACAGTGATTTACAGAGCTACGTCTGCATGGAACCCACTTCCAAAACTCTTTAAGCAAATTATTAACATAAAATAATTCAAATTGTTAGTAAAGAAACATCTCCTGAATATATATATATATATAAAACGTATTTAATTATTATTAAATAAATAATGTAGATAGTATAATGTACTGTGTATATATATATATATATATATATATATATATATATATATATATATATATATATATATATATATGAATATTTATTAAAAATGGTTATTGGTGAAAACTATAATAACTATACATGATTTGAATTTGTTGCTGTTATAAAATGTATGAATATGTATTGATTTTATTTATATCTAAATGTTAAACAGAAATACTTTATTTTTTTCTTTATTTTCTGTTTTTCCTTTCTTTTTTTTATTTGCTACCTCTTTAGGTTTGCTTTTAATTTTTGTTGTAATGTACTGTATATTATGTGTCGGACCCCAGGAAGAATAGCTGCAGTTTTGGTGTAGTTAAGTTTAGTTTAGTTTATTTAGCACATAACATAAAAAAAATAACATTACACAAATAAGTGCAGTTAAAAGAAACTGTGCAGGGAGGAGCGAGCAAGCCAGTAGGCTTATGAGGAGCCCCCACCTAATAACATTTAACAAAATAGTTATGAGCATACAAAATCATAAAAATAAAAATAAATGATATATCATAAAAATTGCATAAAGAACATGAATGAAAATAAAATAAAAAATAAATAAAATTTAAAAAAATTACTGTAGACATGATCATGAAAATATGATTATGATGCTGAACAAATGGCAACACAGAATATGAAGTGCAAAGGAACATTAACAGTGGGAAAAGCAAGAGCTTTCTTGACTACATTGTTGAATTAAATGTTCTCTTGAGCGACTTTTGAAGATGGATAGGGACCTACAATTGTTTGCAATCTGGTACCAACTATTCCAGACTTTGACACCTCTAAACCTAAACAAAAATTTGCTTCTAGATTCCAGACATTTAGGCGGATGTAGGGCGAGGGCCTGCCGTGTGAGTAGGAATGAAATTGAGAGTTTGTGGCAAAGTATGACCTAAAGTGCTCAGGAACATTTCCTTCTGAGGAAAATATCTAGCTGTAGCTAATGAGGGTCCAAATAAAACTATAAACTATAAAACTGTTTGCCAACTGTTGCACAGCATGGATGAGAAATATACTCACATTTGTAGATTAAAACTCTAATGTGAGGCTATTATGATGTTTGTCATCCATTCTCATTATTGATCAGGGTCCACTAGGGTTACCAGGGCGACCGGGCGACGCCGGTGAAAAAGGCGACGCTGGGAATCTGGGTCAACCTGTAAGTACCAGTGTCTACTTCCTAAACCTGACCACAAATATACTGAACAATCCCGTTTACACGGCAAAGCTTTGACGTTGAGTTTCTTCTCTCTCTCAAGGGAACTGATGGAGGTAAAGGAGATAAAGGAGAGCCGGTATGTTTCACCGTGATGCTTATCGTTTCTTCCTCATTGGCTCCACTCTGATCATCCTTTGTTTCCATCAAAGCCACCGTCCTTTGGCAGTGTCATGATCTCTAATTTGATACGTTATTAATTAACTTGCATTGTTGTGCTTGTCACCCGTCAATGCTCCGGCTAATTTTTCTTTGTGTTGCACACATTGATTGCGTTACGCAGCGAGAGATTTTAGATTTTAACACGGCTTTGTCTGTCTTATTTTTATCCTCAAAGGGGAAACCTGGGCCTCCAGGAACACAAGTAAACAAATCCTAATTATTTTAAGCAACTTCTCATCAGATCGGCCATCAGCCGTTTGTTACAGCCGAGTTTAAGAAGAAGAATGAGCTGAAACTGTGATTTGCTTTACTGTTATTCACCAGGTTAATGGAGAAAACAACATCCTGGCCAGAGTGATTAAGGTAACCTGAAGAATATTTTGCAATTTCCTTCAACATCTTGATTTTCATGCAGTAATGAAAGTTCTTTCCTTTCTTTATTTCCCTTCCCTTCCTTTAGGGGGATCAAGGAGAGCCGGGTCAGCCTGGCATTAGAGGAGAAACGGGTCTACCAGGACCCAGAGTGAGTTTCCTGCTGTGGCTTCACATGTAAACACTGGAGTACTGAGCATTCTTCAAGAACAAACTCATCACGAGTACCGTGACAGAAATATCTGAATATCATGTATAATGACGGTATTAGAGCGGCTAAACCAGCGGTCGGCAACCCCCGGCTCTAGAGCCACATGCGGCTCTTTAGCGCCGCCCTAGTGGCTCCTGGAGCTTTTTCAGAAATGTTTGACCATTTTTTCCCTTTTTTTCTTCTTTTTTTCCTTTTTTTCTCTTTTCTTCTTTTTCCTTTCCTTTTTAATCTCGACATTTCGACTTTTTTCTTGAAATTTTTACTTTTTTCTCGAAATTTTGACTTTTTTCTCGACATTTCTACATTTTTCTCAACATTTCGATTTTTTTCCCGAAATTTTGACTTTTTTCTTAACATTTCGACTTTTTTCTCGAAATTTTGACTTTTTTCTCGACATTTTTCTCGACATTTTGACTTTTTTCTCAACATTTCGACTTTTCTCAACATTTCGACTTTTTTCTCAAGATTGTACTTCAACATTAATCTCGACATTTCGACTTTTTTCCTCAACATTTCGACTTTTTTCTCGACATTTCGACTTTTTTCTCAAAGTGCATAATGAAAAAAAAAATCTTCCCCCAGTTCTAACTAATATAGAAACATGCAGCATGTGTTGTCTTCATTCTAAGGCTGATACAAGACTTTGTGGCTCCAGACATATTTGTTTTTTGTGTTTTTGGTCCAATATTTCTCTAAAACATGTTGGGTTGTGACCCCTGGGCTAAACCAGAGGTATTAGTTGTCTTTATCCTCCATGCTCTATATTGTGTCTATCAGTTACTTTTCTGTTGAAGATGCAATTGAAACACTACAATAACACCTAATCTCATTCATAAAATAAACTGTACAAAAGTATTTGCAGGTGTTAAAAAAGTAAAGACTGTATTTATCCCCCAGATGTTCAGATTTCCTGTGAAAATATATGGGACATTATATCTTTACCTTCAGAATGAAATATTTAACTTTAATTTCTGTTCTTATTCTGAAGATTTTCCAGGTACATTTGTTCATATATTATTCATTTTTTAAGTTGTAAATAATTCCTGAGAACTTGCTGAAGCTGGATTTGTTTTTTAGCCTTGGATTTTCCATCTATATAGTTAAAAAAAAATTCTTTTACCTAAATATGTCAACACCGAGCTTTAGCCCGGTTCTGTTTGAACATTTAGACAAATAATGCATTTTTTTTTTAAAAACCATAAAAAATTACTAAGATGATGCAAATAAATAAGTTTTCATCATCTTTTTTCACCTGTTCATGTGTTGTTCTCCTTGATATAACTTTAATTTCACCATCTTTGCCTCTTGTTCTGTAGTCTAAGTTTAAAAATCTCAAGCTTTATGTTTTAAAGACGTCCTTTTGCTCAATTCTCTTGAATCTTTGTGTTTTTTATCAGGGTCCAGAGGGGAAACCTGGACGGCCAGGGACGTCTCTGGTGTGTGAAAACGGAAATTCATCATCTCTTCTCAGATTTGTATTTGCAATACTTGACATTTATTTTAAGATGTTCTCAGTTTTGAATTCTTGGACTTTGCAGGGTGGTGGAGGAAGCAACGGTGTTGATGGGGAACCAGGAAAACCAGGAATGAAGGTTGTAGAAAGTTATTGTAACACAATACACATATTGTAATTGTATCTATGAATATAAGCTCACTCTCAAATGTTTCTTTAAATATTGTAGGGTGACAAGGGACAACAAGGGGAACCTGGTTTGGTGAGCGTGTTTATCATTTGTTTTTCATGATACAAATCATTTTTTCTCTTTAGATGTATTATTGGACGATGGTTAGACTACAAGCTGATAAAATTTTTCCAGCACTGAAATTACACATCATCTTCCCTCATCTTCAAATTAAAGAACTTCATCAACCTCTGTGACGAGGGATCACAAATACAGATTAACTGCAGTCTGGCTGAGCGGGGAGAAGAAAGCTCCTGTTCACTGAAAATAACACGACTGTCATGATGAGTTTGCCAAAAGGCAACACTTTTATGGCAAAAAAAATCCTTCCCACAGACACATGGACACATCCTACAGTCAAACATGGTGATGGCACCTTCATTTTTGGAGCGTATAGACCAGGGGTCGGCAACCCAAAATGTTGAAAGAGCCAGATTGGACCAAAAACACAAAAAACGAAGATGTTTGGAGCCGCAAAAAATTAAAAGTCTTGTATAAACCTTAGAATGAAGGCAACACATGCTGCATGTAGATATGTTAGTTACAACTGGGGGAAGATTTTTTTTTTCATTATGCACTTCGAGAAAAAAGTCGAAATGTTGAGAAAACAGTTGAAATTTCGAGAAAAAAGTTGAAAAAGTTGAGAAAGAAGTCGAAATGTCAAGATTAAAAAGGAAAGGAAAAAGGAAGAAAAAAGGAAAAAAAAAGAAGAAAAAAAAGAAGAAGAGAAAAAAAGGAAAAAAAGAAGAAAAAAAGGGAAAAAAAAGAAGAAGAAAAAAGAGGAAAAAAAAGAAAGAAAAAATGGAAAAAAAGAAGAAGAAAAAGTAATAAAAAAGGAAAAAATAAGAAAAAAAGAGGAAAAAAAGAAGAAAAAAGGGAAAAATAAGAAAGAAAAAAGAGGGGAAAAAAGGGAAAAATGAAAGAAAAAAAGAAGAAAAAAAAGAAATAAAAGAGGAAAAAAAGAAGAAAAAATAGGAAAAAATAGGAAAAAAGTAGAAAAACATGAAAAAAGAAAGAAAAAAAAAGGAAAAAAACGATTAAACATTTTTGAAAAAGCTCCAGGAGCCACTAGGGCGGCGCTAAAGAGCCGCATGCGGCTCTGGAGCCGCGGGTTGCTGATATCTGGCATAGATGGATAGTAGATGGATAGTAGATGGATAGTAGATGGATAACAACCACAGACGGTCCAGAGGGAGGTTTTTCATAGTGCCCAGAATTCCAGAGGTAGATGATGGTTTACGTCCCAATTAGACCTCCAGTCCCTCACAAAGATGCAGAAGTGTCTTTGGGAAACACTGAAACTGAGTTGGACTGATGCCGACAGACTTCGGACTAGAACCCTGTAAACTATCTTTAACAATACCTGAATGTTTCTGTGCACTGAATTCCTTTGGTTCACCTCATCTGCACACTCCCTTTGTTTTTCATGGATTGCAACTGTTAAATACAATATGTTTGCAGTATCTGAAAGGTCTCTCTCTCTATATATATATATATATATACCGTATGTGTGTGTGTGACCAGAGTGGAGACAAAGGCGGGCTTGGAATAGCAGGGATTCCTGGTTTGCCAGGAATTGCAGTGAGTACGGGCCATTAACATGTTTTTAAAGATGAGAGTCAGTAACAGAGCTCGTTTTTAGCCGGCATAGCAAATTGTAGTGTAGTTTCTGTTGTGTTACAACTCTTTTTCCTGTCATGGTGGCGTTTCTCTGCAGGGAAAAGCCGGCTCTGATGGGAAGAGAGGTCCGACAGGAAAAGAAGTGAGAGCCGCCGCCTGAATCTCCTCAGCACTCACTGTTGTTGTAATTGTTAACGTTTTGTTTTATTTGACATTAAAAAAATTTGATTTTCTCAGGGAGAAAAGGGACTGAAAGGAGATGATGGAACAAAGGTCTCTGAAATGTTTTACAATGAGCTTAAAAAATTTCAGATGCTTTTTTAAAATGATTTTTAATGCATATTAACGCTCTTCTTTTTTCAAGGGTGACAAAGGAGATTCAGGTGCAAACGTACGTATTTTTGAACGATACTTGGTCTGTTTAGTTTAGTTTAGTGTAAAATCAGCTGAGTGTTGGTTGTTTCCAGGGCAAAGACGGGAGCAAAGGGGAACCAGGAGCTCCGGGGAAGCAAGTACTCGTCACTACTGAGGTACAAATGAATAAATAAAAATCCCTGACTTCTTTGTTGTTTTTTAAATCATGTTTTATTTCAGGTTTCTCTTAGAAATGTAGCCGTAAATTGAGAGGTGTGTTTGTGGTTTTGCTTGTGGGAGCCACAATTAAAGCAAACTTTAATTTAAGCCTAATAAATAATAAATAAAGTTTTAGAGGAACATCCCGGAGTTAAAACAGACCTAGATCTAATATAAAATAGTAATGTGTGTGCACTTTTCTGGGAGACCAAAACAACATCATTACGTCGTTACGTTTTTGAGTTATAACATAATATGTGTTTGCAGCAAAATGAGACGGTTGGGATGGGTCGAAATGAATGCAGTTTTAAACCTCTTGACAAGACTCAAAAGTGTTATTGCACTAAAGTGATAGTGTGGATCGGGTCCCTGCAGACACACCAGGGACGTTTTAAAAAGTACAACTTTACAGAAAGTCTATAACAGCGGTCGGCAACCCAAAATGTTGAAAGAGCCATATTGGACCAAAAACACAAAAAACGAATGTGTCTGGAGCCACAAAAAATGAAAAGTCTTGTATAAGCCTTAGAATGAAGAAACACATGCTGCATGTTTCTATATTAGTTAGAACTGGGGGAAGATTTTTTTTTTCATTATGCACTTCGAGAAAAAAGTCGAAATGTCGAGAAAAAAGTTGAAATGTCAAGATTAATGTTGAGGTACAATCTTGAGAAAAAACTCGAAATGTGGAGAAAAAGTCGAAATGTCGAGGAAATAGTCAGAATTTTGAGAAAAAAGTCGAAATGTCGAGAAAAAAGTCGAAATTTTGAGAAAAAAGTCGAAATGTCGAGGAAATAGTAAAAATTTTGAGAAAAAGTTGAAATGTCAAGATTAATGTTGATGTACAATCTTGAGAAAAAAGTCGAAATGTGGAGAAAAGCTTGAAATGTCGAGGAAATAGTCAGAATTTTGAGAAAAAAGTCGAAATGTCAAGAAAAAAGTCAAAATTTCTACAAAAAAGTCGAAATGTCGAGAAAAAAGTCAAAATGTCGAGATTAAAAAGGAAAGGAAAAAGGAAGAAAAAAAGAGAAAAAAAGAAGAAAAAATAGGAAAAAGAAGAAAAAAAAAGAAAAAGAAAGAAGGAAGGAAAAAAAAGAAAAAAAAAGAAAAAGGAAAAAAAAGGTCAAACATTTTTGAAAAAGCTCCAGGAGCCACCAGGGCGGCGCTAAAGAGCCGCATGCGGCGCTAAAGCCGCGGGTTGCCGACCCCTGGTCTATAAAAAAGGACTGTTTGTGCATTTCCATCTGCTTTAATGCCACACAAGTTACACGGGTTTATTGGAAATGACGTTAAGTTCATGGGTTTCTAATGTTTGCTGATTTAGATATGAATATCTAAGTACTGGTCCAGGTCCGTGAGCAGGGAGAAATCTCTCCTCGTTCTGCACCTGGGACAGTATTTTGTGCAACAGCAGTTGACGTGTACAGACTTACAACCAGTACTGGAGTTGAAGGGGGATGAGGGGGGATGGCATCCCCCCTGAAATAAAAACGGTCCAAATCATCCCCCCTGTAAAACTGCCATCCCCCCTTTCCATCCCTTATGTCATTTCATCAATGAATGTGGTTTTACTGCTATTTCAACATTTAGAGTCATCACCAGAAAAATAACACCAGAAAAATAACTTATTTGACTATTTTCACCTGTTTCAAGTACATTTTCACTTGAAATAAGTAGAAAATCTGCCAGTGGGACAAGATTTATCTTCTTATTACAAGCAAAAAAATCTTTTCTACTTATTTCAAGTGAAAATCTACTTGAAACAGGTACATTTTTTTGTTTTTTCCAGTGATGAGTCTTGTTTTAAGTGTAATGAGACTTTTTTACTAAAATGAGACATTATAACTAGAAATAAGACAAATATTCTTGTTAAGATTTTGAGTTTTTGCAGTGATCCATGTTACTTATCCTGTGAAGGACAGAGTCATATTGATAAGTTCAGAAAAGTGTTTTTTTTTTGTTGTGTTTTGATGTATTTGATGTAAGCCCAGTGGATATTTAAAGCTTACAGAAGGCTGCATTTAACTGCTGCTATGTCATTCCTGCAGTATTTCTGCAGGTGTTTTGGTCAGTGCTATTATTTGTAAAATATTATATTATTTGTAATCAGCACAAATGATCTGTCCCCATATGATAAAATCCACCATCCCCCCTGATTTTTTTTTGCAACTCGAGTACTGCTTACAACAAAGTAGAAGTTACCAGACGGAGATGCCTGTCCAAACCCTATCCACGCTTAAGTGGAATACCATTTATGAGTCTCGTCAGAGGCTTAAAATAGGCGTTTATTTTGACACAGCTCTGCTGCCTCCAAATGCACATTAAATGTAGTGGCACTCTGTTCACTCTAATTTGTACCACCTTTTGAGTCAGTCCACAAAAACACTATTTTGGACGCGAGCGATGAGACATGACAACTTCCTTGGCTTTTAAAATGTTTACTTGAAAAAGATTAAGGTAATTTACAAGTCCAAAGCACGGTCAAAAGACTGTGTTGCTTCCAGCATTTTCTGACTCAAACTGAAAGTGAAACTAAACTTCTCCTTACATGAAACCACAGTCACAAAATTAAAGTGACAGCACAACCTAAAATACAAAACATAGAAAAGACTTTATCATGTATCTACACATTGCTTAATTATTATTTTAGTCTAATTTAAACCTTATGAATTATAATGAAATTATCATTACCCATTTTTAACTGTTTTAACTAAATTATAAATCATTACTTAATCAGGCCCTTATTGGCCGTTACATTACCCGGCCCCCAATTGGTTAGGCAGGATGACTAAGCAATTACAAACATAAACATTCAGCCTTTTCTAATGTCCAAGAACTGTTCAACATAGTCTCTTATGATCCGTCCTTTTCTCAAGTCTTCTCACTTGATCTTCTCTCCTTATGCTGCTTCCTCCAGCAAACACAGTTTGTTAACAGGCCTTTCCAAGGTGCTTGTTTTGGTTTTTATCTTCACTCTTCGCACCATTCCGCTGGAGTCTGGTAACGTTTCAACTACTCTTCCCATCAGCCAGGAATTGCGAGGAGATGAACTGTCCACGAGTAACACAATATCTCCAGCTGTGAAGTTTCTCCTTGGCCTTGACCATTTTTGACGCTCTTGGAGGAGTGGAAGATACTCGCGTGTCCATCGAGTCCAAAATAAATCTGCAAGATATTGCACTTGCTTCCATCTCTTTCTTGTGTATGTGTCATCTTTGCTGAAGATACCTGAAGGCATACTGGGTTGAGACTTCAGCAGCAATAAGTGATTGGGCGTTAGAGGCTCAACGTCATTCACGTCATCCGAGATACTTGTGAGCGGCCTGCCGTTGATGATGCTCTCGACCTCACACATTATCGTCTGAAGACAATCATCATTCACGCTTTGTTCTTTCAACAGGGAATTGATTATTCTTCGTACTGTACGAATTTGCCTTTCCCAAATCCCACCCTGATGGGAAGCGGCTGGGCTGTTGAATATCCACTTGATTCCCTTTGGTAGCAAAGCTCTTTCAATCTTGTCATTATCCAGATGTGTGAGTGTTTCTCTCATCTCCCTTTCAGCACCCACAAAGTTTGTGCCGTTGTCAGAGCGCATGATGCTGACTTGACCTCTTCTGCATACAAAACGTCGAATCGCGTTGATGCAGGAGTCTGTGTCGAGGCTGTCTGCAATTTCTATGTGCACGGCTCTGAGGGTGAGGCAGGTGAACAAAACACCGTATCTCTTGACTGTACTTCGGCCCCGCTTAACATCAAATGGCCCGAAATAATCAACACCAGTGTTTGTAAAAGGAGGCTTGTCAGGCAAAAGGCGATCTTTGGGTAGGTTCGCCATCTTTTGCTCTCCGACCCTTCCACTGGTCCTGCGGCACACTGCACACTTGCTGATAAGCTTTCGGATAGCGGAATTGGCTTGTGGGATCCAATACTTGCATCTCAGTCGTGCCAAGACGTAACTCCGTCCGCAGTGTCCTGTTCTTTGGTGTATGTCTCTCAATATCAGTGTAGCGACCCTACTGTGCTTAGAGAGTATCGCTGGGTGTTTGACATTTTCTGGCATGGCGGACTTGTTGAGTCTTCCGCCAACTCTCAAAGTGCCATCTTGAAGAATCGGATCTAGTTTGACCAGCCGACTGTTGCAACTGACTTGTTTGCCCTTTTGCAGAGCTTTGATTTCTTCTCTGAACTGTTGCATTTGACTGAACTGGATTATCTCTGACTCGGCGGTGACTAGATCATCCAAGGTAAGTGATTTCCGTTCTGTTGTTCCCTTATATTTCTCCATATGTTGTTTTAACTTTGACTTTTGCTTTTCAGGATCCATTTCAGTTTGACTGATTGTTCTTGAGAACTCTTTTCTTTCATCATTCTGTTGCTGCAAAGTTTTCTTCAGCTTTACAATCCAGGCAACTGACCTTTTTAGTTTATGCCAGTCCGAGTAATAGTTGATCAACATGTTCATTGGTTCCATGTTATCTTTAACTTCGATTGTGTTGACTGTGACTGTGTTTTTGACCTCTGGGTCACCTTGAAGGCTTTCTTTCCTCTGCAGAGGTTGTTTTGGCCAGTCACATTCGTTGTTCAACAGGAATTTTGGTCCATTTATCCATGTTCCTCCTTGTATCAAGGCTTTGGTCTTTAGGCCCCTGCTGGCTTGATCTGCAGGATTTTCTGCGGTTCCAACGTAGTTCCATTGAGTAGGCTTGGTGGCTTCTCGAATCAGTGTGACTCTGTTCGCAACGAAGGTTTTGAATCGAGCAGTGTCATTGTCAATGTATCTCAGCACAGTTGTGCTGTCTGTCCAAAAAATGGACGGTTGCAGTGAAACCTGAAGTTCTTGACGTAACATCTTGTCAATCTTCACTGCGGTAACTGCTGCTGTTAACTCGAGTCGGGGGATCGTGACCTGCTTGAGTGGGGCCACTCTTGCTTTCCCCATGAGAAATGAACAATGCTTCCTGCCTTGTTTGTTTTCCAGTAGTAGATACGACACAGTGCCATATGCGTATTCTGACGCATCTGAGAAATGATGTAACCGCGCTGCTGCAGTACATCCAAAGTCAGAAGGTTTCAAACATCTGTTTACATGGAAGTCAGAGAGGTGAGAAACATCTTCTTTCCATCTTCTCCAACCTTCAGCATGTTTTTCATCAATGTTCTCATCCCAACCATGTTGCTCTTTACATAGCTCTTTCAGTAGGACTTTAGCAGGCAAGACGACTGGGGCCAGGAAACCAAGGGGATCGTAAATAGAGTTCACAATGGACAAAATGCCCCTCCTTGTTGTAGGCTTGTCTTGCTGCTTCATGCTGTAGGTGAGAGTATCCGTTTCTGTGTCCCACTGTATGCCGAGAGCCCTCTCGACTGGTAGAGTGTCATGGCTTAGATCCAGATTCTTTGCTTCACTGGCTCGGTGTACCTCTGGGATGGACAACAACACCTTCCTGCTATGACTCATCCATTTCGTTAATGTGAAACCTCCTTTGGCACACAACGTGCGAAGTTCACTAGCTAAGGTCACTGCATCATCCTCTGTAGCTACACTTTTCAGACAGTCATCTACGTAAAAGTTGCGCAAGACTGTTTGCACAGCTTCTGGAGATGCAGTAGCTTTATGGTCCTCAGCTGTTCTTCTGAGCGCGTATGAAGCGACACTTGGTGACGAGGTGGCTCCGAAGAGGTGCACCGTCATCCTAAATTCCTCCATGGGCCCATCTAACTTGCCATTGGGCCACCAAAGAAAGCGGAGGAGGTCTGCGTCTTCCTCTGGGACCTGCACTTGATAAAACATCGACTCGATGTCAGCCATGATGGCTATTGGCTCTTCGCGAAATCTTAAGAGGACACCAACCAGTGTGTTGGTCAGGTCTGGTCCCTGTAGCAATTCACCATTCAAAGAGCGGCCCTGATAGGAGGCTGTGCAGTCGAAGACCACTCTTAACTTTCCTTTTGTCGGGTGATACACCCCGTGGTGCGGTATGTAGAACACCCTGTTGTCATTACGGTTCAGCTGATGCGCTGGAACTTGGACAGCATAGCCTTTGTCAATAATGGTGTCCATGAAGACTTTGTAATCCTCAAAGAATTCAGGATTCCTCTTGAACTTTCTGAGCAAACTGGCTATGCGTTGCTCCGCAACACAACGGTTATTTGGCATTTGGATTTTCCTGTTCCGGAGCGGCAATCCAATGCTATAATGTCCGTTTTCCAAAGTTGTTGTTTGCTGCACAAACTGCATGAAATGTTTGTCCTCTTGTGACAACTCTTCTTTGTCATCATAGTTGCGCTCTGAAAAGTCAGTATTATATTGTTCGATCAGTAGCTTCTCAACTTCCATCACAGAGATCCTGTTCACTGAACATTGAGGTGGTTTGTTCTCTGTGTCATCCAGTTCTTTTCTCAAGGGCCCATTGACGACCCAGCCAATGGCAGTCTTCACCGCATAAGGGCCTCCATCTCGACTGTTAATGATGTGCCACGGCTCCAGAGCATTTGGACAGTTTGATCCAATGAGTAAGCCTACATCTGCTTTTAATTCTGGCAAGCGTACTTCCTTGAGGTAGGGCCACTTCTCAATATCTGATTGTCTGGGTATGTTGTCGGTGTGAACAGGTATGGTGCTGTGAGTGTACACCTTGGGTAGTTCGATATATATGGTATCTTCCAGCCCGCACACTTCGAGATCTGATATCACATAACTGTTCATGAGTTTCTGTTCTCCAGGTTTGTCTTGACCCATGGTGCTGAGAAGTATTTGTGTTGGTTTTCCTTTAGTGTTCAGCTTCTTTTGCAGGTCTCCCGTGCAGAAAGTTGCTGTACTTCCCGGGTCAATAAAGGCGAATGTTTCCACATACTTGTCACTCCTTTTTGATTTAACCTTCACCGGCACTATTGACAGCACACATTCGGGTTCTCCGGCCCCCGTGAGGCTACATGACTCTTCCTGCACAGAAACTTGAGCACATGATACCTCATTTCCATGAGCACCATGATTCTTCTCTGATGAAACAGAACCTTCTTCCCTTCTGTGAGCCCCATCGCTGCTCTCATGTGAGACAGAACCTTCCTTTACGATGTGTAGAATGTCGGGATGCCTTAACGTACATTCTTTACACTCCATTTTTCTCTTACAGAGCTTGCTGAGATGGCCAGGAGTTAAGCATCCGAAACATAAGCCCTTTGACTTCAAGAACTCCACACGTTCCTTGTGTGGCTGTGTTTTGATCTTGCTGCACGAAGCTAGGGTGTGGGCTTGCTGGCAGTACAAACATGGCTTATCAAAGGCAATCCCTGTTTTGCTTGAGTTTGCTGGCTTCACAGCTGTTCCTGTGGGCCGTTTGTTTTCATCCGAAACACTGGTAGCGAAACTGCTTTTACGGACCTTTCTCTTTGCAGGTTGCCTTTCCTTTTGATCAGTTTTTTCAATTGTGAATGGGCGGCTGTCTGGTATGTTACCAAAGAGGGGGTCTATCACTATCTTAGCTTGGCGGTCTATGTACCTCACAAGATCGGCAAACTTTGCTTTTCTGCCTCTTCGCTCTTTGATATCGTATGCTTCAGCACGCCAACGTTCTTTCATTTTATAGGGTAGTTTAGACACCACAGTCCGTAGGTTGGTAGGGTTGTCCATCTCATCTAGAAATTCTATGTCTTCCATAGTGTTGCGACATCCAACCAAAAACATTGCATAAGCACTTAAAGCTTTCCCATCGTCGGTCCTGATCTGCGGCCATTTTAGAGCCTTATCAATGTACGCGCTGGCAATCTGCAGCTCATCCCCATAATGTTTATGAAGAAGTTTCTTTGCTTCAAAGTAACCTTTGCTGGGTGGCATGTGAGCACAGCTGCGAACTAACTCTTGTGCTTCACCGGCTGTAAATTGTTCCAAAAAATACAATTTATCTTGCTCATTGTCTGTCTTTTGTTCTATTGAGTGCTCAAATGCTCTGATGAACGATTTGTATTGCATTGCGTCACCCCTGAAGACAGGAATATCCTTGGTTGGTAGCTGAGATTGCTTCTGTTGCTTTATTAGCAGTTCAGTGATTATGTTCTGATTTTGCATGACTTTTAGTATGTCATCACCTGTGTTGGCTTGAGCATTGTGATTCAGTTGTTGTTGAGACACGGGATGCAGCATTTGTGAAGGTGTGGGAAAGTTCACGTTGCTCGATCGAGGAGGTGAAACGCAGGCTCCTTCTCTCTTTATGTTGCCACCTCGTAGTGCTTGTGCCAGTGCGCGGCTAGATAAACCATCATCGGATTTCTCGTATTCTTTTAGCACTTTTAATTCTGCACTACTTTCAGCTAATGCAGTCTCCAGCTCAAGTTCTTCCTTTGCGACTTTGAGTCTGGCCATGTCCAGCTCAAGTTGCTGCCTTTTCTTCTGTGCAGCAGCACGTTCAAGCAGGGCTGCGTGTTCTGCTTCTTGTTTAACACGTGTTGATGAAACTCGTGATGAGGATGATGTTCGACTAACTTGAGATCCACATGAGCTGGCCTGCCCAGCTTTGTTGACACCAACCTGTGAAACGCTGTCATCTGGTTTAACATTATCCTGTAAGTCAACTTCCACGTTGCATTCCTTTTGCATCACAGATTCCTGTTTCTCTGCAATCCATCTTTTAGCTGTTTTCATAAATCCTTTGATGGATGCCATTTTGGGTTCAAACCACTTCTCTTGATCATATACTTTTTCATCTTCAGGCAAAAGATTTGCAACTTCATTGTTGAGGCAACTCAACTCCTCCAGTAAAAATGCAAACTCATTTTCCATCACTTCTATCACGTCTGTTAGATTTTGAGCATCACTCATCATTGTCTCCACTTCTTTTATTTTACCTGTCAGAGCTCCTATTTTTCGTTTTCTCAGTAATATGCATCTTTGCAATTTCTCCTCTTTTGCTTTCTGAGTTAGCTTTCGTAACCTTCCCTGCTCCACTGTATCCTCAACACATCCAAACTCCTCTTCTTCAGCCATCTTATAATGCAGAGTAAATGCTCAAGTTGCATGCAAAAGTTTAAAAGCACTTTGCTTCAAAGCCACTTTTCGTCAAAAAACAAGCACAAAACAACTTCTCAAAAAATGCAAAACTCCACTTTGATTGACTTAAGGCTTGCAATGCGAGGTCACACTGAGAAATATACAAATTGCATTTTCATTTTGCAATCCACCTTTAACTTCAGCTTGTGCTCGTTATCTTCAAGAATCCATGTTATGCTTTCTTGTCTTATTGCACGTGGATAGTATAAGGATTTTACGTTACCTTGTCTCTGAGAAAACTGCAAAATATTTCCAGTTTCAGCATCAGCTTCTTTGGGAGAGCTCTCAGTCCTTTTTTCCAAGCAGGTTTGCTTAGCTAGTCTTTTGACTAAATGTAGTGGCACTCTGTTCACTCTAATTTGTACCACCTTTTGAGTCAGTCCACAAAAACACTATTTTGGACGCGAGCGATGAGACATGACAACTTCCTTGGCTTTTAAAATGTTTACTTGAAAAAGATTAAGGTAATTTACAAGTCCAAAGCACGGTCAAAAGACTGTGTTGCTTCCAGCATTTTCTGACTCAAACTGAAAGTGAAACTAAACTTCTCCTTACATGAAACCACAGTCACAAAATTAAAGTGACAGCACAACCTAAAATACAAAACATAGAAAAGACTTTATCATGTATCTACACATTGCTAAATTATTAATTTTAGTCTAATTTAAACCTTATGAATTATAATGAAATTATCATTACCCATTTTTAACTGTTTTAACTAAATTATAAATCATTACTTAATCAGGCCCTTATTGGCCGTTACATTAAATAAATGGTATTTTTCTGCAAACACATCTTCTGTTCTAGCTCAAAACTACTTCACTTCACATCATTTTGGTCACTAACTAAAGAGTTCACTCCTCATTAATACAGTAGACCTCGGCCTATTTTCAATCAATTTTTCTTCTTCCTCGTGTTTATATTATTCTTTTCTGTCAGTTTGTCTTACTTCTGCTCTCAGTTCTGCTTAGCAACAAGCAGATGTAAACGACCCCCAAAGAGCTTATAAAGGTGAATAACCATTGATCTTTGCAAATGTTGTCAGGGCTCCACAATTGATGAAATCCGTCAAGCATTTCCACTTCCAATGGGTCCTCCAGGCGCAACCGTGAGTATTTTATTTATAAAAATAATAGTATGTATAGCCCATAATAGTCACTTCCGCTGTTGCACGGTATAATGTATATATGTGGAATCGGAGTCGTCATCTCGTAGTGCTTTCCATTGTTACGATGGGATATGAATGCTTGATGTCATGCATTATAAATGCATGTTCAAATGTCCTGCGCTTCTGTTTCTGTGTTTAGGGTTCACCGGGACTTAAGGTAAGACGGTAATGATGTTTACGCTGGAGTGATGTTTATACTGAACAACAGAGAAACGGCTTTATAGTTCTGTTTCCCTTCTTACAGGGAGAGAGAGGAGACGGAGGCCCTAAAGGGGAGAAGGTAGAGACTCATCACAGTTATATCTCTGATGCATGGAAATGGAAATATAAATGGAAATGCACTTCCATTTATATTTATGTTTTTGCAGGGTGACGCTGGCGCTCCTGGAAAGTATCTTGAAATGAAGGTAGAATACATCGTAGTCAAAATCCCTCCCCTGGGATATACATGTTTGCATTTGACATTATAAAATCTCTGAACTGAATGTTTTGTATCTACGTAGGACGTTGAGGAGATGTTTGAATCCTACGGTATCAGGGTGAGCGCTGACACCGACATAAACCTGCAGTAAAGTGGAAAAGTAGCAGCAGATCTTTCCCATCTTAACCCTTGTATTGTCTTTGGGTCAAAAGGACCTAATTCTCCTGTTCTTCTTTCCTCCTTCTCTCCTTCCTTCTCCCTTCCTCTTTCCTTCCTTCTTTCCTTCCTTCCTTGTTTTCTCCTTTCCTTCCTTCATTCTTCTTTCCATTCCTTCCTTCCTTTCTTTTTTCCGTTCCTTCCTTCCTTCTTTCCTTTCTTCCTTGTTTTCTCCTTTCCTTTCTTCCTTCTTTCCTCCCTTCCTTCCTTCTTTCCTCCCTTCCTTCCTTCCTTCCTTCTTTCCTCCCTTCTTTCCTTTCTTCCTTGTTTTCTCCTTTCCTTCCTTCCTTCTTTCCTCCCTTCTTTCCTTTCTTCCTTGTTTTCTCCTTTCCTTCCTTCCTTCTTTCCTTCCTTCCTTCTTTCCTTCCTTCTTTTCTCCCTTCCTTCCTTCTTTTCTCCTTTCCTCCCTTCCTTCCTTCTTTTCTCCCTTCCTTCCTTCTTTCCTTCCTTCCTTCTTTCCTCCCTTCCTTCCTTCTTTCCTCCCTTCTTTCCTTCCTTCCTTCTTTCCTCCCTTCTTTCCTTCCTTCCTTCCTTCTTTCCTTCCTTCCTTCCTTCCTTCTTTCCTCCCTTCTTTCCTTTCTTCCTTGTTTTCTCCTTTCCTTCCTCCCTTCCTTCCTTCTTTTCTCCCTTCCTTCCTTCTTTCCTTCCTTCCTTCTTTCCTCCCTTCTTTCCTTCCTTCCTTCCTTCTTTCCTCCCTTCCTTCCTTCTTTCCTCCCTTCTTTCCTTCCTTCCTTCTTTCCTCCCTTCTTTCCTTCCTTCCTTCCTTCCTTCTTTCCTCCCTTCCTTCCTTCTTTTCTCCCTTCCTTCCTTCCTTCCTTCTTTCCTTCCTTCCTTCCTTCTTTTCTCCCTTCCTTCCTTCCTTCTTTCCTCCCTTCTTTCCTTTCTTCCTTGTTTTCTCCTTTCCTTCCTTCCTTCTTTCCTTCCTTCCTTCTTTCCTTCCTTCTTTTCTCCCTTCCTTCCTTCTTTTCTCCTTTCCTCCCTTCCTTCCTTCTTTTCTCCCTTCCTTCCTTCTTTCCTTCCTTCCTTCTTTCCTCCCTTCTTTCCTTCCTTCCTTCCTTCTTTCCTCCCTTCCTTCCTTCTTTTCTCCCTTCCTTCCTTCTTTTCTCCCTTCCTTCCTTCCTTCTTTTCTCCCTTCCTTCCTTCCTTCCTTCCTTCCTTCCTTCTTTCCTTCTTTCCTTCCTTCCTTCCTTCCTTCTTTCCTCCCTTCCTTCCTTCTTTTCTCCCTTCCTTCCTTCCTTCCTTCTTTCCTCCCTTCCTTCCTTCTTTTCTCCCTTCCTTCCTTCCTTCCTTCCTTCTTTCCTTTCTTCCTTGTTTTCTCCTTTCCTTCCTTCCTTCTTTCCTTCCTTCCTTCTTTCCTTCCTTCTTTTCTCCTTCCTTCCTTCTTTCCTCCCTTCTTTTCTTCCTTCCTTCCTTTCTCCCTTCCTTTCTTCTTTCCTTCCTTCCTTCTTTCCTCCCTTCTTTTCTTCCTTCCTTCTTTTCTCCCTTCCTTCCTTCTTTCCTTCCTTCCTTCTTTTCTCCCTTCCTTCCTTCTTTCCTTCCTTCCTTCTTTTCACCCTTCTTTTCTCCCTTCCTTCCTTCTTTTCTCCTTTCCTTCCTTCTCTCCTCCCTTCCTTATTTTCTTTCTTCCTTCTTTCTTTCTTTCCTCCCCTCTTCCCTTCCTCCTCCCTTGACCCGCAGACAGCACAAGGGTTAATAAACCTTTTTTTCCCTCAGCTGCCTGTGCTGAAGGCTTTGATTGACAGGTTGCTGCAGGACGGAGTGGACGAGCTGCTTCACGTTCTCAACACCTCCAAGAAAACAAAAGACAACACGGGGACTCAAACCAACGTCATCGCCGAGTACACGGTAACGTCTCTGTGGAGGAAGCATGGGAGGTTTTGTTCTTCCTGCTATCTTTGTCCTTCATCCCTAGACGTGCATAGATATGCAAAACCAGGAAGGGACAAAATGAACAGAAGAAAGATAAACAAAACAACTGCAAAATAAAGAAAAGAAAAATATAAAAAGTGAACACAAAGGCCCGGTGGAAACAAAACAAATAGATGCGTCATTTACATATTGCAAACAAAGTCTAAAGAACTGAACTGATCTACAAAAGCACCGCTGTTAGCTGCTAACTGGCTGCAAACGGTCACAACAGATGGAGAGAGAAAACAAAGACGGGGAAACCTTTGATAATTACAGCAGACAAGCAAACACGATGGCTGAATAAATGCAAAGAATTTGTCACAACAATGTGACAGAGTAACCTGCAAAAGGAGGTAAAGCATTCGTCCTCCAGGAAGAATCAAACTCTGCAGAGGAAAGGGCTTTTAAGATTTTAACCCCAGAAGGTTTTGGGACAATATATCTGAAGAGAACTGATATTTCAACATGTAAAATCTGTTGCTTTTCAAAGTCAAAGTCAAAGAAATAAAACATATTGTGTGTTTTTTTCAATAGAATTCTCTCAAATTTGAGAAGCAGCCGCTGTTGGATCTGAAAACCGAGGAACCTGACACACTCGACCAGACTCCTGAAACCCTGTTGAATGTAAGTCCTTTCAGCGTCCGACCTTGTTTAACTTAAAAAGGGAAGAAGAGAAATGTTAGATCTAAAGTGAACATTTTAAATCTCTTATCAAAATAAATCAGTAGAACTAGAGGAATAGGATTATATTCCCTGTAAAGATTAATTTATTATTTATTGTAAGACAAAAGTCAAAAGAAATGTTTTGTTAAAACACCATTGTCCACATTGTTATACTTATGAGAGGTGATCGCGGTCATCCACAATGTGTAAGACCCAATTAACGTGTACATTGGTCTTAATCCGTTAGTATATGATACGCGTGACAATAAAGCGGAACGAGGAGCCGTTTTCATCCACAAACTTAAGTTCTGGTGTCCGTTCTTAAAATACAAACAAGAAAAGCAGAGTGCAATGATGCACTAACGCTGCCCATAAACATTCACCCCATACGATCATAATAAAACCACAACTCTTCACGGAACGCAACACAAAGCAAAGAACAGCATTACCCATAATGCAATGCAGCTGAAATCGGAAGAAATGCCCCCAAAGAAATTATTTGTTCCAGCTCACAGCCGATGTTTTTTTTAATTTGTTTTACCTGTTTTTGCACATTTTCTCGTTCAGATCAGCGGTTTTTAATGGATAATTATCTTCATATCTTCATCGGGGCGGAGTGTTGTGTTCCTGCATGTGCCCTCAAATCCACGCTGATTGGGTTGTACAGAGCAACCTGCATGGATTTGGGCGTACGCACAGTTTTGTATATCTGAATTTTTGCGTACGTGTAAATTCCACGCACTGTTTAACGTTGAAATCCCCGCACTCTTAGTACATGAGGCCCCAGGTGTTGTTTCAGGATTCAACACTTCCAGAAACACTGAAAAATATGTAAAACATATTAAAAAATGAGAATAAAAACACATCACGGGTGACTAGCATGGTGTCCTCCATCGCTATAATGAGATAAATTTCTCACGACCAGAACTCTGCAACATCTGCACATCTATTAGCTGATAGCATTGAAGTGAATGTTAGGATATTTGGACAAATCTGGAGCTACGGACAAATATTATTAGGGTAAGAAAAGTGGTAGATGAACTGATACTGACGTCATGCACAGTCTATAATGAGCTTTTTGACAGATTTTTCTAGATTAACACTGAAATGACACAATTGCGTAGATTCTCAGTCCAGTTTAATCTGCTTTTTCTGTGAAGGAAACCTTAAATGAGACTTTGGAGACTCTGTGGACTCTCACGGCGGCGCAGGGAGAGCAGAATCTGAACGGGAGTGAAACCGGGTTAAAGGGATCAGGAGAGAAGGAGACTGTAAACTGGGACGTGAATAACGCAACCTCAAACCTGAGTGTTGACAACTCTACTTTCAGTTATATCACAGTTAAGGAGGTAAGACCATTTTAAAACCGACATATTGACTATTTCTTATTTTTTAATGTATCTCAGTATCTTATTCCATGTTATTCTGATTCCATTTTATTACTAAACAAACTGAGTCAATCAATCATCCTTAAATCACTAAATAATTATACCATAAACTACAGGGAGCATTTTGTATATCCGAAGGGAATAAAAATGCATAACATGTACTAAAAACCCAACAAAGTACTCGATTAAGCGTAGAAGTGATCACAGTTGTTGTTATCTAACATTAATGTTCTGCTGGTTGTAAAACGCTAACACGTATACATTTTTTGTTCAGTCGGTTTCAGAGTTACCTGAAACTGTAAAGGAGACTGTTGTCCTCACTCAGGAGGACCAGCTGAAGAAGAATCCGTCAACGAAGAAGAAGAACAGGGAACGTGGGAAAGTAAAGCTGCCAACAACAACAGTTATCAATACCCATCAAACTGATGTTATCCTGCTTGATCAGTTTAGATTTAATGTCCATAACTGAAGGACCACACCAGTGTTTTAGCTAAATTTCTGCCGTACGTTCATCACACTAACAGCATGAAAATCAACTTCCTGAGATATAAAAACATATTATTATCTTGCAGCCTCATGCTTCTGGTTTTTAGTAAAATTAAAGCTGCAAGCAGCGATGAACGGGCCCTCACGCGTGCAATTTTCACCAATAAAAGTCAAGGACTCAAAACTAAGCCAGTTGACACCACCCATGACTCTCTATGTAAAACCATTCAAAAGTTAAAATATCGACCAATTAGATGAAGGGGGGGGGGGGTGTCACAACCTTGGGGTGCTGAGATATTCTTTCTTTCTTACACAGGCCCACAATTTTTCACAATTTGTCACAAGTTTAGAGGTAACTAAGTATTGAGGGAAATAACGCTGGACTCAGATGAAAGATCAGATGACCCAGCTTTCCACCGGTACCTAAATGCACCATGTACGGACGAATCTGTGAGGCTTCTTGTATGGAGGTAGATCTGTGTCTTAATTATTCAATCAAAAAAAGATTTCTTCAATCAAAAAATATAGAAAAGAAAAAAAGTGTTTGAATGCAAACAAATATTTGAGACTCAAAAAAATGCATTTGAGCACTTTTTTTGGATTTAAAATATTTTTTTCGATTTTTTGATTGAAGTGAAAAAAGTTTTGAAGTCTTTTTTTTTTACTTTTTGAAAAAATCACTTCAAATCGAAAAAATTCATACACTTTTTTTCTTTGAT